>NC_060273.1:10509836-10817128 GCF_021613505.1 Equus quagga | reverse complement strand
CAATGTTTTAAGGTTGCTTTTGGGTGGGTATTTCCACAGGGTGTGTGCACTCCAACAGAACTATAACTCAAACTGCACATTTTTTATTGCCTTGTGGCTTCTGTAGCATCTCTTGGATGAACGTTTATCACTGAGCTCTATCAATTTTCTTAGAAAAAAGAAAGAACCAGAATGTATCGAGTACCTACCATGTACCAGATATTGTTTTAGCCATCCCCCCTACATTTGGTCATTTAAACCCTCTTAAAGATAGGTGATAAAGTAATATTAGTTTTTGCCATGTGACAGATGAGACCTAAGACCCAAAGATATTGAGCAATTTGGCTGTCACATTGCTCTGCCACAGCTCATAGGTAGCAGAGTAGGAAACCAAACCCAAGACTGACCTCCTCCAACTGTCCAGCTGTAGCCCCAGCTCAAACCCCAATTAAGAAAACAGTTTTATTTCAGCAAACAGCAAAAATATTCATATTTGGAGAATGCTGGCATGTGCAAATTGGTGTTCTCGGGCAAATCGTGTTTGCATCCAGGATTGGATCTTAGGAAAAGGTGGGTCCAAACTTTAGGGTGTACATAGAATTACCCAGAGGGTGCATTTAAAAAATGAATGAAAAATGAAAAACTGTTGAGGCCCCACATCCAGCGGTTCAAGTTCCTTGGGAGTGGGTGGGCTCAGTATTTACATTTGTTAACAAGCATCTCCAGTAATGCTGGGTCACATCTTGAAGCCATTCTTTGAAGCCTGGGTGTGATGACATTTTCCTGTGTGACTTTGGGCAACCTCGTTTATCTCAGGGGAACTCGGTTCCCTCACCTGTCAAAGCAGAAAGGCTGAACACAGTATATTGACTTCACTGCCTTCTTTGAAAAGTATGCCTTGCATGGTCTCAAAAAATTACTCCCCCCAAACCCAATGGAGTGTGGGTACTGCCATTGCCTCTATTTTGGCAATGGTAGAAATGGACGTCCAGAGCATGCGAGCGGCTTGCACAAGAGCACATGGTCTGATTCAAATCACAGTCACTGTGCTGGCAGTTTCCCCCAAGTTCAGTGCCCAGTGTAGCACTGGGCTAAGGGACAGGTCAGGTTCAAAGATTCATTTTGTAAAATAAACAGATTTTGAAAGACATGGCTTCATATCGATTAGGAGAGTCCACTGGGCTTGAGGTGGTGGTGTCTTCCAAGGCAGGAGTTCCCAGAGCTGGGCACGGGTGGGTCAACAGCAGTGACCACTAGCGGTGACTTGCATAGGAAACCTCCCGCAGCAAAAAAATGAACAGTGCCAACTGGTGTGACCTGTTTGCCATTTCCCTGTCCTGGCAGACATGGTTTCCCTCCAAAGAGTTACAATCAATGCTGTGGAAGCAGGAAACACGTATCTTCAGAGACCTTGTCTTTTCTCCTTCGCAGCTACCAACCTCCTCAGGGGACACCTGCCCCTGTGTCTACTTCTCTGCTCATGCCCTCTGTTCCCAAAGTGGGTTCCTTGCAACATTCGTGCCAATGGATGTTCAGATAACTTGTGTTCTTGAAGAGAAAAGAGATCAGATGTCAAAAGTGTTCGGGAAATGATGGGTTATACGGAGTTTGACAGTTTTTGTAACCACGAGATTTTTCAGAGCCTTTCATTTGCTCACCTGGTAATAATAGTAATAATAATACCAGTAACAGCCTTCCTGTGTTTATTACTTTCCATATGCCAGGCACTGTGACATGTGCTGTACACATTATCCCATTTATCCTCACTACAACCTCGGAGGTAGGTGACAGTATCATCTCCATTTTGTGAATCAGAAAGCAGGAGCTCAGAGAGGTTGAATGACTTGCTGAAGGAACAGGAGTCCAAAATGATGGGGCCATGATCGGAACCCAGGTGTGTCTGAGGCCCACCACGCCCTGCTTGGGTCTCGCTTTCAAGAAGGTGGCAGGGTGTGGGAGGAGGGGCGGCCATAAAAACACCCCAACTTGTTATCATGCCTCTTGTAGACTCAGGACTGGAGGTTGAACAGAGAAACTAGAGGAAGATCAGTGGGCCCAGCCCTCTCTGCGACCCCTCTTCCCCCGCCCCAGACAAGGCAGGAATCGTAAAGGTGCTAAGTTTAGCAGGATGGGTGCGATTAGCCTCGTTGGGTAGAAAAACAGCTTCCACGCCCTTGTTTTTGACCCGTCCTGAAATATTTTCTAAATGCATCAGACAACAACAGGCTGATACAAGGACAGGGATGCTGACTTGCCTCCAAATGTTGTCACGGGAATCAAAATGGCTTTGTTTTTCACAGGGGAGGAAAAAAAAAGTTTATGCCTCAAATTAGTAGGTCTGTCATGTTCCAAATTGTTTGCATTTCTAAAAATGGACGTTGACATGTGAACAGTTATTATCTAATGCAAGACCCAGAAATCTGCCTCTCTCAAGGCGACAACTGGGCAGTCAAGGGATTCTCATTAGACACGTACGTGGGTCTCAAGTGCCCTCTCCCAGTACTGGAATACAGTGTGGCCCCCTTCTCTCCTTCTCGTCCCCACAGCACTCAGGTCATTTCTGAGCCTCTGGGACCTTGATGACACTCCTCTCTGCAGAGCCCTCAGCTCACAGAGAGATACCTGGAGACCCAAGCAAAGGGTCTTAGTTTCCCAGCAAGATTTCCCTACTGCAGTGGTTTTCAAAGTGTGGTCCCCAGACCAGCAGCATCAGCATCAGCATCACCTTGGAACCTGTCAGAAATTCAACCCCTCAGGCCCCACCCAAAGCCTAGTGAATCAGACGCTCTGGGATGGGGCCCAGGAATCTGGGTTCTAATAACCCTTCAGGGGACGCCGATGCATGCTCAAGTGGCTCCAATGTGAAAACTACTGGTCAGCCCGCTGTTCCCTCCTCCCCACTCACATGCACACATTCACTGCATTCTGCAGTCTCTCAATTATCCCTCCAGTCCATTTTATTCTCTCCACCCTCTGCCTACCCCAGTTCAGGTCACTGCCAACCTGGACAATTGTCTCCCAGTGGGTCTCCCCAATTCCAGTCTACCTCCCCTCATCCTGTCTCCACTTGGAAACCAGAACTATCTTTTGAGAATGCAAAAATGGTCATGCTAGTATCCCACCTAGAGCTTTGCAATGTCCTCTCATTTCCCTCTGTTCAAGGTCACTAGAGAGTTCTATCTTCACCTCCTTGGGTCAGCTACATTCTCTCCACCACCAAATCAACAAAGCATAAGGCGTGAAGAAAGAAGAGAACCAAGTCACCGATCTGTTCTGGAAAGAACTGCTCCCCTCGCAACCCAGTGGGAAATAATTTAGGTATTACAGTCAAACAGACTAGGGTTCAAATTGCAGCTCCACCACTTAACAGGCTATGTGGCTTTAGACAAGCAAGACATCCTCGCTCAGACACCCATGTCCTCATCTCTAAATGGGAATAGCAATGCTTTCACAGCTGGGTCACTGGGGAATTAAATGATAACATGATGTAAAGGGCCCAGCACTCTGCCTGACACATAGTAGGGAGTTAATAAATTGCAGCTACCTCCTGGTCCAGTCACCCAGCTCATTAACTCACAGACTCAAGGTGACCAGCTCACCATGCTACCTCAGGAAAGTTGAAAACAGCATTCTATTCCCTAAACGGCTGATCATTCCCCAAAGGCTGGGCCAATAATCTGACTCTGCTGATCTCCCTCAGAAGTTGTGTTTTTCCCCCTGCTTTAATTTACCTTGTGTTTTGCTATTTGCCTGTGCAGTTTTCTGAGAAAAACTAACATGTCTTGGCTGTCTTACCTGGGATGGTTTCTGATAGCAATATTTCCTTTCAGGCAACAAATATTGAGAAGTAGAAATTCTTCAACAACAGTCCCAGGCACAGACACACCACACCAGGCCCACACACACACACACACACACACACACACACACAAAACACCTACACGCTGGAACTTAGACAGACTTGCAGGTCCATCCAACACGGACACATGTGTGCAATGGGTCACACACAGACATCAGGACTCTCTGTGCCTTCACTGATTAATGTCAAATCCAACAACACCTGGACAAAAGGGCTAGAAAAGGCCGTACGGTACCTTTTGGTGACTTCAGTGTCGACACTGCCCAGTCACCATCAGAACTTCCTAAAAAAATAACAATCGAGAGATGCTGACCTGTTTGCTGGCTCCCCGTGTTCACTGTGCCCTCACACCCAGCTGCAGCTGCTGCTGGCAACCCCAGCTGCAGCCTCCAAGGGGGGCAGGCCCCAGGGGACCCCAGGAAGAGAGCGAGGGACCAAATTTGCAAGTGCAATTATGTGCACACCTCTTTCTGCATGGCCTTGAAGCAGATCAAGATAACGCCCAACAGGGGATCAAAAGAAGTCTCCTGAAAAAGGCCTAGATGTTTTACATAAGGGAGAGAGAGAAATCTTCAGTGGTGAACCTGGCTCTAAATTTCAACCATCTAAGAAAGAAAGGGAAATTTGAGTTACATGAGGTCGCTTTAGCTAATGACAACACTGTTGAGAAGAGATCAGTTTTGGTCCTGTTTTGCTGCAATTGCCCTCCTGAAAATGGGAGTGCATTGTTAGCTCCAATTTAAGGTTGGGGCAGGCTCTACAGACTGCAATTTTAAACGTTCGGTGGCAGGCCCAGGCTGGGTAGGGACTACCCTAGCACATAGTCTGTGTTTGAAAATTATTGTTGAATGAAGGAATACATTCAAGTTTCTCCATGGAGTCACTTTTCCTAAGGTACAGAAATTCCCCTAAAGGCTAAAGGGATCAAGCTTGTTATTTGAAAATCCCATAATGCCTAGAATTTTGGTCATAGATCAGTTTCTCCAAATTGAGTCTCATTTCAGATGAGCCAAATGAGCCCTGGGGGAATCTCACAGGAGTAGCAGAACCCCATGGTGACCCCTTTCATAAAGTAAAGGATGGTGAGAATGACCTTGGCTATGTCCTACCCCAGTGTCCTTGATAAGACTTCTCCGTAAGACTGGGTTTTACTCAAAGCTGGGCAAACCTACCCACGTGTTTGTGCAGCAGCCACTGCCCATTGGCTGGAGGCCTGACCAATAGGCCTGTGCTACTGGCTCCCCTTTCCTTTTTTAGGAATCTACCTGGAAAGACCAAGTCCTCAACACTTCTGTACAATTTCCAGAGACATGTCAGGCTGCCAGCTGGGAGGAGACGCAGCGAACAGTCTGTGATCAGAATGATTACAGAGCACAGATCCGGCCCCATTTAAACATTTCCGGTTGGCCTCCCAGGCAGGCCAAAGGATGCTCAAATTGCCACATTCCCCCTGTGGATATGAACTCTGCTCCCTCATCACTCACAACAGAGGGGAAATTGGAGTGACAGGGGAAGAGTTACGGAGTTAAAATTCAGGAGGACCCGCCCGGGATGACAACATTTCTTCTCCCTCTGAGCTGGGGTCATTGCCATCTGGAAAGAGTGATACAGCCCAGATCTTCCTGTGTGGGTGGACACAAGCCCAACCCAGTCACTGAGTCACAGATTCCAAGGAAGCCTTCTTACCCCCAATCAAATCCATCACTGTTTTCATTGATGGCAGGAACCGTGCCAGGGTCACCTCTGTCCCCTCTACCTAAGACAGGGCTTAGCTCTGGTAAGGCAGTAACAAATTTTGTTTTATAAATCTATTGCTAATAAGGGCACTTAATCAGATGCACACATGCTATCAAATATATAGTTAAGGTCCTGCTTTGCGCTTGGTGGCACTACCGGACGTTAGGTAAATATTTGTTGGGTGAAAAATTAAATGCTTATTAAAAGGAGATGGGGATGAAGCCAAAAAAAACCCAAAAATTGAACTCATGAATACAGAGAACACAACAGATTGGGTTGGTGGTTGGGAGAGCACGTAGTGGGAAGGGCAAATTGGGTGAAGGTGGGAAAAAGGTACAAACTTGCAGTTATAAAATAAATAAGTCATGGGCATGTAATGGTGACTATAGTTAATAATATTGTATTGCATTTTTGAAAGTTGCTAAGGCAGGAAATCTTAAAAGTTCTTATCACAAGAAAAAAATGTGTTAAGTACGTGTGGCGACGGAGTTAACTAGACTTACCGTGGTTATCATTTTGCAGTATATACATATAGCAAATCATTATGTCATACACCTGAAACTAATATAATGTTAAATATCAATTATATCTCAATTAAAAAGAATTTTAAAGGGGGATGGGCCTACCGCATTGAGAGGATGGAGACATGAGGGAACTTACTGGATGATGAAAATATTTCTTATCCTTACCGGGATGTTGGTTACCCGAGTGTATGTATATTTCAACAACTGCACTATTGTAAACTCATCTGTGTATTTCACTGTATGTAAGTTATACCTCAACTATAGAATACCTTAAATATGTTAGACCTCAATTATGCTCAGCATCGTGGGAAAACTTTTACCTTCAAACAAAGAAAAACAACTCCTACCTTAGTAAGCACCCCCTCAAAAAAGGGGGGAAATGGGCCTCCCTAATCTTTTTTTTTTTTTTGCCTGGTTATATCGTTCTGATACCAGAAATTGCTTTGTGGAAGACAGAATCATTTCGTGGAAAGAACACAGATTCTGAACCAGGCAATCCTGAAGAGGACTCTTGGCTCTGCCATTTCCTAAAAGTGTGACGTTGGGAAAATTACTTAACTACACTGTGCCTCAGTTTTCCTATCTGCAAAACTGTGGGACCAGTCCCTCCCTCATAGGTGTAGTGCTTGGGAGTTCAATGATATTAGCTCCCTTTCTGCCGTAACTTAAAAAAAAATTAAACTAGTAGAAGTCAATCCATGGCTGAGACTGAGCCATCACTTAGGGTTTTTACGCATGGTTCGCACAGCAAGAGTAAAGAGGGAATGCCTGCCGTGTTGAAGTGTACTGTTGCTGTGGTTTTACAAAGTGCTATTGGAAAATGTAACATGGTTCTGGCAAAATAGTCTATCGTCTGTCAAATAGCCATGGAGAAAATATTTTCTTATTAAAATTTAGAATTGAATACAAAGGCACCACAGCATTTTATCAATGATGCTGGTACAGCCTGTCTCTTCCTCTCGCTGAGTAGCCAAAGTTGCACTGAAGCATCTCAAGGGCACATGGTCAGGAACCTTTGGCAGCCAAGGAGTCCAACTCTTAGATGCCCAGAGGAAATGCCAGACACGGGGCCAATAGGAGACAAATGCCAACATATGGGCAATTTTCTGTTTGCAAAGCCCACCAGGAATTATATAAAAGGGTGGTCTTTTTCCAATTCTGGAGGCAGAACCTCTCTGAACCATCAGGTGACCCTGAGGGATATTTCCACAAACACCTCTGCCTTACAAACATTGACCTATGAGGACCCATACAGTGGGTTCTTACATTGTAACCACCCATCAGGTGAGTGGCTCAGGCCACAGCACTTGTGTGCTTAAATGAATTGCTTAACTGAATTTTCAAGGTACATTTTGGCTCATTCTATTACAAGACACACTTCTCCACTTCAATCTTGGTGGAAAATATTTCTAAAATGTTTAAACCCACAGTTCTGACTTAGTAACGAGAGAGGCAATTGAGTGAAACTGAATCTTTCTTTGACGGATTGTAGTAGCCGTATATCTGGGCGTGGGTGTTCATTGTCCATGGATGTTCATTGTCTTGCTATCAGTGGGGAGAGTGAAGAGGTTTGAACCGACTCTGCTGGGTCTCAGGAAAGCCATTTGCTGTTTGCTTGCTTGTTTATATTAACAGATTCCTAAAGCGAGTTAGATTTCATGTATGTCTTTCCTGTCAAAATGGAGTGAAGGATATGGATCCACCTCTCTATTTCCTTTGAAATGAAATCTGGACAATTGCATGTTAATCAAGGTATGAGTGTATCTTGGAGAGTCAAGGAAAAATCAGATCAACAGACGGCTTTAGTCTGGAGACTTTAATATGCTGCAGTATTTACTGAGGGCTGACTATGTGCAGGCTAAGCACTTTCTGTGCATTATATCATTGAATCTTCCCTACAAACCATTAGCTGTGTATTATTATTATCTCCATTTTCCAGATGGGGAAACTGAGACCCGAAGAGGTTACATAATTTCTGAAATTACTTGCTAAATGTCTGAACTAGGTCTTAAACTCAACCCTGACCAATTGCAGAGGCTATGCTACATTCTGCCATCTTGCTGATCATCTCATGTTCCCGGCTTGATATGGTGCCTATCACATGGTATATTCACTGGTTTTACAAATATGCATTGGGAGTGCTTACTGAGTTCCTTACAGATGGTGCTAGATGCTGGGGATACATTGATGAATGGGACAGACTTGGTTCCTGCCTCAGTGGACCTACAATCAAGGGACAACAGGTTAAATGTTTGGAGAATGAATGAATGAGTGAATGAAAGAATGAATTGAATCGATGATAATTCAACTCCATCACTGCTTCTTGTACAGAATCCAACAAGGTTTATCCTCTGACATTTCCCTAGCATATGCTGATCTTTTACCCATAACTGAGCAGTGAACTTTTGAGGACAGAGACCATTCTGTAGTCACATGCTTCATATGACCACACGTTACGTGCCCAAATCCATGAATTGTGGATAGAAAAGAGCTCTCTTTAAACACAAATGAGTTTGATTACAACAAGCAAACTAAAATAAAATAAAATAAGAAGGCAGGTTTGGGAGGAATTTGTCTCAGGAGCAACCAACAGTTCCCACCCTTTTCTCCCCAGAGTTGGTGGTGAATGAATGGAACATAGGTAATGGCCCACAGGTATTCTAATAACTGGAATGAGTGGAATTGTTTAATCTCCTAATTTTAAAATTAGATGGTGCTTGGGCACCACAAAGTTTTAGCTTCCTCATTTTTCACAGGAAGAAGCTGGGGTCACAGAGTTTCAAACCCACCCGATGTTCTGGATATTAAAGCCGCCAAGAGAAATTTATTTTCCAGAGGTATTTTTGAACTTGGCAGTTAACCTTAAAGGCTGCCCAAGCCCCCCCCTTATTTACTGGATTGAAATTTTTAGAAAATGAGTCTGGTTATCGGAGGTTGCAGAGCTTTCAACAGCAAACCATTTTTTAAACAACTTCTCTCCTGAGTGGTGATGATTTCGTTAATGAAATGCATTTCATCATTCACACATGGTCACATTATGCCTTAATAAAGAACCCTTGAAAGAACATTTATTATGGAATTTGCATTTCATTTGGGCAGGCAGACGCTGGACTCCTGGATAACCCATTGGGTCAGGTAGTCCCTTGGTCTGCTCCTCAGGGGACCTCCATTCGCTGGAGATTCTCAAGACCTCCATGAGTCAGATAAAGCCCAATGAACTTCCACAATAGTCAGAGAAGAAGGATGGAGAAGAAGAAGCCCTATTTAACCATATTTAGAATTGGGGAGAACTCCCTAAGTGAGATCCTTCAGAGTTTTCTAGAAGATTGGGGGGGGGGGTTGCTCTCTTACAGCTAAGATAGTCTTCAGTTCTTGTCAAAGACAAGCTCATTCGTTCATTCAGCAAACATTTCAGGAGTTCTTCCTTTGTGGAAGAAAGGGTTCCTCAAAGAGCGTCAAGTAAATTGCCATGCTGCACATTTAATTCCAAATGTACTGCAGACATTTACTCTGCACAGGGCCCCTACACAAATCCTGGAGGGAATCAAGAAACTCCGTTGGAATATCCATCCATTATTTATCCAAAGAGGTACTGGGTGTTGAGGGGGAACAAGACTGGGGCTCAGTTGAAGAAATGAGTTCTTTAGGGTAATGTGACCAGTTCAAAAAGAAAAAGACATCTGGGCTGATTTTTTTAATGCCAAAAGAAGGATCAAATGTAACAGCAGACTCTATTTATCACCTAAATGCAAAGCTCGGAAAGGGAGGCAGGCCACCAAATAGTGTGTGAAGGCTTCCGCAGTTACATCGGCACAGATGCCCTGACTCTTTCTCTCCTAGGCAGCAGCTCTCATCCCTTCCCAGTAATGTTTGAGTCTACGTGAACATGCTTAGGATGCATATGCTATGCAAACATGAAGTATGGAATAGAGGGACTCTGTAGTCATGGGGTAGAGTTGGGTGTAGAAATTCAACATGAGGGAGTGGTATGCAAGGTCTTAAGAAGCTTCAGATTTAGAAAAGTCTGTGTCACTCTGCACAACCTGTGTCCTTGGTATTATAAATTTGGCTCAACCCCTCTTTGAATGATTCCATCTGGAAGTCCTAGGAGATCGGGGAACATGAATTCCTAAAGATAGACTTTTGGCTCCAACACTTTCTAAGCTCTGAGTATGTGCCCAGCCCTCTGCTGGGCACCAATATGCTGTTTTGTGAATCTGATGTTTGTAGACCATGGCTACCACAGGCATCAGAGACCTGTGAGAGCGTCTGTGCTTTGGTTTCTGTTGTTAGTTGACAACAGAATTAGGATATTTCATACTGGAATCGATCAGCAAGCATCACCCATCCCATCTCTAGTGAGGAGCTTGGCAGCAGGGGAAGAAAAGAAGATGAGAAGCTGGTAATAAAGGGAAGCATGTGGTCTGTGTGTCTTCTGCCTGCCCAAAGTTTGACTTTGCTGTGGCTGTTGCTTCCACCCTATAGAACCCTTCCATGAATGATTCGTTCAGGAGCCTGGGTGAGCGTCAGGGGCACTGTCACACTCCCTGGGGTATGAGTAGGGGATGGACCAAAGGAGGACCAGGCCTAGGGGAGAGCAGTGGCAGGAGCATAGACCCTGAAGGATAAAAACAGAGGTTCAAGTCTTAATTCTGTCGCCCACAGGCTGCTTGATTTGGGGCAAGTTAAATTAGCCTCTTTGAGTCCCAGTTTCCTAATCTGAAAGTTGGGATCATAATTGTGCTTCCTCTTTGGGTCACTCTGAGAAAACGGGACAGCGTGTATGAAAGGTCCAATGCAATGTCTCATGCTTGATAAGAACTCAGTTAGTGGTAGATCCACGCTGCCCACCCCTGTCAGTATTTACACCATGAAGAGCAGAAGCTGCCTGGGATAGGAACGTGCATGCTCCCCGACTTCTCAGAGATGGGACAACTGTGCGGATGGTGAGTGTTACCCACTAAAGGGCAAGGCATTCAGAGACCAAGTGTCCTGGATTCTATGCCTACGTTCCCTGAGGATTCGCTAGGGCCGATGGTGGACAATGAAGGGGCTGAGGTGTCAGTGGGACCAAATGTGCATCCAGCCCCTACATGTTTCCCTTGTCTACCCACCCTGCCCCACACAGAAAGGTAGGACTTGATCTGGGTCAGAGAGAAAACAGCTAAGGGGTCTGGTCCTTAGTAACCTGTATCCCAAGTAAAGAGACCCAGAATATATATATATGCATATATACCTATGCAGAGAGACAGAGACAGAAAAAGAACTGCGATAAAGAGAGACAGAGAAACAGAGACAGAGAGAAAAAGAGATGGAGAGAGTTGGAGAGACAGAGAGAAAGAGACAGAGGGAGAGAAAAAGACAGAGATTTTAAGAGAGAAAGAGCAAAAAGGGAGAGACAGAAGCGATAGAAAAGGGAGTAGAAAAGAAAGTTGGAGAGAAAGATCTAGAAAGAACAGGTGAGTAGGGGAGAAACAAAACGACACTTACCGACCGCCTTCAAGGAGGCGTACTTGTTGAGCTCTTTGCCTGGTGGCTGTTGTTCATAGGGATTAGAGATCTGGCCCAGGTTGGGGTACGAATGTGGATGGCCCATCTGCTGGAGCAAAGGGGAGGTGGGCACTGCGTTGTTCATCTGGGTAGCATCTAGAAGTGAACAGACAGCGGGAGATGGTCACAGACAAGGCAGAACATTCTACCCATCCCCACCATCACTACATCCCCCAAGACCAAAATGCAGCCCCCCTTGGGGGATGCAAGAGGAAGAACGGTAGAGGATGAGCAGACACATCGAGAAGAACCGACTCCACAGTCATCGTTGTTGAGCAGCTGAGGATGGATGGGGAAGGACAAAGGATGTGCCTAGAACTTCTCCGCCTGCCCCCTAAGTGAACATAAGGTCCTATCATTGTAGGAGCTATTTTTGTTATCAAAACAATCTATGTATAAAAAGATGATCAATTTCAGTAACAGCCAAGGACAGGCAAGTCAGAACAAGAAGAAGCCATTCCTTTGCCAAGAGATTGGCAAAAATGAAAAAGATTGAAGGACACCGGCAAAGATGTTGGAAACTGGGCTGTCTCATGAACTGATGGTGGACACACGATTTGCGATATTCGCAGAAGGGAATCTGGCAATGTGCATTGAAATTTAAAGTGCGTATCTATGTTGACCAAATAATACCACTTCTAGGAATTGAGCCTTGAGAAATGTAAGCATCAGGATGTAAGGAATTTGTTCAGAGATATTCTTTGCACCACTGTTTGTAAAATGGAAAAAAAAAAAAACCACCCACGCAGAAGCAATCTGACCTCCTATCGATATGAGAATTCTTAAGTAAATTATTGTACATCCATATAATGTACATAATATATACATATATATGATGGGATATCATGCAGCTGTTAGGAAAAATGAATTAAAAATCGGTTAACTCTACATGTCAAACAGGATTATTTTTATGGTTTGTATTGTTAAGAGGAAAAAAATGTCAAAGTAATACAAATAACATAGCATTTTTGTTAAAGAAAATCTCTGCATATTTTTGTGTGCTATGGTTTGCAAAGACAGAAAAAAAAAATACGTGAAGACACACAAACTGAATATCGGCTCCTTTGAGAGAATGGGATTTTGTGGGGAGAGAGTTCAAGAAGGTTTCTCTGAGGAAAGTCTTCGAGCTGAGATCTGGAGATTGAGATGTTGGTTAAGTCTGGCAGAAGGTAGAAGGCACGGGGAGGGTGCTCCAGGCAAAGGGAACAGCATGGACAAAAGCCTGGAAGTTGGAAGGAACACTGCATTCCCACAAACTGAAAGAACGCCCCCTGGCCTCTAGCCATGCATGGCTGGAAAACAGAGTGTGAGGAAACTGGGACAAGGCAGGGCTGGAGAGGCTGGCAGGACCCAATGGACCCTGTTACCGGTTTCCGTCTTCACCTTGAGAGCAATGAGATGGACGGAGAGGAGGCAAGAGTGAAATGGAACAGGGAATCCAGGAGAGAGAATTATGGCTCAGTTTCAGGCAGGAAATGTAGTTCTCTTCAGCTTAATGAAGCACATGTGTGGATCCAGATAAACATTGCAGTAGATGCTGGCGGTGACTTGAAAGATCCCCAGCACATGCACCCATTTTCCAGCTGCTGTGTCAGCTGCTAATAGCTCACAGTTGCCCCTAGTACCCTAGTACCCTAGTACCCTACAGAATTGCTCTCTCCACTGATGGGAGCCACCACTCTGGGCTTAATGCACTTAATGCGCCTCACCTTCAACACCTGGGGTGCTTAGCAACCAGTGCCCAGCTCACACTACGGTACGAAGATCAGTCTCTTCCCTCAAGGTGGGGATGACTTTCTGGAGCAGTGGGTGCCCCAGAACTCCCATGGAGTGGGACAAGTTTAGAGCAGGAGTCGGCCACTTTTTCTGTAAAGGATCAGATTGTAAGTAGCTTAGGCTTTGCAGGCCATACGGTCTCTGTTGCAACTACTCAGCTCTGCCCTTGTGGCAAGAAAGCAGCCACAGACATTATGTCAATGAATGGGCATGGCTGTGTGCCAATAAAACCTTATTTACAAAAACAGGTGGTGGTTGGATTTCGTTCCAGGGCCATAGTTTGACAATGCCCCGTCTAGACTTTATCTGAGACTGAGACCCCATCCTTGTGTGGCCCCTTTATCTTTCCTATTTTGTTTCCCTTACAACCGTAGAGATGTGTTTATGTGTATGTGTGTATGTGTGTGTGTGTGTGTGTGTGTGTGTGTGTGTGTGTGTGTTTTACCCGAAGAGCATCGTCTCAGGATCTCATGCACCTGAACCCCTCTCTCAAACCTGGCTTCTAGACAATTCAACCCATGACACATATGGAATATGTTTGGCTTTAGAAACCAATAAACCCAAATGGAAAGAGGCAGAGATACTACAGCTGAGACACAGAGATAAGGAGAGTATTTTTATCCCTGCACATGCACGGGCCATCACACAAGCCCAACTGCCTAATGGCAATGTCACCGAACATAACCAACTAACCCAGCCTCTGGCCAGAATCCGGAGAGTCAAGCATATCCTTCTGCCATGATAGCTTTTCGGCTGACATTCTACTGGGGTGGGAGAGGCCCAAGATTAACAAAGTACCAGTGGAAAAGGGGTTGCATACGGTACCGCTTTCACTGTAGCCTGGACCCCAAGATCCTCTGACATTTCCCTCTCCAGAGCAACCTGCTGGAGAGGTCTGTCTGCGTCCCTTGGGCTCATCAGTCCAGACGTGTTTTGTGCCCAAATGTTGGTCCAGTAGGAAATGGTTTACTGTAAGTTCTCATGTTTTGCTGCTCCATGGTTTTTTTAGTGGACAGCTACTGTTCTTGTGTCTTCAGAACCACCCCTTCCATTGGCACTGCTTCATCTCCATGTCAGTCACATGATGAGCTGCCAATCATGGTAACTGTCTTTGTCTGGGTTTCCCCAGATGTCACTGAGATAAGAACTCAAATGCAAGCATAAGTGGGAGGTGAGCTCAGGAAATACTGGCCGAAAAGGGTCGGGGAGTAAGACAGGGAAGAGAAAGAAGCAGATAAATGTGCAATGCCACGCACAAGGCAACTCTGGAGAACCGGAGTCTGATCTTACTCTGGAATTCTGGTAAATGGTGTTGAATGCCTGTCTCAGAATTCTGTCACCCCCGGGGCAGGGAGTCTCTTGGTATTTATACACCAACTCCCATCAGGCATTGCTTGAGGGCTGCTTCTGGGGGAGAGCAATGCCTCAGCACTTGCAACCCGCCATGTTCATGGGCAGAGCGAGCTCTGGTGGGCAAACTCTTACTCAGAGATATAAAAGCTGGCAGTGGAAATCAGGCCAGGAACTCACTCCTCTGACCACAGAAGTGAGCATGTGACCCAAATCAGACCAATCACAACACCTCCTTCTTCTCACAGTGATTGGGCCAGACGTGAGCATGTGGCCTAGGCTGGGTCAATCAGAGTTCTGCCCTGAATTTTCCTATTTGGAACCTTTGGAGTCAAGGATAGCCAGAGGGCGGTGAATTCAAGTGAGTTCGAACCTACCATGTGGAGAAACTGTTTCCTGATTATGAGGGAGTAAGGACAAAGGAGAGAAGCAGAAAAGACAGGGACGCCCCTTTCTAAATAAGCTAGTATGCTTTGGAATTACTGTCACTCACAACATAGATTTCTGACTAGTGCAATTGTAGTCTGGATTCACCCTGGGAAGCTGGAATTGACCAGAAGGGAGGCTGCAGGTGGGGCTATAAGGCAAGGCCTGAGGACGGCATCAAGATGGAAAAGATGTTGCTTCTGGGTTTTCTACAGAGCTTCAGTAGAGATTTCAAACTGAAAATTCCCTTAATAGCGCATAGAGAAAGTCCAAGGATATTCATAAGCTAATTAGCTAACATCTTAATGGCATGTGGTTTATTTTTTTTCTGGAAATAGATCCCAAACACTAGCCCATCATCCAATGTGAGCCCTTTGTCCCATCTCTTTGCTCCCTCAGTCCCAGATCCCACTCACTGCGCTCAAACTCTGTTTCCAGTCCTGCCTGGGGAAATGCTAAACACTTCATTAAAGAAAAAGTCAGTAGAGATGTTTCTTACCACCTGGGACAGCCTTTTATATTATTAAACAGAATATTTAGTATTCCATTATAAAGTATTTGTTTTGGGATTATTTCTCCCAAGTCCTGAGCTGCCTCAAGGGCAGTGAGTAGTTACTTAATGTAAGTGGGCATGACCGAGGTGGCCCACCAAAATGATGCCCCACAAAAGGAGAGACAAGCCTGCCCCAAAGTCATGCTGCTGTCATAGGAAGTAAATTTCCGGCAGTTTTAGATAGCCGTTTTGTGCTAGCTTCCAGGCATTGAATATTCAGAAATATCGAAATCCAATCTCAGGGCAGCCATCAAGAATTATTAAACAGACATTTGTGACTGGGTTTTTTAAATATTATTTTCATTTCACTGAACGGGAAAATGGACCAGATCTGGCAACCCACTTTCTCTGTGAGTTTTCCGCAAATATATCCAGCTAAGGAGGAGAAACAAAAGCGTAGATCGGAGGTCAGCCCAGGTTGGCATCCAAGAAAATAGAACAGTAGGGTGAGTGAAGAGTGAATAGTGGGTAAAATCTGGGTTGTAATCTGCAAATCGTGCCCTTGCCAATTGAGAGAAGAAATATAAAGATGGACAGATAGATAGATAGAGATTTCAATATATGTAGACATGTAGTATGTGTGTATGCATATGCGTGTATTTATATGTATATATGTACACACACATATATGTATAATTTCTTTTGCACAGTCATGACCATAGAGGGAATCCAGTAGGACCAACAATGTCTTGCCCTCAGCAGGATGGTTTCTCTTCTAGACACACCTTGACCCCAGTGATTACTTACCCACCTCACTTCTGTAGAAAGGTACCACAAGACAATTTTCCCTGCCTCATTATAATTTTGCAACTCCTTCTGACCCTTAGAAATAACTAATGACCTGCTGTCCTGTGATGCCCCATTCTGTCAAGACCCTCGGCCAACAAACAAGAAGTTGATGATGTCCCTGTGCTCTCCTTCCTAAGATGGAAAAGGGACCTCAGATAGTTGACAATCACTTTCAAAGAAACTTAAGATACAGTTACCCAATTGGAAGCAGCTGGCAGACTCGCTCCAAGGTAACCACCGCATAAGTGCCGTTATGATGTGGTGTATCTTAGTCTCTAAACAGAGTCACTGAACAGTCACTAAACACTCAGAATTCATTCACTACATGAAGTGAATGCAATTCAGATAGGGTCAGTTAAGGTAAAAATGCTCAGTTACCAACACTGGGATGGGGCTCTAGGTTTCTCAGTGCGGAAGAGACAAATAACGACAATCAGAAACTAGACCAGTTTGGCCCATCTTGGAGGGAAAGCAACGATAGTCAGCCTTTCAAGGCATATCCCAAGGAAGAAAAGCACAGAAAGATATGTGAAGGTCAAATGTTTCTGTTTTATGGAACATATATTATGTGCCAGTCACTTGGTAAAGAACTTCTCATACTATCTCCTTTAATCCCCATATCAACCCAATGAGGTAGTGTTACAAGGACAATGAGCCAACATCCACCGCCAATCCTCCTCTTTTTGCTGAGGAAGATTGGCCCTGAGCTAACATCCATGCCCATCTTCCTCTGCTTTATATGTGGGTCACCCACCACAGCATGGCTTGATAAGCGGTGTGTAGGTCTGTGCCTGGGATCCAAACCAGCGAACCCCCGGTCCACCAAAGCAAAGCACGCAAAATTAACTGCCATGCCATTAGGCCAACCCCACAATATAACTTTTTAAATAAACTTTTTATTGTAGAACAACTTTAAATTTACAGAAATACTGTAAAGATAGCACTGAGGTTTCCCATATACCCCATACCCAGTTTTGTCTATTATTAACATATTAGTACGGTACATTTGTTATAATTACGGAACCAACATTGATATATTACTATTAACTAAAGTCCACAGTTTATTCAAGTTTCCTTAGTTTTTACCTACTGTCCTTTTTCTGTTCCAGAATCTCATCCAGCAACCACAATAAATTTATTTGTCATATGTGTTTAGGCTCCTCTTGGCTGTGACAACTTCTCAGAATTCCTTATTTTTGATGCCTTTGACAGTTTTGAGCAGTAATGATCAGGTATTTTGTAAAATGAGCCTCAACTAGAATTTGTCTGATGTTTTTCTCATGACTAGACTGGAGTTACATGTTTGGGGGAGGAAGACCATAGAGATGAAGTGACATTGTCATCTTAACATCAAGGATACATACTGTGATCACTTATCACTGTGGCTGTTGACCTTTCACCTGGCTGAGGGAGTGCTTGTCAAGTCTTTCCACTCTAAGTCACTCTATCTTTCCTTCTTGCCATACCACGCTCTTTAGAAGGGAGTCACTATACACAACCCACACTTCAGGAGTGAGAATTATGTTCCACCTCCTTGAGTACAGACTATCTATATAAATTATTTGTAATTCTTCTTCATGGGAGATTTGTTCCTTCTTCCCCATTTAGTTATTTATTCAATCATTTATCTATATCAGTGTGGATACATGGATATGTATTTTATACTTTGAGTTATAATCCAATACTATTTTATGTGCATATGTTTGTATGTATGTATGTATGTATGTATGTATTTATTTCTGCGCAAATTGTTTCAGGTTTGGCCATCAGAGACTTCTTCAATTGTCTCCTATGTTCCTGTTTTTTGAGAACTTACTTTCCAGCAATAGAAGATGCTCCAGGTTCATTTTGTATATTTCCTATCCTGTCCTAGAATCAGCCATTTCTCCAAGCAGCCTGGTACCTTTATTGGAGAATGGTATTAGAAACCAAGATCTGGATGCTGGGTGTGCTCATTGCTTCTGGTACCTCTCAGCTGACAGAGTAAGGAAACCTATGAGTGTAAACTAACTCATATGTACATCCATATCTATAAATTTGTAACCATCTGCGTCTATATTAAGCTAAATATGAATTCATCCTGATATCTCCAATTCTAATCCATTATCGCATGGATCATTCCAGCCTCCTCCCCTTGCTCATCTGTAATCTCTCATGCCAACAATGAGAAGCCTGGCTCCCATGATACATCATCCGTTTACTCAGTCATTTAATTCCAGCATGCATGTCTAGCAATATCAGAAGTGCTAACCCATATCCCCTAGGAAACAACTTTATCAACTAGAATGTAGTCTTAAGGACAATGCAATTTTCAAGTAATTAAGATGTTTTTCTCTTTTGTCTTCCTGAGTGTATGAGATTTGCCCCAGATGGCTCATGGCATCCATATGCCTGGGTGAGGCTGGGAAATTGGGACTTATTACAGAAAGAATACACACAAAAAATTATGATGAGACTGCTGATAATGATGAAGGTGAAGACACACATATTCATGATAAACACTCACAGAGGTGTCATTAGGTGCCAGGCACTGTTCCATACGTGAACTAATCTAAACACTCCAAGAAGCCCCATGAGATCCTATTATTCACACCATTTAGGCCTAGGCACAGAGAGCTTTTGTAACTTGCCCAAAGTTATAACACTTGTAAGTGGCAGGGCCACGCTTTGGACCTGGCAGTCTGACTCCAGAATCCATGATTTTAGGCACTTCCTTACTGCCTCTAAGGGAGCTAAATTCAAATTTCTAACATTCAAAAAATGATTTTGCAACCAGACAATAATAAAAGTTTCAGTCACAGTATTGACTTTGGAAGGTGTTTTTTACTAAATTCCTTTACCTCTACTCTTTAGCATATTAAGTACCAGACTTGGTGTGCAAGATCACAGAGTTCTCGGCAAGGGTGGACAAGAGAGAAAAAGGGATGGGAAGCCTGACTCTCTGATCCTGGGAGATTGTGAGGATGGAAAGAGAGAGATGAGGGAGACGAAGGGTGGGTGAGTTGAGGGAAATGCTGAGGGCAGGGATATTTTGTCCCACTCCCCTGTTTGGGACTCTGAGAGGAACTCACAGTGAAGAAGCTCTGAGCTGTCAGAGGGTAGCTGAGCCAGTCAACAAACAGAGTGCAATCTGACTACGAGATTGCCTAGTTGGCACTCATCAATGACCCTGAGATCCCAGTTGGCCTGCGAGCAGGGGTCCTGCCACAGGAGCCTCTCACTTTGGAGCAATGGGTCCCACACAGTGGCGTGAGGTGAGTTCCCTTCCATTTTATCCTACTCTCCTTTCTCTCCCAAGCAGACAGCACGTGCCAACTCAGACAGAAGTCACATACTCAGAAAGGTCAAATAGAAAAGCACATTAACCATGTAAAACATTCACCCCGTTTCTCTAAGTATTACAATCCTATTTTACAGACACAGAAACCGAAGCTCAGAGAGGTTGAGGTGCTTGCCCAAAGTGACACAGCATATTAGTAACTATCAGGATTTGACCCCAGGTTTGTCTGGTGGCAAAATTGGTGTTTCCTCCACTAAGCTGGGCTGCCCCTAGCATGGACCAGGAAGAAACAGGAAGCTCAGCACTGAGCCTCCTCTGTGGAGAGAGACACTTTGGTCTCGAGTATCTTCCTTCTTGGAAACTTTCCCAGTCAGATGAGTAAACCACTGGCCAGATCTATGTCTTTTTGTTTCTTCTTTTATCCAGAAACGAGAATCTACTGTGACATCCAGGGAACGAGCCAGCCTCCTCCCATCCTGAGAATCCCCTACTGCCTCGTGGAACCCACCTGAGCTCTGGCCTCACCAACTTGGCTCATCCATCCATTCCTCCTCACATCTTTGAGCATCTACAATGTGCCAGGCACTGGGCTTGTGGACAAGTCCAAGCTCTTATACCACTTACTAACTAGAGGAACGCATACAATTGTTCCAAAGCTTTTTCAACGCTCTGAGGTACCACATCTTCACCTGACCCACGAGGCCATGTAGGTCCTGCCCCGGGTCCTTCTTCACCCTCCCTCTTTCCAATACACTCCCCATGTTGTAGCCTCACAGTCACTCTCCACAGACAATACCATCTAGAAAAACATAATGAAAAGAGAGTGGAGTTTTGAGTCATTCAGCTCTGGATTCAAATTCTGGGTCTTCCATTTACCAACAGCATCGTTGGGTGTGTTATAAAGCCTTTCTGAGCCTTACTCTTCTCAGCTCTAAAATGGGACCATAATGGCTTCCTCACGGGGTTGCTGTGACGCTGCATGTACACTGCGCTTAGTATTGCACCTGAAACATAGTAAGCACCTAACATATTGTGGCTAAAGCTTTATTGCTTCCAGTTGTCCAGGAAACCGAGACAACATGATGGGTTGGCCACAAGAAGAAAGGGGTGTTAAGTTTCCATAAGACCCCCTCGAGACTCAGAATTCTTGGCCATATTCCAGCTTATTCAGTTGTCTCAGAAGTGGACAAATGAGAGAGACTAAGCAGAAGAGGTTCCTGCAGGGGCCAATTGCACTGGTAATTCTCATAATGACAAGAAAGAGAATAGACCTTTGCAAATCATAACAGAGCTCTGGTTTTTAGCTCTGTTTTCTTTTCTGTGCCTTCCAAACCTTTATGCCCAGAATCCTTTTCAAGAGAAAACCTGAAAATTATAGTTTGAAACACCATGTAGATTTTTCTCTGGCCACAAGCAAGCAAAGAAAGAAACCAAATCCAGCTCAAAATTATCCTGAATTTGTCAAAGGAGACCATAGCAGGTTAGGCTTTCACCAGAAAAGGTTTATGTAGACAGAGAATTAAATCCATCTTATCGAACCTTGGTGGCAGAGGGACCAGCAGGGATTTTCAATGGAGGAAAAATTGCACATGTATCATTGTAAACTCTTTGGCAAAAGAGGCATTTGTGTTACCCAAAGATTTATATCGTTAAGCACACATTTTTTTTTTTTAATTTTGACCATTTAGGATGGAAATATTTTGAAACTGGAAGTTGTTAAATATTTATTGAATGTTCACTTTTGACCGGTTTTTTTGCAGGCTCTGGGGGACAGAGATTCACTTCAAATCTCAGGTTGGGCTCCAAAGAGATGACAGTCTAGGATGGGAGGCAGACCAAGAAAAAGTCAGGTGAGATAGAGGGCAGTTGAAATCTGCATGGTTAGTGCCGTGATACAGCAAAACACAGAGTCCCGTGAAGGCACAAGGGAGAGGGGATCGAACCCAGTTTTAGAAAGCAGACCTTCTCCATTTCCATTTTGAAAAAGAGAGACCAGCCAAGACAGCAACAAGAAGAGGACGACCATTTTAATTCAAAGTAGCATCATGTGTGTACCCAAGGAACTACAATCTATTGGTACCACTTCTGAAACAGGACACCTTTAAGGTGGATTAATTCACCACTGATGGCTCAGCATCATTGTAAAAACCAAAGGTTGTTTTATGTTCCCAGCAGCCATTTCCCCAGAAGTCAATTTCATGAGCTGGTGTGACAGTGGATGTTTGCCTCTTCACTCAACAGCCCCAGAGTGCTAAGGTTGTTTAGTTTCTGCTCCTTCTTCTCTTCTCCCCCTGTGTCATCCTCCTCCTAATTCCATTTATTTAATAGTTTTCTTTTCTTCTCCATCATGGTTAGTGTGTTTTATCAGCCACGTGGTGAGCAGCAGCCATTGTTTCCAGTTCTAATGTGCTGTGGATAAGAAACTTGATACCGAAGCTTGTTAGAATAAATGGTAAAGTAACAATTAGCCGTATGTAAAAATACTATTTCTGCTGCAAAATGCTCTCCTTTTTTCCCTCACCTTTCCCAAGCTAACTCTGAATCATCCTTCCAGTCTCAGCTTAGACATCATGTCTTCCCAGGGACCTCCCTACCCCTATCCTATCTTAAATGCTCCTGTAGCTCTGTATTCACTTGTTGGGCTGCCATAACAAAGGACCAAAGACTGGAGGGCTTTACCAACAGAAATTTATTATCTCACAGTTCTGGAGGCCAGAAGTTCAAGGTCGGGGTGTTAACAGGATGGTTCCTTCAGAGGATAGTGAGGGAGACTCTGTTCCATGCCTCTTGCCTAGCTTCTGGTGGTTTGCTGGCAATCTCTGGTGTTCCTTGGCTTGTAAATGCATCACCCCAATCTCTGCCTTCATCTTCACGTGGCGTTCTCCCTGTGTCCAGGTCTGTGCCCAAATTTCCCTTTTTCCTAAGGACACTGGTCATATTGGATAGGGGGCACACCTAACTCCAGTATGACCTCATCTTAACTAACTACATCTGCAACAACCCTATCCTCAAATAAGGTCATCTTCTGAGGTCCTGGGGACCAGGACTTCAACATATCAACTTGGGGGAGGGGAACATCATTCAACCTATAACATGCCCTTTACTTCTCTTCTTTATCCATATGAATTCTTTTCTTTACCTTCAATGCTTGTTTTTCCCATACCTCTGCAGTCGGGGAGGTTTTTCATCTCCTCTGCCCCTCTATTCCAGCACCTAGTGTAGCTCCTGGCATGGAACTGAATTCTAATACAGGAAAGGACAAGAAAAAACATCTTTCAGGCACCTGCTATGTGACAGGCAGTGCACAAGGAGCTTTACCTAAAAGTCAGCTATTTCTCTAAGAAAAAAATGCATTGAATATTTTGGCTTAGCAACAGCCATTTTAGTTGCGTCTGAAATTTGTTTTTTCCTTTTGGAGTGTATGTGCAATGGATAAGTGTTTTGATGATGGACCATTTGATGCCTGGGACAGCAAACGACAACAACAGAAAAGCAAAGTGATATAAGAAATGAGACAACTGGGCTCAGCTTAACCGAACACGAGGGATGCTGCACTGCTCAGCTGTGTATCCTTCAGGAGATAGCACAGTGCACCTGCCCTGCGGGGGGAGGATGAAACATGTCCTATACCAAGTCTCGAGTGGAGACGATTCTCCACTTGGGTTGGAGGACCCTCCGGACAGCCTCACATCAGGGGTGGTTTAAGGAATTTTTCAGTGGGCACCAAAAAGGCCTTTTTAGCTCATGCCAGTGCATGAGGCATACTGCTCATTGATTTCCTTGTTACTCATTATTAGAGCCCACTTGAATTGGGGTGCAAGTCTCCTCTACTCAGGACCTGTCACAAAGATTATTAGTGAATGGTTATGAGATTCACAGCAATGGACACTACCATCTCTCTCCTACTTTTCCAGATCTTCTAAAGTTCCCCCAGCAGCCTCCTCTGTCACTCAAGATGCTAGTCCCTCCTCTTGAGAAGTGTTTGAGAGCAAAGTGAGGTATGGAGAGAGAATAGATCATCCAGAGACAGGAGACTTGGGTTCAAATCCTGCTCCACCAACATATCAGCTGTGAGGCCTGAAGCAAATTAACTGACCTCTAGAGACTCCATTTCATTGCATATGAAATGGGAGCAATGGGAATTAAGCATTACTGAATGCAACACACATGTCAACAGAAGAATTGAAAACAGGATCTTAAAGAGATACATGCACACCTGTGCACCTTGCAGCACTATCCACAATAGCCAAGATGTACAAGCAACCCAAGTGTCCATTGACAGATGAAGGGATAAACCACATGTGGTACAGTAGTCCCCCTTATCCATGGCTTTGCTTTCCATAGTTTCAGTCACCTGTGGTCAACCTTGGTTGGAAAATAACGCTACGTCACAGTGCCTACGTCATTCACCTCACTTCACCTCATCACGTGGGCATCGTGTCACCTCACATCACCACAAGAAGAAGGGTGAGTATAGTCCAATAAGATATTTTGAGAGAGAGAGAGACCACAGTCACAGTATATTGTTATAATTGTTCTACTTTATTATTAGTTATTGTTAATTTCTTACTGTGCCTAATTTATAAATTAAACTTTATCATAGGTGTGTATGTATAGGAAAAAACATAGCATATATAGAGTTTGGTACTATCCATAGTTTCAGGCATCCACTGGGATCTTGGAATGTCTCCCTCATGGATAAGGGGGGACTACTGTACATTCATACAATGGAATACTATTCAGCTTTAAAAAGGAAGGAAATTCTGAAACATGCTACAACACGGATGAACCTTGAGGACATTATGCTAAGTGAAATAAGCCAGTCACAAAAAGAAATACTGTATGATTCCACACATATGAGGCACCCAGAGAAGTCAAATTCATAAAGACAGAAAGTAGATGGTGGTTGCCAGGGGTCGGGAGGAGGGAGAATGGGGAGTTAGTGTTTAACGGGCACAGAGTTTCAATTCTGCAAGATGAGAAGTTTCTGGAGATGGCTGCACAACGATGTGAATATATGTTACGCGCTTGAACTGTACACTTAGAAATGGTTAAGATGGTACATTTTATGTTATGCTTTCTTTACCACAGTTTGAAAAAAGGAACAACACACATGCCAAGAGCTTTTTATCCACACACACATCCTTCCTCATACCCAAACCCATTCCCTAAGTTAGGCATTACTGTGCATTTTGCAGATGAGAAAACTGAGGCAAAGGGAGGCATTGAAGCACTTATTCAAGGTCACATGCATGAGGGCCAAAGTCAGCTTTATCAAAAGCCAGTGCTTCTTTTCCATACTAACTGATTATGATGAGATAAAACTAGATACATCCTAAAAACTCTGACCTTAGTCTTTGGCACACGTAAGAGTCTATAATGTTAGATTCTTTCTCCCATAACACTTCCATTTTTAAAAAATTTCACGCCCTAATAAAAACAACCTAAACATTTTTTTTTCTCTGAGAATGTTCAAGGTGGTGATTGTTGAATAAACCAAATCCTTTCTAATTATAGGTTGAGCAAATTCATTCACTGAATCACCCACTTACCAAGTAATCACCATGTGCCAGGGGTAGGCCAGGCATCCTTCTGAGCGCTGGGGAAAGAGAGGTGGATAAGACCCACTCCTGCCTTTGAGAAGCTCACAGTCCAAAGTGGGGACAGATAGGTAAGTGACTTCCCTATAACATATGTGATATTAAAAGTAGGTACAAAGATCAGCAGCAACTTCTGTCTCAAGCTGGGACATACTTTATTGTAATCCCTCCTATGTTAAATTCCTAAAAACAATTATCAAAATATAAAAAGCAAAATGAGGGGCTGGCCCAGTAGTATAGTGGTTGGGTCCACGCGTTTATCTTCAGTAGTCCCGGGTTTGCGGGTTCCAGTCCTGGGCGTGGACCTACATGCCACTTGTCAAGCCACTCTGTGGTGGTGTCTCACATACAAAATAGAGGAAGACTGACACAGATGTTAGCTCAGGGCCAATCTTCCTCACCCAAAAAAAAAAAAATCACAATGAAATCATGATGAGCTATCATCACATATCTACAGCAGTGGCAAAAATAAAACAAAATATAAAATCCAACAATACCAAGACCTAGTGAGGATGCAGAGCAACTGAAACCCTTATACCCTGCTGGTACATTGTGAATGCCTACAACTAATGTCCCCTTGGAACTGTAAGCCATAGGTTCCTGGGCAATCTGTTAAGAAACTAAGTTAACCAGCGGCCATTTGCCTCACAGACTCTTAGGAGCGTTTCCTAACCATCTAATAACTCTCTCACATTAAAAAGCCATCAATGTCCTGGGCCAACATCAACCCAAAGAAAGAGACCTAGACAAACATTTCAAGTCTTGTCCCACCAACTCCAGCCTGCTCCCAACACAACACTTTAACACCATATCCAAGCCAGAAAGAAGTAACAGAGGGAGGTTTTGGCTATGACCCTCCCAATGGCCTGTCTCATTCTTTCTTTTCCAATTGGCCCATGGATTCTTGGGTTTCCATACTGAACCTAAAAATTAATTCATAGAACGGAGAGAAGAGAAACTTCATTTGCCCCAGCTCCACCCTCCTTCCGGGAGGACCATTCCTGGGGCCACGGCAGGAGGCATGCTTATTTAACAGAGGATTTCCCCTCAATTACTTGAGAAGGAAAGGAGGAGGAGTGTGGGCTTGCTTGGGAGTGAAAACTGGCTCTTCCTGTTAGTAGCTATACGACTTTGAGTAAATTTCTTAACAGCTCTGTTTCTCTGTTTCCTCAACTACAAAATAGTGATAATCACAGTACCTATCTTGCAATAGTGTTGTGAAGATCAAATAAGATAAAGCTTGTAAAGATGTTTATGCCAAGCACATAATCGGCACTCCATAGATATTAGGAAGTTTTGTTATTGTTATGGAAACATCTGGTCACTCAAACCTTATATGTCAATAAATGAGATGGGGATAAAGTTTGCTTCAATTCTCAGACCACTTTAGATTTAATGGCAGGCCTTTCTAGAATTACTGATATTATCACTGAATAGGGCAGCAAAAATAACCCAGCTGGCCTCTGAGAAATTGGATCTAGAAATAGATCAAGCTAGTTACTGTTTATCTGGACACCACTTCATCATCTTCTGCTTCTGGGCAGGATTGCTGAGCCCAAATGTGACTTCTCTCTAAGGCCTCGTAGACCCAAGGCTGGAGGCTGGCTCCTCTGTTCCACGTTCCCAGTCCTGGCACAGACAGAGGCATGGGAGTGGAAAGTTGTCTGTATTGCTGGGGACAGGGAGGGGTCTCCCAGCATCTCAGAGCCAGATGAGTCTGCCAAATAGCCAAGTGGTTAAATGTTGAGGGCCATAAATGAGGCTCATCTGTCAGTCATGGGCAGGGACCAGCTCCATCTGCTGTGTCAGGAGCCTGGAGGGTGGCTGGAGGAAGCAACTTGTAAAGCAGTGAGGCCAAGATGGAAAGCAGAAGCTTCTTTGCAAGATTGTAGAACTCTGTACCTTGAAGACTCTCCCAGTCCCTTCAAAAGTCTTACAGATGGAAAGGAAAACAGAAGACCTAAAGAGGGAGTATACTTGCCCACGGTCACTCAGCAGACGTACATGAGTGCCAGGAGGACAGTCAACTCTCCAGAATTCTAGACTACTCTCTCCGCACGCATACCTGACCCATCTTGCACCTAACCCATGGGTGGAGGAGATGCTCTGAGCAACTTGAGAAAAAATATCCCAGTTCTCTTCTCTATGCTCACATTTGCTCTTCAAGACTAAGCACCTCTTCCTCTCTATAGAAGCTCAGAATAGACCTGATCATCACTCATTCATTCACTCATTCATGCAATAGATATTTTTCGAGTGCCTCTATGCGCAAGTCATCATGCCAGGCATTGGGAATACATCAATGAAAAAATGGACCTAGTTCCTGCCTCTGGGAGCTCATAATTTAGTGGACAACACAGATAGTAGACAAAAAGAAAGAAAATCACATGAATGGATACTTACAAATATGTCAGGTTTTAAAGCAAAGGTATTAGGCGCAAGCTGCGCCTAATTCATGTGTTGTGGGATATTATGAAGACAACTACTCAGCCATTAATAAAGACAAAATTGTGCCATTTGCGAAAACATGGATGGACTTTGAGGGTATTACGCCAAGCAAAATAAGTCAGACAGAGAAAGACAAATATTGTGTGATTTCACTCATATGGGGAAGGCAAACAAACACATAGATAAAGAGAACAGATTGGTGTTTCCCAGAGGGAAAGGGGATGGCGGGAGGGTGAAAGGGATAAAGGGACACATGTGTAAATGACAGATGGAAACTAGATTTTCGGTGGTGAATATGATGTAGCCCACACAGAAACTGAAATATAATGATGTGCACCTGAAATTTACACAATGTTATAAACCAACGTGACCGCAATACAATAATTAAAAAATAAATAAATGAAAAGAGATTACCCAAAAAAAGACCTGCCTGCCACTTTTTCCCTCCAAACTTCTTTTTATATAGTGACCCTTCCTTATGGGGCAGATGGCCATAGGACAGCCAGGGTCTCGATGGGGGCACAACAGAATCAGACGACAAAAGAGTCAGATGCTAGGCTTTTGAGCTTTGAATCATAGCACTGATACGGGTGAGCATTTGCTGAGCTAGTTCTTTGTTTCTGGCACAGAAGACATGAGGAATTCTAGGCTCTAGGAGAGGAGAAAGTTAGAGAAGAGAGTAACCGAGGGAGCAGTTAGTGCGTATTATCTGAGATGGGGTTCTGTGTGCTGCCCATGGTAGAAACAACATGCAGATCTCTGCAATTCTCAGATCCCTAAGCACCTCTGAGAGCTTGGCCCGGGATCAGGGATAGTCCCAGCTGGTGGGCTGAGCAGGGACAAAGAGATGCACAGAGAACCACGCTTACCCCAGTCAGCAAATGAGGAGGCTCCCAGCCCAGGGTCATCAGAGATCAAGGCTGGCAAAGAGTCTATAATTGGAGTCGTGTGTCCTCCTCAGCCTTGAGCAACCACACAGATGAATAACATCACGGCTTACTTATTGTCTCAACAACAGATTAAAAGCAGGGAGAAGAGAAGAGATGTGGGTGATCCGAGAGCTGCAGCCCTGTAAGGCCATTATCTGTCTTGAGCTTCTGCCCACCCTGCCACCCACTCCTCCATGTGAGGTTATAATATAACAATAAGCCTGCAATTATATTTTACTTGTGAAAAAAAAAAATAGCGGTGAGTCAAAAAGGCAGCTCGCAGATGTAACTGGCACCACTAGTTATGTAAGCGGGAGGGGGCCAAGTCTTGCGCTGGATTGAGAACCCTCACTGCAGGTCCATGTTCTTGGGTCTGTCTGGCTGCCCTGGGTTGTATCTCCCAGGGTCTTGGCCCTGGCTGGTATAAGACCACCAGACATAAGAGAGGTAGTGATTCAGATCCGAGTTCTGAAAGGAGATTGTGGGACTTCGGACAGACCTTAGGGTCAGGACCAAGAGGCATAGCAACAGGCATGGCATGGACCACATGACCTGAGACCGAAGAAGAAAATGGGCACCTCTGCAGGCGTAAGGACAGATGCCTTATGTCAGCTAAAATCAGACTGGCTGACGCAGCCATTGGTAGACGCCACTGCAGACACAGAGTGACCAAGGGCCAGATCTGCACCCCAAATTTGCCTGGGTACTACGTCAGCCCCCTCTGAATTTAGATACAATCTTACGGACAAGGGGGAAGCTAGAATCAGTTGAGTCAGGGAGCCTTAACCGACCGATGTGAGGTTTTAACATCAGGCAGGATAAGAATATAAAACGGAGATTAAGCTAAGATATAAATATAAATATATAGGTATATGTGCATATGTTCTGTACATATAAATATATGTATATAAAGAAATATTCATATATTTATATCTTAGCTTAATCTCATATATTTATATAATTACATTATTATATATAATTATATATAATAAGTATATATTCACTATATAAATAAATAAACTATATTTGTTTATATAAATACAGAATTTATAAATTATATAACATATTTATATAAATTATCTAATTTATATATTTTACATACATTTCTTTATATTTATGGATATATGCGTGTGTATATATATATTTACATTTCAGAGAGAGAGAAACAATGAGAATGTACCTCGTTCAAATCCCAGTTCTTTCACATAACGGCTACATAGCTTTGGGCCCAATTAGTTGCTCTTTTGCTTGGTTTCCTTATACGTGATGTTCTAACCAGAGAGATTCTTGGAAGCATGTGGAAGCAGAGAGGTCATTTTTTTAATTGTCAAAGTAATCAAGGGGAGGCTACTGGCATTGTGGCTAAATGTCCTGCAATGTGTGGGGTCTCACATAGGGGTTCATCACACCCAAGATGCTAATAGGGCCCCTGCTGAGAAACCCTGGAACTAATCCTAAGGCCTTTTGAGATGAGCTGGAGAATTGCTTCTAACCAGCCCTGCCTCTCCTTCCACCTGGCCAGGGGTGGGCGTGAGACTGAGTCCATGCCACCTCAGAACCCTGTCACGGGCATGTCCCACCCAAATCACAGAACCTTCCAGCCTCCAAAGAGGTCTTAGCATCCATTCTCTCATGTTCTCCTCACAGCATCTCTGGCACTTAGGAAGAGTCACCTTTACGAAAGGGGAAAAGAGAGTAAGAGAATTGGCTTGATCCCTTTAGACCCCTCATGCTCCCACAGGCCTCGCTAGCCTCATTACCAGGAAGAAAGAAGGATCTGGAGCACCTTCTTCATATGAAACCAGCTTCTTCTATGCCTTCTCGTCTTCTGAGGGAAGGGCACACCACCCACCCACTGCTCAAGTCAAAACCTCAGGCCTCCTGGACATCATTACCTCATCCCCCAGGCCCCAGTAAGCGACCGAGTCTTTTTAATCCTTTCTCATAAACATCCCTCCAATTTCGTGGTCCCCATCCCTGCCCCTAGTTCTATTTCCATGTCCTCTGCCCTAATACTGGCCACCGCTATCTCTCCAAAGAACACCACCCAGGGAAGAGAGAAAGGCACCAATGGGCTCATAGCTCCTAAACCCACAGGAGATGCTCAAGGACCATAACAACGGTGGAGGGGAGCTTCTATGAGTGGATTTGGGGACCAGATACACCCTTGTATGAGAAGGAGGAAGATCTGTGTTCTCAGAGCCCAGCACAAGGCTGGGCCCAGAGGAAAGTCATCTGCTGGGTAAACAAACAGGAGGCTGGAAGTTGTCATAAGAAGCCCAAAATGAAAAAAAACAAGAACAATCATTGAATATTTTACAAATGGATGCCAGCTAGACGCACAGGATGATAAACATGGAGTTAGAAAAGACTTTGGAAATCATCCAGTCCAACTCCTCACTTTATGATTGGGTGTGGATGGGTGGGAAACTGAGGCCCGGCAAGGCGACAGGATATGTTTGAGCCAGCCTGTGGGCTCTGCCTTGATGCTGACTCTTTAGTCAGTGTGATGTTTCCCAGAACATCTTTCTCCCATTTAATTTTCTACTTAATTTCTTCTTGTCCCTTCAGACTCAGTGCAGCCATCACCTCCTCCAGGAAGTCTTCCCTGGACTCCTAAGCTGGGTTAGGCACCCTACTTGCTCTGCCCTGATAGCTTTCTCAGGTCCCTCTGGCGCAGAATCCACTTATCAGACTCTACTGTGATTGCTGGGCTTTTCGTTTATCTTTTCCACTAGAACACAGTTTCTTAATCTTGGCACAATTGACATCTTGGGCTGGGTCATTCTGTGCTGTGGGGGCTGTCCCCTGCATTGTTAGGATATTTAGCAGCATCCTTGGCCTCCAGCCACTAATGCCAGTAGGAAACTCCCCCACAACATGTGATAACCAAAAATGTCTCTGGACATTGCCAAATGTCCCTGGAGCGGCGAGCAGGAGCAAGAGAGCAAAATCACCCCCAGTTGAGAACTGCTGATCTAGACTATGAGGTATCTGAGGGCGGAATAGTGTCTTCTTTTTCTGTTTATTCCTATTTTGCAGCACAGGGCCTGGAAAACGGTATGCATACAATAACTGAATCTATACTTAAGAAAATGCGTATATGGGGGGGTGTGTGCATATGCATGCTTGTGTGTGTATGTGTGCATGCAGACATGCATATGCCATTCCCACACTGTGGTTTCTAAAATAAATTCTCAAAGGATACAAGATTTTTGGTTCTACTGGGATGCATTCAACATTTCTGTGTGTTTATATTGCATTGTTAAAACCAAAGTAACAAAAAATTTTGGTGCTAATCAGAATTTAAAGACCCTTTGTTTCTGGATTGGTGATTTCATGTGTGTGTGTGTGTATGTGTGTGTGTGTGTCTGTGTGTGTGTGTTCATCTCTTTTGACTGATAACAGCTCCCTCTCAAACAATATTCACTTGGAGAAGAAAATGAATTCTCAGTGAAACAAGAACACCCTTTCTCCATTCTATAAAAGAGAGATTTTCAGGTCATTAAAGCATCATTATATGTTGAGCTCCTAATGCACTGGTCTTTACTTGGGAGCACATGGCATTCACGAGGAAAAATTTTTATTGCCACATGAACAGACCAGGAAGTAAGATATTATGAAATGTGCTATCAAGTGACAGATAAGTAATTAGGTGACAAGCAAAATACATTATTTGGCATTTCAAAATATTTCCACTTTATCACAAGTTCATTAAAATCCCACCTCCTCTCTCATGGCCTGCCAGGAATTGACATCAAGATTATTTACCAAAATTCATCCAAAAAAAAATCATCAGGATAAGTGAATTGTGATTAAGTCATATGATTGTTTTTAACGCTTTTCTCTGAGCCTAAACAGACAGGCAAAAACAGGCTCAAATCATCGCCGGAAGGCTGAATGATTACTGTTCTTGCCAGCATGAAGGTGATGGTGAAATGGTGCTGTGATTATTATTTCACAAAAAAAGGAACTGAGGGGCCATGGATGGTGCCAGAAGAAAGGAGAATAGTCCAAACCATATGCAAGATGACTGTGCATCTTTAAAGAGGCTCCCCACGTCGATCTGATGCTGTGACTAATGACCAGACTCAGCAACAAATTCCCCAGAGGAAGAGCAACCAGCAAGTTACCTGGTTTCTGTGCAGCCGTCTATTCCTAACGCCACCTGCTTGTTTAAGTAAGGACTTCCTATGCATCGGCCATAAAGATGCACAGGTGTTATAACTAGGAAAAACTTTCTAGTCCCCCCATCACCTCTGCAGAACGAAGCATAAGGTTAGTGCCCACTGCATACTCGCTGATGGACCAATCTGATAACCAACTGTTTTCATAAGAGCAATAAAGCAAAGCAGAGGCCCTAGTTGAAAAATAATCCTTGAGTCCTAAAAGTTAAAAGAAGCAAAATGTATTCTTCACTTAGTTGGGTTTTTTTCTTACTGAGGATATTAGCTTCTTAAAGGCAGAAGAGAGGAAGGAAGGTGGAGTGGGGAGAGAGAGAGAAATGAAGGAGGAGCGGAAGAAAAGAAGGAAAGAAGGAAGGAGGGAGGGAGGAAAGAAGGAAATTTTCTTGCATACACAGCAAACACTAGGTGAAGCATTTGCACTTGGATTATTTCATATAATAGCTAAACTAAAACTCGAGGCAAGTCCTTTTATTAGTATTGCTGAATACATGTGGAAAGGATCAGAGAGAGAAAGCAATTTATTCAGCATGACATCGTTAATGCTGCATCTTTATCTATCGTATGCATGTGTGTCTGTATGTACACATTTTTGTAAACATGATCGTGTCACCCCCTAAAATGCTCCAATTGTTTTTCATTCTCTTAGAATAAAGATGACAGTCCTTAATACACTCTGTACAGCTCCTGCCCACCTCTCCAGCCATATACGCATTCTCTCCTACAGCAGGACCCTTGCCAATACTGTTTCCTCTGCCTGAAACATCCCCATCCATCCACTCACTCCCACCCAGTTACCCCCCTCCCTTCCTTCATGTCAGCTTCCGGGGAGCCTTTCCTGACCCTCCCTGACAGCATCAATGGCCTCAGTTATTCACTTTCTTGGCACTGCATACTTCCTTCCTCCATAACGTCTATCCCAAGTGCAACTTCGCATCCGTCTCAGTGGCTTATTGATTAATATATAGCCTGTCTATTACAGTAGAAGCATCTAAGTCAAGGGACAATCCCATTCACCACAGTATCCTCTGGACCTCGCACAGTATATAGCATGCAGAGTGGCTCAATAGATATTTATCATAGGGATGAATACATGAACAGATAAATACAAATGTAAATGCCTATATTTTTAAGTACATGCGTGAGAATTCAGAACTAAATTGTGATGTCAGCCAGAGACCCAGCGCAACTCAGGGAAGCCCCAAGAGAAGACAGTGATCAGGGCTGGGACACGGAGCATAAGTTTCCGCCCAGAGCGATCATCTATCATCATTAGTTTTGGGGAGGCCAGAGATTGTCCTACAAAGACTGCATTACTCTCTGCCTTCTGGCCCAGGCTGCTCAAAATTGTTTTAGAAACCCAAAGCCAGGAATCTGACAAAACGTTTTGTTTTTTTCTCTCCCTTGAAAATGATAGATCAGCTGCTCGGTGTTTCTCATAAATTCTTCAGCCAGAGTTGCGTTTTTCCATCTACATTTCACATTAAGGATTCTTTATGAAAATGGTTATAAGAGAGGAATTTAATGAGATTATTATATTTTTTTAAAGCTCTCTCTCTCTAATTAATACCCCAGAGGGGGAAATTTTTTTCTAACATAATGGCCTTTCAGTGTTAAAAGGGCTTAATATTATGGTAAAATATGTTAACTTTCCTGGCACTCTGACCCAACTGATAAAATGAAAGGGGAGCGCATCTGTCTTCCTGGAGCTTCTGCCACCGCAAATGGTGTTGTTTTCGGTATTTTCATAATGAACTAATCAGCTGCTTATTCACTAATTGCGTCTACATTAAAAACTTATTACCCTGAAAAGAGGCTGCACTGTAATTGACCTTCCGACTAGAGCTGGGGGCTGAGGATCACATGGCAACTGTAAAACTGAGGAAAGGCCCAAACCCAGGGCAGGAAATTTTTCTCTTCTCTAGAACAGACGTGAAGTCTTCTGTGAGGTTGCCATAGGCGAGGAGTTGGAATTCCAAAAGCTGGAAGCTGCTCCCACTTTGCTAGGTAGGGTCCACGCCTCCGTGGGTCTCACTATAATTATCAAGATGATAAAAAAAAACAGCATCTATCATGATGACAGTCACTCATTGAGAAAGTGCTCCTGCCAGGCACCATGCATGCATAGTCGCTAATTCTCCTGACAACTCTATGAGGCAGGTATGAATGTCCACCCTCACTGATCAAGAACCTGGGGTTCAGACAGGCAAAGTGACTTGCCCAAAGCCACACAGCTGGTCAATGGCAGAAGTGGATGTGAATCATGCCCTTCTAACTTCATATCCTGGGCTTCTGGCTTGCCAGGGGATGCTGGAACAAAAAGAGAAACTATGAGCTGATGAGAGCTAAAGCAAACCTAAGCTCTCTAGCTGCTCCTAAGCTCTCACTGCCTCCTAGCCAGCTTTCTCATGGCAGCAGTTCACAACCTCTTCAAAGACTCCCTCCTCCCTTTCATGGTATAGTATCAAGAGACAATGCTTTGCAGTTCATCACACCTGGGCACACAGGAAGACTACACTTCCCAGCCTCCCTTGCTGGCAGACAGGGACCACGTGATTAAATGTTGGCCAATGAACTGTTGGCAGAAATGATATAAGCCATTTCCAGGCCATAGGTTTGGAAGCATTGCTACAAAATGGAGGTGGGCTGCCCAATATGCAGCAGAGTTTATGTAAAAAAGAAATAAAGGCGTATTGTATTAAGCTATTGAGTTTCCAGGTTTATTCATCACTACTGCATAGCCTAGCCTCACCTAACTAGAATAACCAAATGTCTCTATTCTGCATTCTGTCAACAGACATTATTAAGCACCTCCTGTGTGCACCAGAGATACAGAGATATAATGGCAATCAAGACAGACACGGTCCTGGCTCTCTGTAATGGTTAACTTTATGCGTCAACTTGACTGGGCCACAAGATGCCTAGACATTTGGTCCAACATTATTCTGGGTGTGTCTGTGAGAGTCTTTCTGGATGAGATCAACATTTGAATCCGTAAACTGAGGAAAGCAGGGTTGCCCTCCCCAATGTGGGTGGACCTCATCCAATCTACTGAAAACCTGAATAGAACCAAAGGCTGGGTAAAAGGAAATTTCGCCTGCCCAACTACTTGAGCTGGAACATCTGTATTTTCCTGCCTTCAGACTCAAACTGAAAAATCAGCTCTTCTTGGGTCTTGAGACTGCTGGCTTTCGAACTGGAACTTCCACCACAGATAGACAGATAGATAAAGAGATAGATAGATATAGATATATCTCCTATTGCTTCTAGTTCTCTGGAGATCCCTGACTAATACACCCTCAAAGAATCTGGTCGGGGTAGAGAGACAGTAAGTAGACAAATCAATACACAAATTAAATAAGTACCACCTATGTTATTTTCCATGAGGGAAACCAACAAGTTTGCTGAGATTGAGAACTATAGGCAATCAGGAAAGGACTCTCCAGGGAGATGACATTGTTTTAAAATGTAGGTTTTATTATTATTCAGGTATGGCAAGGTCAATAGATTGGGAGATAATCGCCATTGAAAAGATAGTCTGGCATATTCACAGATCCCAAGAGGAGCAGGTACGCCCCATGAGGGGGGGCCACATGGAGAAGCACCAGGTCACTCAGGAGGCAGAGGAAGGAACAAGGGGAAAACACAGGCAAGAGCCTTTATTGTGGTTTCCCAGGAAGGAAAAGGAAAGGCAGGGTAAGCAGGTTTAGGAATGGTTATTTCGAATCATTTTGGTGGGCTCTGGGCATAGGATTGTCCCTAGCTGTCTAGTACTTAGATGTAGGTGATTGGGACAGGAGAGTGGCCTGGAGTGTGAAGACCCTATACAGGAGGTGGTTAGGCATATGGGCTCTGGATATGTTGATTTGCATATGAAAGGCACACTTGAGGCAAGCCCTTTACTACCTCCAGAAACTGGTGAGCCCTGGGATGAGCAGTCCCTTCAGGGTCAGCAAGGCCCCAAGATGTCAAAACATCAAGTTTAGAAACTAGAAAACCTGGTTATTACAGACATGTGAGCTGAGACCTAAATAATGAGAAGCCATTGGCCATGGGAAAAGCAAGAAGACGTTCTTGAAGGAGATAGAACAGCGCAGAAAATTGATGATATGAGACAGAAGAGTGGGCAGAAATGTAAGGAGAAGACCAAGTCAAGGGAGGACAGTGTTCCAAGAAGAAGAGGGTGAGCAATCGTGCCAAATGCTAATAAGAAGTGGAGTAAACTGAGAATGGAAAAGCATTCTCCTAATGAAAAAAAAATCTTAGAGTTATTCTACCCACTGCCTCTCTACACCCCTACTCTTTCATCATGGTCTGGCTTCTTTAGCCAGAACTACATTATGAAGGTCACCAGTGGCTTCCCACTTATCACATCCAATGACCTTTACTTTGCCGTCAATTTTGATAGCTTCTCTGCAACACTTGGGGGAGGTACTGGGGACACAACAGTAGACAAAAGAGACAAAAATACCTGCCCTCATGGTGGTGACATTCCAGTGGGGGAGAAAGACAACACAATGACAAATACATAATGTCTGGTAATACTGAGGTCATGGAGAAAAATAAAGCAAGAAAGGAGAGAGAGAGAGTATAGAGGGAGAGGGGAGAAGGCTTTTATTAGAAGAAGTGGCTAGGAAAGGCCCCTCCAATCTTGCCTTGTCTACCATGCTAAGAAGTATGCACTTGATCCTAAAGCAAAGGGGGTGTCCTGAGATCACTAAGCAGGGGAGTACCATAACCGGATCTGTCTTATCAAGAAGGCTGAGATGTGACAGATGAGTTGGCCAGTGCCTTATAAAGAGGGAGCAAGTGGGTGCTCCAGGCAGGAGAAACAATGAGAATAGAAGCCCAGAAGCAGGAAGGAGTAACATCATTGCGAGGGACGTTAAGTAGTCTGACATAGCTGCAGTTGACAGAGGGGGACTTGCAGGAAAAACACAATCGTGGGCAAATCCCTTCATTTCATAGGACCTGGATTATCTCATCTATGAGATGGGAGATAATAAAACTGCCATTTGCAGGATCAAAGACAGCATGCATAAAATCTGAAGAACGATCTTCTCGGAAGATTGAACAGTAGGCATTAAAAAGTGATAGCAATTATTACGAGAATAATTTCTCATTGAGAATTCAGCGGCAGGAGAACCACAGACTCCAAATGCTGAGTGGCTGATAATATCTGCCGTTTTCTTTAAAGATTGTACTGAGCCCAACTTTGGAACAAATGCTACTTCCTGGGCCCAGTTTAAAAGCTCCCCGCTGTTTTTATAAAGATCTGTTGACATGATTTATTGGGAACTGTGTCCATTAACATTTTTAAGTGCTCAATAAATCTGCCAACCACCCTAGTAAATTAACCCTAATAAATTCACAGCAGAAAGAACTTTGCTCACTGATCAGCATATGAGAGCGTGTCCACTTTCTTGCCTGTTGTGGGAAAGGATGATGTGTACAGAACTGTGAACCTTCTGAAGACAGAGAAGGAAGACACTGTGAAGTGCCTTCTCCCCTCACGGTTGGAGGAATCTAAACCTGACTCAGCCTCAGTTTCCCCATCCATCCAACGGGATACGGAATGTAACAGAAAATTTCCTAAGCTTATGACACTTTTATAGTTTTTGCCAAATTTTCCCACTATCTGTTAAATAATTAATTAATTAAATGCTGTTTGTTAAATAATTCTTCCTAAACTCGGGTCTAATATCGCTACCTCTGCTTCATTCTAAGCAGTGACACCTATAAAATTGCAGATTTGATGTGCTAGTTATATTTTTTCTAATAAATCATGATTGAGATGATAATAGATTCATTTATATACTCCCTAAAGTCTTCTTATGTGCACCTTGGGGCATGTATACTATAATACCCCATGGCTGAATGGTAACGATCCCATGAATCCAACATTAGTTTATCATTTGAAAATGAATCAGTGTAACTCATAATAGTAATAGTCTAAAAAAGAAAAGCCATATCATCATTTCAGTGGATGCAGAAAAATCAATTTGATAAAATCCAACATCTTTCGGCAAACTAGGAATAGAGGAGAAGTCTTCAAACTGATAATGGGCATCTATGGAAAAATGTACAGCCAACATCATACGTAATGATGAGAGACTCAATACTTTCTCCCTAAGGTCAGGAACAAGGCAAGAATATATCTACTTTTACCACTTCTATTCGACATTTTACTGGAGGTTCTAGAAAGCATAATAAAACAAGAAAAGAAAAAGAATCCATATTAGAAAGAAAAAATTCAAACTATCTTTTCAGGTAAGATCATCATCTATGTAGAATATTCTTTGGAATCTACAAAAATAAAAACCCTATTACAATTAATAAATGATTTTAGCAAGGTTGCAGGATACAAGATCAATATACAAAACTCAATTGTATTTCTATAGAATAGTAATGGACTATTAGAAATATAAAAGTAAGAAAAATACCATTTGCAATAGCATCAAAACGTTAAGTATTAAGAGATAAATCTGACAAGAGATGTGCAAGGTCTGTACACTGAAAAGTACAAGACCTTACTGAAAGAAATTTTAAAAGACCTAAATAAATGGAATGGTACACTGTGTTCATGGTTTAGAAACTCAGTGTTGTTAACATGTCAGTTCCCCCAAATTAATATATAGATTCAACATAATTTCAACAAAATCCAAGCAGAACTTTTTTATAGAAATGACAAGCTGATTCTAAAATTTGTACGGAAATTTAAAAGATCTGTAATAACCAAACTTGGAAAAGTAGAATAAAGTTGGCCTAAGAAGTTAAATAACTTTCCCAAGGTCAAATGAAGATCACGCCTCTCTCCTCCGCTAAATGACATTTGGGACTTACTGGGCACTCATCTTGCCCCTCCCCCCAGGACTTGTCTAGGGACGGGTCCTTCCAAACACATTTCCTCATTTCATCCTAACTATGACCCTAGAAGTTCAGATGATCAAAATACGGTTCTCATATATACTTGGTTTCCATCCATGGTTCCTGGTACAGTTCCCAAAATCCTTGGAATTTCCTAAGTGATGAGAGTAACAAATTTATCTTTTGTTATGTTAATGAGGTGACTTTTGGACCCCACCTAAGAATGGGGCTGGTTGCTGGTGGAGCCAACCATGTGACTGAAGGGTTGGAACTTTCAATCCCATCCCCTGCTGACCTTCAGGAAGGGGTGAGGGGCTGGAGGTTGAATCAATTGCCAATGACCAACGATTTAATCAATCATGCCTACGTAATGATTAAAAATCCAAAAGGACTGGGTTGGGAGAGCTTCCAGGTTGGTGAACAGGTGGAGATTTAGGGAGAGTGGCGTGCTGGGAGTGAACACGGAAGCTCCACATACTTTCTCCATGCCCTGCCCCATGCATGTCTTCTACTAGCTGTTCCTGAGTTATATCCTTTCATAACAAACCAGCAATCTAGAAGTAAAATGTTTCTCTGAGTTCTGTGAGTGGCTGTAATAAATTAATTGAACCTGAGGAGGGGGTTATGGGACCCTCTGGTTTACAGCCAGCTGGTGAGAAGTACAGTAACAACCGGGGCTGGCTACTGGTGTCTGAAGTGTGATGGGGGGCAGTCTCGTGGGACTGAACTCTTAACCTGTGGAATCTGATGCTGTCTCCAGGTAGACAGTGCTAGAATTGAGTTAAATTGTAGGATACCCAGCTGGTGTCGGAGAATTGCTCCTTGTCAATGTGGGGAATGCCCCCACACACATTGGAATTGGTATTAAAACTTTCCACTCTCTCTCTCTCTTTCTAGCAAATAGAAAACATTGTAAATAACACATTCACCTGAAGAATTAGGATTGAGAAGAGCCATCTTTTGACAACTAAGATAACTACTCCAAGGTAATAAAACAGGATATGCTCAAAATCACTTCCTCTTCTTCTTCTATCAGGATTTTTTCATGTAAATGACTATCTTAATTTGCTTTCCTTCCCAGAGCACTTGTAATTGAAGTCTTTTTCAAGTGTTCTGATATCTACTTTGCTGAGATTTTCTCCCATTTTCTTTTATGACAACGATCATACACCTGCATGGTAACAGTCACCTGCTATGTCAAATGGCATTACAAAAAAAGCCTGTGTGTAACAGGCTGTGTCAAGGCCCTGGATGGCCTACTTATTTCCAAGTCCATTTGCTGTAACCCAATTCTGAAAAAAATTTGGACAAGCCTTGAATTTGTTTTAATGGAACTTGGTTTATCATTCTAACAATCCATCCCAGGTATTAAAGACGTGCTCTACACCCAGCACGGTGACTGACGGCAACGCCAGGTAGAAAAGAACATCTCTGCCTCTCCAAGTGTTTTTCCTGAAGAATCACCTAAAAATCTTGTTTAATTTGTATCTTCATGACTCCCGTATCTAAACAAATACCTCCCTTTCCTGTTTCCCAATAAAGAATTACACCACTCTCCACCACTCATAAATCTTAAAAATTCATAATCCTTCCCCTTATTCTTCTACACCAATTAGGCCTCTAAAGAACCCAAGACTGATACGCATACTCCCTGTTCGGGGACAGGGAGTATGCATATCACAGACCCCCTTCCAAACACCCATCCTTCTGGCTACTTTTACTAAACTTTATGTTACCTACTTGAGAATGTTGGAGGCCATTTAGGCTAATTCGTTTTCTATTGACAGCCACATCTGAGGTCCACCTCTGCCATCATATTTTCCTCTTCCCTAATATAAAGTCTCTAAGGAAACAAATGTGTAGAAACCCCCCCTTTCTAGCACTGGCAGGGAAAAATAACCAGAAATAGATTTTTCTTAAGGGCTGAGTCCAACTCTCTACCTCCAGCCCACCCTTTGTGAGTTTATCTTGCATGTGGTGGGTATCCAAAGGACTCATTGCCTGTAAAAGAGGCTGGACATTATAAGAGTCAGGGGTGAAAGAGCTAGAATGCAGAGACAAGGAAGATAGATTGGTTCATCATTGCCTGGGTCCCAGCCATGGGTCTGGGCCAACGTAGGAGACATAAGATGGCTGGGACAGGGGCTGGCCCAGTGGCCGAGTGGTTAAGTTCGCGCGCTCCGCTGCAGGCGGCCCAGTGTTTCGTCGGTTCGAATCCTGGGCGCGGACATGGCACTGCTCGTCAGACCACGCTGAGGCAGCGTCCCACATGCCACAACTAGAGGAACCCACAACGAAGAATACACAACTATGTACCGGGGGGCTTTGGGGAGAAAAAGGAAAAAATAAAATCTTTAAAAAAAAAAAAAAAAAAAGATGGCTGGGACAGAAAATTGCTTGAGTTCGTGTGGACGTGGCATCTTAGCTGTAGGGAGACAGTTGAGGCTGAGATGGGAAAAGTGCCAGAAGTCAAGATCAAAATGAAAAAGTATAATTAACTGGGTCAGAAGTGTTGCAAGATAGGTTAAGAGAAGTTGCTCAGAAATAAGACAGAGCTTTGATTGGGCGTTAGGGTCCAGGTCTGATGTGGGTCTATCCACCTGGGCAGCTGAGTCTGAAGGCCTGGGCAGCTGGGGAGGACATCTTCGGTGATGTCACAAAGAGTGACCCATCAACGTAGCAGATGCCCCTTCTCCCTTGACTTCTGACCATCCTGGGAGGTTCTAGTGTGCCATAGACATCTCCAAAGGCTCTGGACAGCTGGAAGCTCCCCGTAGCCTGTAATTCTCTCGGCTCACAACTCCCTGGAGCCAGCCAGGACGGAAAAGTCTCAAAATTTCTATGGCCTCTTTAAAATAAATATGTCTTTGGCTCTAACCAAGGTCAGCCTTTTCCAGAAAATTACTTGTAAAGTTTTGGCTCAAATGCCAACCTTTCAACTTCTCTTGCCATGGGGACTGGGCCTAGAGAGAGAAACCAGGGTCATTTCAACAACAATATCTACCCCGAGGCTGAGAATCACTTGTTTCCTTGAAGCCATCCAGTCTGAAAAGAGAGTGTTGATTTCTCGCCTAGCCTGTCTCAGCCAGAGGCAGTACAATTAGGAGGCTTCGGGGAGACATCTGTTCCCTCCTGTCGGAATGCTCCTAGCAGAAGTATCCTGATAGATGTATGTACATACGTGACAAGGAGGTGGTTAAGTGTTAGGTTCAGAAGGCCGAGTCTTTAAACTGAGCTGAAAGAGGTGTAAAAACTGTCCCCAGAGAGTACACTCTAGAATGTTCTCATCAGACTTTTGTTCTCATATTTGATGCTTAGGTTTGGGCCTCCTGATTAGACTGAATTGGCAGAACATGACCCAACTTTCAGATGCACCCCACTTAACCCACTTAGGACTTCATGTACTTCTTCGGGCTTCACTATTTTGTAGGACACAGCAATTTGAAGGGACCAGGACCACCTAGGCAGCATAATGTGCAACTCGGGGAGGGACTAGTGTCAATTAACCAGTGTCAACTTAAGGAGCTCTTCGATGGACAGTATACTCTAGTCTTGAATAACAGGTAGGCACCAAGAAATTGAAGACACAGGTTTAATTACAGAAAACCCAATTAAATAAGCCAAGATACCAAGTACTATTAACTAAACCCTATATACTACTCTCTCCTTCCCTCGCTGTTGTCTAGCCCTGTCAACTCTCTATCTTTACCCAGAACACATCAGCTCACTCCACCTCACGGCCTGTGCACCTGTAACTCGCTCTAGCTGGAGCTCTCACCCCAGGCTCATCACACGGCTCACTCTTCCTTAGAAGGGCCCTCACTGAATCCACTCGTAACGTTTCCCAATCTCCCTTGATGTCATTGTTTGAGTCTTCCTAACACTCACCCGCCACCTGTGAAATTATTTTGTTTCTTCACTTATTTATTTTCTCTCCTCGCTACTAGAATGAACTCTCTCTAAGAGTAGATTGCTTGTTTGTCTTATTATCCACTTTGTCTCCCGTGCCTGGCACATAGTAGGCCCTCAGTGGATATATGTTGAAGGAAGAACAAGATGGAGGAAACAGAGGAGGCAATATGAGCTTACAGGAGCATTCATAGAAGGAAGAAATTTCTGGAGACTGAATGGTCATAGAGAGCTTCATCCAGGAGACGGACTTGAATCTGGGCCTTGGGGAATGGGAAGAGGATTTGTACGTCTCCATGAGCCTCTATTCTCCTCCAGGAGAGGCCACCTATAGGTACCTAATACAAAGAAGTCTTTGGTGGCATGGAAATATAGCAAATATTTATTAAGAGAAAAGCATATACTCAAAGGAAGCTCTGATTAATGAATCAACAGCCACTCATATCTATTTATGTCAATCTCCTGAGTGTCATTTTACTCATTCTAGGCAAGGGATCAAGACCACTGCCAGTCCTGAGCTCCTTCTCAGAACTGGCAGTCCTGGGCTCCCTTGCTTCATATCTCAAGAACAGTTATTCTCAGGAATTTCCATGAACCACTGGGGGTCTGGATACAAATCAGCATCATAGACCAAGGAAGCCTTTACCACCTAGACAGCTAGGAAAGGGCAGCCTTCTGGGAGCCACCCCTGAAACTCAGGCCCTGAAGTACCTTCTAGAAACAGGAACAGGAAACGAGCATTTGTTGAGCACATATAATGTGCTAGGTACTAGGCGTATGCATTTTGTGAGGGTTAACTCATGCAACCTTGGCAGTAATTCTTAGAAACGGGTCTTGTTTTCCCAATTAGGAGGAATCAATGTTGTAGTTGGCACTGTTAGTTTAATTGAGTTTGTTGTTGTTGTTGTTGTTGTTTCAATCATCTTAACCACATCTTCCTATGTTTGGGAAGCTCCCCACTTTATAAGTCTTGGAGAGAGATGGAGTCTACTTCCCAGAAGTTGAGAAGAGCAGATACTTGCTTTCCCAGCCTCCCTTGTGGCTCAGGCAAGAGCATGCGACCTAAGCTTGGTCAATGGGATTTGTCAGCTGTAGACTTTGCATTGGGAGCTGGTGGCACAAGAAACAGGGACTGTGAAGAAGCCATCTTGGGGGCAGAAATACCAGGGCAACATCCAGTGTCCTGTGGGGACAAGAGTAGGGTCCTGATGACTACTGTGGCATGGTTTTGGTGGTGATTCTGGCCGCTGTGTCTCTCTTCGTCTCTGCTCATTTTCCAAGCTAGTTTCCCAGACACTCTGGAAATTCTATGAGCTCCCTAATATCCTTTCAACAAATCCATTTTCTACAGGACTCATTCCGAGTCAGGTCCTTTTTCTTGCAACTATGATCTCAGGGTGATCCAGCCTTAGAGAAGACAAGCAAGTCCCAGTCAGGGAGAGGCAGAGCTGAGACCAGGGTGCTGGTCCGTCTGAAGGCAAAACTCACGCTTTCTCCACTATTTCTACTGCTCTGAGCAGGAGCACTGGAAAAACTTCTCATCTCATCATACAGATGAGGCGGAGACAGGAGAGGGAACCGCCCAGTCTGGCAGTGACTGGAACCCAGGTTGGGGTTGCAAAGCCCTGCTTCTTTTTAACGCACCACAACTCACCCCCTATGCCACTATTCTCCACCACTACTTGCCGACATAAAAATCTTGTTTCAAACAAACTGAGGAGCCCACATTAGAGGGAATGAGGCCCTGGAGATGAGTAGAAGCAGGTATATGTTGAAACCAGACAGAGATGTGGGGGCTCGCTGGACCTTGAAAAGCTATTTCTGAAACTCTCTCCTTAGCACAGGATTCAAATCTGTGTTCCCTGCCAGTTCCTGAGAATCTGCAAGAGAGAATGAATGATGGCCTGGGGGATGGGGGCGGGGGGCCTCCCTCCTGGGAGCAAGCAGGGAAGACAACAGAAAGGCAGCAACAGTCATCCATGGGTAACACTGAACTGCTCTGATCCTGTTTTCATCTGTGCAAAATGGGGAGGACACCATTAATTGTCTGTCTGAGAGAATCAGCAACAGCAATTTTAGCAGCAACCTATAGCCCTGAATACGTGTCACACACTTTTGTAAGGGCTTTCCATATGTGAATTCTTTCAATCCTCAGCGAAACCTTATGAAATGGGTATTTCTGTAATCTTGTGTTTTACTGATGAGAAAGTGGGGCACAGAAAGTTGTCTTATTACAGTGAGTAGTGGGTACAGAAGGGATGCAAACCCAGGAATTCTGGCTCCAAACTCAGAGTGTGCTAATAAGTATTACAATATATGCAATAAAGCTTTGTGACTGTAAATTGCTTCACACACATTAGCAAAGAATTTACCTGATGGCAGGATAGATCAGAGGCTCTAAGAAGGTAGACACATATCTGTGCTGTAGCCCAGAATCCAGCCCCATGTTTAGCCTACAATAGGCATAGAAAGCATGTTAGCAGGATGAATGAATGAATGAATGAATGAACAAATGAACACATAAGATGAGAATTCTGATGGTAGCAAGGGGATGGAGAGGAAAGAGCCAGATGGAACCAAGAAAAAGTAGAATATAAAAGTAAGGCTCTAAATGGGGATCCCCTGATGTCTGTTTGAAAAGCCCTCAGCCAAATTGCCAAAGGAAATTTGCAAATCACTTCTATATATCTGTTGTATTAAAAGAACCACTCCATACATGTTCATTCCTCGTTTTTCATGCCTTCGTGTTTTGATGGTGCACACAATGTGGAGTCACGTGCACACATGACAGCACATCTCATTGTACCTATGCATAGACAGAGGTGTGCATGGAGTTCTGTGTAGAAACAGAATCCCAATGGTGTGCCCAGCTTTAGGTATGCACAGTTGTGCAAGAACATAATTTTATATTGCATACAATTGCATCTATCAATGAGCGTCTGCAGGATTGGGTGCATTTGCACACATGCACGCAGTTAATCATGGGCTAACACTAATTTGAGTTTACCACGTGTCAGGCTCTGTCCTACACATTGCAAATACCATCACGTTTAATCCTCACAGCGGTTATGGGCGCACCCCCTTAGGCACGTGTGCGTGGCTCTGAGCTGCACACACACAGATTTCTGTTAGGTAAGCACAGGCTCAGACTGGCTGTCAATTTTCTGCTACTTAACCCAAGCTATATGAATAGCACCAGGAAGGCATGCTTTTCTGGGCTGGAAGGAGTAACAATGAATTAAAAGATAGATCATAAAGTCCTTTCAAAATACCATCCACTTAAGAAACAGCAGACACCCAGCCTGCGTTTTCTTGCTGTGTAAACACGTTCCCACCACCCCAGTCACTTAAATCAGGCTCACTCCAGTTTGGCATCCCCACAAATGCATTTTTTTACAGTTTCTTTTTCAAAAACAAGATTGCTCCCTCGGCAACTGTTTCCAAGCACATTCTCTCATTCTAGGAGAGGGAAGGAAAAAGCAGAGAAAGACTCTTGTTACTATACAGGGAACAGGGAACACAGGCAGGGAGATAGGAGAAGTGGGGTTGGAGCAGAGAAGTGGAAGGCATAGTAAGATGTGCTTCCCCAAAATGGAATTGACCAAATGCCCCCCTGACCCAGCAATATTTCCCCCAGGCCCAGGAATTTCTATTTGGGTCAAGGCTGTGGTCTAGGTACCCCAACTAGGATTGTCCTCTACCCACATTGTGTGTGTGTGTGTACACACGCCCATGCGTACTATTGAAGGCCAGAGACTATCTCTGAAGTAGCCTGGTGGAGTTATTGAGGAGATCAGAACGATTTCCCTCAGAACGGGGACATCTTTTTAACAGTGGCAATTTCTCAATCATATGTTGACTACTTATGGCAGCAAAAATAGTCTTCGGGGAAGAAGGTGAGAGTAGGGTGGGGATAGGAGACTAGAAGAAAAGAACTCTTTCCATCTCCATCTATTTCATTCCAATCTATGCCTTTAATGCAATAAATAATTCTGTTCCATCCAAATTCATTCCGTTCCATCCTATCCAAATATTTCATTCTACGTCATCCCATGCCAAGTATTCCATTCACTGCCAGTCTATCCCATTCAAATTCCAACTCTTTCCATTTGACTCTGGTTCCATCCATTCTGTCTTAATCTTCTTCCATATCATCTCATGCCATTGCAACTCAAGCTCTTCGCTTTCAAACCGTGGTGTTCCAATTCATTCCATCCCATTTCTCTATTTCATTGTCTTCTTAACTATTTCAATTCGTTCCAATAACTCCCACCGGAAGTATTTCACCATCACTTATGATGTGAGCAGCTCTGACTGCCATGAGAGATATGGAGAGAGGGACAGAGTCCTCATATTTGTACACTTCTTGGCAAGACAGAAACAACCCCTACAAAATAACATGAGAACCATGTAACCCTATCTGCCTTCACAGACCCAGTTGAATCAGGAATCACAGGAAAAACCTGAATTCCTAACTCTCCACACAAATCATGAATAAGTAAGCAAGACTGCTTTGGTGCCACGTGGAGTAAAAGCCAGGCTAAGAGGTGGTCAAATTCCAGAACTTCTCCTTGGCAGCTGTATTACACAGGGTTATGTAATAGCCTCAAAAATCTCAGTGGCTTAAAACAAAGTTTTATTTCTCACTCATGATCCATGTGTCTCATATGTTTGCTGGGGGCTCTGCTGCATGGTATCCTCATTGCCCGGATCCAGCTGACAGAGCAGCCTCTATCTAGAACATTGTCCATCATCACGGTAGAGGGGAAAAGCACATGGCAAACTATGTATCAGCTCTTAAAGCTTCTACCCAGGAGAGACTAACTTCGTTTCTACTCACACTTCACTGTTCAAAATGAGTCACATGCTTCTACCCACTTTCAAAGGTCAGGGAAGACAAATCGCACTTTGAAAAGGACAAAGACTGGGGAAATTCTCATATGCTTGGGTGAAAAGCTGGAAATATTTGGTGGACAGCTCTAACGACTGCCACACCAGCTGGATATCTATATACCCCTAACTTAATTTCCTACAGCCTCAGTTTCCTCACCGGTAAAATGGAGATAATTAAAACCTACTTCTCAGGTCTGTTGTAAATGTTAAATGAAACAGATATAGAAAGAACTCAGTGCGTAGTAGGTGCTTAATAAATAAGAATTCTCTCCTCCAAGCCTCTGCATTTATCTCCCTGCCAAACTCCTTGCAAAAAACATCAGAGACACAAACTCCATGGCTCGTATCTGGGAACAGAGAGGAGCTCTCAAACCCCCACCGCCACCCCAGCTCTCAGATCTGTTGCCTCTTTTTGCAGCAGGAGATTCAGCCACGTGCACGTTGATGATCCATCTGCTTCCCAAATGTAATTATATCACAACACTGATTTCTGATGGGCACAGACCAATACCCAGAGATGCTTCGTTCCCAAACATTGCAGGAAAAAAAGCACCATCCTCCCAGGAGCAGAAGTGTAATCAAAATGAATGATCAGCAAGTAAAATATTTTCTCATGCTCCAGAGAAGACTGGCAAACGTCCTGGAACATCAGGTATGGACCCCTCCAGAGAGCCACATCTCTTCACTTGGTGGAGCTTGTAATGGGTAGCATTGGTACTCTGGGGCATGTTTTGGCCTTATCTAAAGACCCTGTGGGAAGCAGAGCCTGAGGACCCCCTCCCCTTGTGGGAAGTCACACATTGGAGTTCTACCACAAGGTTCTAGAACAATGGGCACAGAATACCTCTACGATCCACTGAACACCACAACTGAGAGAAGAAGGAGCAAGGAAATTCCACTGCCTATCAATTTATGAAGCCGAGATTTATCAAGCGCTTCCTCTGTGCTAACCCTAGGGACAAAACTATGATTCTCCCTCTCTGAGTGGATTGCAACCACCAAGCTTTCCATGAAAAGCCCAACATGAAAACAAACATTTAGAGGAGAACCCTGTTTTGGACATGTGCTGTTTCCCCTGATTGACATCTGTAGCTGTCTCCTATTGCTGCTGTGACAGACTACCACTAACTTTGTGGTTTAACACAACACAAGAAATCTTACGTTTCTTGAGGTCAGAACTCAAAACGGGTCTCACAGGGCTAAAATCAAGGTGAAAGCAGAGCTGCATTCCTTTCTGGAGACCATAGGGGAGGACCTTTTTTTATCTTCTTCAGCCTAAGAGTCTAGAGACTTCCCCTGTTCTTTGGCTCATGGCCCTTTCCCATCTCTAACGTCAGCACTGGCTGGTTAAGTTTCTCTCATAATGCATCACTCGAACACTCTTCTCCCTACCTCGTCCACATTTAAAGGACCCTTGGGATTACATGAGTCTACCTGAATAGCCCAATACAATCTCCTTATCTTAAAGTTAACTGATTAGCAAACTTAATTCCATCTGCAGCCTTAATGCCCCTTGCCGTGCTCCATAACACATTCACAGTTTCCAGGATTAGAATGTGGATATCTTTGGGGGACATTATTCTGCCCCCCATATTACCCATTCTTCTTCTGATACAGTTTTGATCAATCCATCAAACTGGGTGTTCTATCCTTGGACAGGACCGAACATGTGACCCAAGGCAGGTCAATCAGACACCTTGTCCCTAGGATTTGAATCTTGAGTTGAGTGACCCAATAATGGAAAATGGCTGAGGTTCAATCATCTCAATGACATAGCATGCTGAAAAGACCATTTTAGTGCCGGTTCCCTGAAACGTCCCTGGTCTCTTTCCTTCCTAAAGTGAGGTTCTCTAGCATTGCCTCTGATTCTGTGAGCTTTCCCACATTTCTTCTAATAGATCATTTATTTATTTAAGTCGTCCAGAATTAGTTTCTGTTGCTTGCAATCCACAAGCCCTGAAAGATTCAGTCTCAAAGAGAGACATATGGAGATAAACAAAGAAATCCATAGAATTGAAAGATAAAGCAAACACACAAACGGTCCTAAGTTGTATGGAGGACAGCAGACTTATTTGGGGAAAAAAAAAAGTGTGTCTGAAACAAATTGTTCAACCAGATGAAGCTATTTCTAGGGAGTGGCAGACTTGTTATATGCATCTCTGGGTATTTTCACAGTTCCATTGTTGGAACTAGCCCCTTTTATTTATTTACACTGAGTGAAAAAAGCAGATGATAATATGCATGAAATAAGGTTTTGCTTTGTTTTCTTCTCTAATCTTTTTCTCACATAATTTAATCTTGGGAGCCACACTGATCCCTACAGGCAAAGGCTGCAGAACTGACAGCTACTCCTGACCATTCATTCATTTAAAATAAATTATAACACCTACTCTGTGCCAGGAACCTCAGGGATGTGGAGACAAAAAAAGTTAGACTTCCTGGGCCCAAGCTTCCTATTTCTTCATTCACCCAAGAAAAGTTTCCTGAGCATACTCACTAGGTGCCAGCTAATCCACGGTCCTGTTCTCATGGAAATGAGAGGCTAGACATAAGGCTATAAAGGAGGTGCGTGCTGGTGTACAGAATGATCAGCAGGGAAATCTATTGTTTCTGAATGAGAGAAGTGCATTTGGCTAATTAATACGCATATAAAACATATTTCGTTCAAGAGTTTGTAAAGGTTTAATTATGTAGTCATGTAAATTTGGAAATATTCTTTACACAACAATGGTAGAGACTGATACTAATTGAGGAAAGTTGAGGGAACATGTCTTGGTGGATAAGATATACAAAGAGGATTCAGCTACAGAGTCTTTCTGCTCTTCGTGTGTGTGTGTGTGTGTGTGTGTGTGTGTGTGTGTGTGTGAGGAAGACTGGCCCTGAGCTGACATCCATTGCCAATCTTCTTTTTGCTTGAGGAAGATTGTCCCTGAGCTAACATCTGTACCAATCTTCCCCTGTTTTGTTTGTGGGATGTCACCACAACATGATTTGATGAGCGGTGGGTAGGTCCGTGCCCAGGATCCAAATCGCAAACCCCGGGCTGCCGAAGCAGAGCATGCAAACTTAACCACTATGCCGCCAGGCCAGGCCAGAGCCTTTCTATTCTTGAGACCCTAAGAGGAAGCTTAACTCTTTGCTGGTCAGCTGAATTGAGGGAAGATACAGTCCATTGAAAATCAAAGAGATGGGGTGCCACTCTTGGTCGTTCCATTTGTGGAACTTCCTCTTCATGTTAATGATAATATAAAAAGAAAATCCATACGTAAGTGAATACGCGGTAATTAGGGGCACAGGAATCCAAACTCTGCAGATTTCACCTTAGAAATATTGGAATAGAGTCTGGGAGAGGTTTAAGATGAGGGCAAAGAGGAAGATAATATGGAGAAGGATTGGGGAATTCAATCAAAGGGACAGACCAAGACCGTATTCTTGACTGCTTCCTACATACATGTGACAGCTACCTGGGGGTGCTTCCACGGTCATGGTTGAAACTAGACTAAAATAATCAAGTGTCTAAGAATGCACATTACTTTACCTGCCCTGCTTGTCACCATCACTCCATGAGGGGAGCCCTCAACAGTGCTTCTCAAGCCTTATTATGCAAATTAACCACCTCATTATTAACATTTATATTCTGTTTCAGTAGGTCTAGGATAGGGTTGAAATTCTGCTTCTCTAACAAGCTCGCAGGTGATGATGATGACTCCCCAGCACACACGTTGAGTAGCAAGGCTAGGAGTAGATCGATACCATTATCTTGGAGACGGTTGTGAGCCCTCTCTCTTAGCTACTCTCCTTTCTCTTGGTGCTTCCAAAGAGGACCAAGTCTCCCACACTGGGGAAAGATGGAAGCAGGGGTCGCCATGCATAAGGAGCAGTGAGAGAGCAGAAGAACCCCAGGTCTGCCTGGGGAGACTATGAAGGCTATCCAGGACAAGTGACGCTTGAGCCCACACTTGAAGGGTGAGTAAAAGTTTGCCAAGCCAACAAGTGTGAAGATGGCAGTGCATGGAGATGAGACAGCGCAAGAAAAGACACGGAGGTACAGGCAAAAATAGTAAATTTAGGGAACTAGTGAAAGGTCAATATTGGGTAAGAGTAAAGTGTTACGTTCAAAGGAAAAGTAAGAGAGCAGAACTTCCTTAGAATTCAATCTTGGCCAGAGTCAACACAGAGAAAAACAGGCTTGGTTTAAAAAAATAATAATGATGACGCTGATTATTGAGTGTTTCCTATGTGTTGGGCACTGTTCTATGCTCTTTTCATGACTATCTCTTTTGGACATCACAACAATCCCCATGTTAGACTCCGGAATGGTAAGGCTTAGGGAAGTGAAGTAACTTGCTCAGGGTCGAAAAGCTGATAGATGAGGGAGCTGGAATTTGACCTGAGGTAGCCTGACTCCAGGCACCATGTGCTTAACCACTATGCTATACTACCCCCCACCTGGTGATCCAGTGGCCACTCCATCCCTGCCAGTGGGTGGCTTCTGGAAACGCTCTTGGTCAAAGGGAGCCCAGTGAGCATGCGCAGCAAAGCCCAAGGCATTAGAGCATAGTCTCCCTGCGTGGGCCCCCTCATCTCTATTCCCAGCTGCCCTTCAACACTCAGGCTCAAAACTTAAGCCTGATCAGCTGGAGTCCCCGGTCTTTTCCCCAGACATTTGTCTCACATCAAGAGACCTCGGGAGGATATGTGGCAAGGACAGATCATTGTTCATATGTTGGTCTTGGTCTCAGTCTTCACCGTGCAGGGCTCACTGTGGTCAGAAAGCTCATCTGAGGGCATCACTTCCCCCAAAATACTCCAACCCTTACCCAGAACAGTAAACATCCCTCTGCCAAGAACACCTGCCACTGCTGCTGCTGGATGAAAGGGCCTTGCACTCCCGTCACCAACGGGAGAGCCGGCACTGACGTCAGAAGTCAGAGCCGTTGGAGTTACATAACCCCCAAAGCTGCCTGAGCATGGAAGAAGGCCGTATTTAACCTCAGGGGAGCTAGAAATAGGCAAATAGAATTTTATTTCCCCATACAATTTTTAAGCTTTAAAAAATATATATTTTTTTTAGTGATCCTACGCAAGGATTGTGTTTGGCCCCAGGCAGTTTTTTCACTGTTGAATTATGATCCCTGGGAAATAAATATGGTATATTTGCATGGTATGGTGAGGGTATATTTGTGTGTGCGTGTATGTGTGTGAATGAGGGTGTGTGTGTGGGTGTGTGTGGATAGAGTTATGGATATGGATATGGATATAGATATAGACAAATACAGAATGTGGGCTGTGGTTTGCTGTGGTGAGGTGGTAGAGAAATGAGTGTCACTGTGATTTGGGTGGGTAGGTGAGTATGAGGTGTGTATATTTTGTGAGTGGGAAAGTTTTGATGCAGGTGTGTGGTATATTTTTGTGGCTAAGAGCATGAGTCATGTGGGTGCGTTGTGGAAACTGGGCACGGTGTGCATAGTGTTAATATGTTTGCAGGGGTGTCTAAGGGTATGTGAACTTAAGGCATTGCATATGCCCTTGCTTATGTGAGTGTGTGGTGGATATATATTGAGTGTGGGGATGTGTTTGTGTGTATTCAGATTGTGTGTGGACATGTGGGAAATGTATGCTGACAGTGTGCACAAGTGGGTAGTGCCAGAAGTATGAGTTGAGTATGCCGGTGTGTGCTGGAAGGGGTGTGTGCCTGTTTATGTGGGTGGGTGTGTGTGTGTGTGTGTGTACACGCATGCATGCGCCATGGCTGATGACACCAGGAAAGAGGATCACAGGGTCCTGAGCACCCGTCCCCAATGTTTAGAACATCCTAGATCTTCCTCTAACGTATTTCCAGAGACCTATTTGAAGGTGTTCCCCAGAATACTGACCCACTGCTCTCCTTTGCCCCTCTGGGACTCCAGGCCCCCAATTAACCCTTTGACCAGGCACAAAGTGTTTGGGCAGTTAGTATTTCTTGGTATATATGGGCTTCTCTCAAACTCTGGTCTATAGGCAGAGGTTTTCCCACCTGATGGAGATGTTCAAAAACAAAAACCAACAAAAGTCCTGTCCTGAGCAGAAACAGCCTGGCGCTAAAGCTCAGTTCACATTTTCCCGTAAGAATTAAGAAAACACAATGTGTCTTAGAAGAAATTTTCCAGTTTCTGCTCAGTCACTATTCTATGGCCTGAGCTCAGGCAAACCCTTCCTTTCCTTGGTTCTAGAATCTTTGCCTTAACTCTTAACCTGCTCCAGCCATGCATTTACATGTTTAACAACTCTTCATTGGCTCCCTACAGCCCTTGGACAGAGTCCAATCTCCTTATCATGCCATCCAAGACCTTCCATGACCTGACCCTACTATTTTCACATATCCTGACATTTTTCCATGCCACTGTATCTTCTAGGCTCATCAGTCTACTGACTGTTCCTCAAAGGCAGTGCTGTCTCAACAGAGAGGCGTGTCGCTGTCCTTTGTTCTGAAAAAGTATAAGGTCTGTCTTCCCTTCTGCAGAAAGACCAACAAGGACCAGGAAGGACACATCCTACCATACTCATTCCTTGACTGATTGATTCATTCATTCAAAATATTTTTGAGTAATTAATAAGTTCCAGAAACTCGATTAGCTTCTAGAATGCAGTAGCCAGCCAAAAAGACATGTTCTCTGCCCCTGCAAAGCTTATATATTAAAACCAACTGAAATCAGACATTTCTCCAGAAATCTAGTCCCATAACCTGTGCCTGGATCTGGAGTAAAGGAGAGTTTGAAGGAAAGATTCCATCCATCAAGTTGGTGTCTCATTAGTCATGGCTAAGAGCATGAGTTCAGGATGAGGCACACCTGGGTTTGAAACCTGACTCTGCTAATGATAAGATGTGTGGTCTTGGGCAAGTTTCCTAAGCTCTCTGTGTCTCAACTGCTTCTTGTAACAAATCTACCTCAAAAGGTTGAATGAGATGCTGCTTCATTGTAAGGGCTCAACAAATGTTGGCTTTAACAAGTATAGATCATTCCTCCCAATGGACCTGGATCATGCCCCATTCATTTCCTCAATGCAGTAATTTTGGCTTCAGTTAAAAGCCTGGTCCATTGGGCTGAGTCTTTCAGTGTCGTCTCAACTCAAATAATAATTTTCACTGTGAATTATTAATGATGTCCTAGGATGTAAGCTCCATGAGGTCAGGGGTTTTTGGTCTCTTTTCTTCACTGATAAAACTTCAGTATCTAGAACAGTGCCTGGCACACAGTAGGTGCTCACTAAGTATTAGTTAAGACAATGAACACTGCATCTGTCAGCAGATTGCAGAAATTAATGTGTCCAATCATTACCATTATTAACAACTGCCACTTTCCACGTAAACTATACAATGTGCTCCACATCTCATTTCTAATTCTCTCAACAAAATCATGAGGCAAGCCTGATTATCCCACTTTATGGGTAAGCAAGTGAAGTAATCTAGGACCCAGGGACGTGAAGAACTTGCCAAAGGCCACACAATTGCTAAGTGACAGAACTGAGATTTGAATCCAAGGCTGGTTCCAAATTGTGCTATGATGCAATCCAGGCACTCCTGTGGTTTCCTGGGAAGAGGCAGAGAATCTTCTTTCCATCTCATCCCTCTGAAGGAGTCCCCAAACTAGACGGTGAGAAATACAGGGAGAGAGGCTGGTGTCAAGGAAACAACAGGGCTGAAGAAACTGCATTGTCAATAACTGCCGAAAACTCATGACGCTAATTAAGAAAGATGCTCCTTGTTCTGCCAAAAGTTCTATCTTCTGGCAGGGATCAATAAATCAAAAATAATTGTTTACCTTGTCTAGGCTCTTTCCCTTCTCTTCTGCCTGTATTTTTTTTCCTTCTTTCTTTGTATAATGTGAAAGTTGATAAAGGAGCTTCATTTTCACTAATGAAAGAAACTTAATTTTTTTGGCACTATGTCCTTCATTAAGAAGAGCCAAATCCACTTAGTGGTGGCTTCTGCCGCCTTCCATTTGTCCAAACCAAGTCCCAAGATGAGCAGAAAGCCAGTTTTAGCGTGAAATTTAGCTTCCGTTTAATCTATTTCTATTGTTTTAGGAAAGATATTCAATCACAGATGTTAACAACCACTAAAAATGGTATCAGCCCTCTCCTCACTCTTTTTTTTTTTTAAATCTCTCCACTCCTTCCACACTTAATAGTGTATACAAGGTCAACAGTGAGGAGGTCCCAAAGAACTTGGCATCTAGAAGCCAGGCTATCCACTGAATACAAGATGGACACCAGAGTAGAGATAAGTAATATAAACGTGAAGATCTAGCAAAAAACAAAAAAAGAATCTCCCAGGCTAGGATATAATAGTAAATCCATCCATCAGAAGGGTTCTTGCACAGCCACAGTCACAGCAAGGAGAGTAAAGGAAGTGGACGTTGGCCATGCCCTTCCCAGGACTTGTCCAGGACTATCCTACCAACTTAAATACATTTTATGGCAGATATAACAGGTCAAGTGGTATGCTGGTAGATGTTTAACAAGATTTCCGGGAGGGAAAAGAGCTCTAATTTATAACATTTGCCAATTATCTTGTAAATATTCCCACCATGGCCAGTTGCAAACAACCAACACGACTGTTGGTTTTGGGAAGAGATGTGTACAATCCATTGAAGTGGATTTGGGAAGAGATGCGTACAATTGTTTCTTGTAGGTCAAAACAAGCAAGCTCTGGCATCCCCAGTGATACTGCCCTAGGAATTCTTTGATCATAATTCAGCTTCCTGTGTGGTTTGGGCCATGGTGGTGGGGTGCGGGGAAACTCACTTATCTGCCTCAACATTGTCTGCTTAACGGCTGACTCTTTTCTTCAGGGGCAATAAAAACATTTTCTTGATGGATTATACATCAGTCTAGTAGGAGTCAGTTGCTGGAGCCAGATCACAACAAGGGAGATAGCCAACAAGGCTGAGGAGCACAGCTGGAGCCTGGTGAATGGACCGCAGCATGATGTCGCAGTGGGGGCTTCACAGTGGGGACCAGTGCAGCTGCACACTGGCCTTCCCTCTACCTCGTATGAAATCCTTTTCACCCTCTGCTGTAACAGTTTGCTTCCTTCCCTATCAGTCTCTCCCAGTAGGCTCTGAAATCCAGAAGGCTGGCATGGGGACATATTCATCCTTCCACGCTGTGGTGTCGGGTTGCAAACTTTCACTAATATGTTAAGCGAGCAGGCTAATTAGAATGAAGGAAACATCTACGGAGAACCTTTACCCACCCCGATGTGCTGCTAAGTTCATCCCCGTTAACTTGAACATATCTTCTCCCATAAAACACACAAAAAAGGAAATTAGAGAGAACCTTATACACACTCTATAGCATCTTGAATTATATCCTCTCTCTGAAAAATTCCTAAACAGTGTGCTAATGTGCTTTAACTTGGTTCAAAGTGGTAAGGTTTCTGCATCACCGTGGAAATATCGCCACCCCCCCACCCCCGGTGAAATAATGAGATGGTGTTAAAATAATGAACTTCCAGGTCAGGCCTGGTGGCCTAGTGGTTAAGTTTGGTGTGCTCCACTTTGGTGGCCCAGGTACAGTTCCCAGGCATGGATCTACACGGCTCTATTAGTGGCCATGCTGTGCTGGCAGCCCGTGTACTCAAAAATAGAGGGAGATTGGCATGGATGTTAGCTCAGGGCAAATCTTCCACAGGAAAATAAAATAAAATAACGACCTTGGAGTAAACAAGAGGCAGAGATACTTTGAGCCAGAGGATGGACAATCAAAAGGACTATTTGTCAAAGCATCGTCTGCAGAAGTCATGGGGAGCGGGCGAGATAACCATGTACATGTACGATTCTGATATCAAGACTTGAAGTTTGAGTATTTTAGACTACTCGTTCCTACTTGTCAAGTTGCCACTGTAGCTGGCCACAGAGCTGTACAATAAATTGGGTTCTGATCACCTGCATTTAGCCAGAATGTGAAAACCAAGTGGAATTTGGAGGAACTCAGAAGCTGCAAAGAATTAAAGTGCCTAGCTCACGAGTATAGTTTGGGGACTCAAAGTGCACAGCTACAGAAGGGAACATGTGCGCTGCGTTGATTTGGAGAAGATCTATTAAGTAGTGTGGCTACACCGTTCAGCCTGATCACACCGGACACCCCATTTCTACTACAATTATAATGATTCCGGGCTTCTGCTTTCACCTAGGCCACACCCAGACGAGAAAGACCTAGAGTCAGACCCAGCAGAGACATCTTCAGTTGGCTACGGGTTCAAGCACAAACCTCAGAAACATTCCTCGAATGGGAATGCTGTAATTTTGTTTCAGGTACAATAAAAAGCTGTGTTTATTTCAGCTTATGTGGTGGGGAATCTTTCTACCATCTCAGTTAATTTCCTGCCTCAGCGTGGAAGATCTACAGATGTGTCCCTCCAGGGTTATCGATGGAGCTCTCATTCTCAATGTCCAATATGACAGCTGTAAAGGATATGAGAGGCACGGGGAGGCAGCAACTGGCCATTAGGGTTTTAGACAAATCTCTGTGATTCACCTACTTTCTTATTCGACTAACAACAAGTAATGGCAATAAACCTCAATTAATTAAAAGACTTTTAAATTGGCAACTAGAGTGTGGGGTTTACAGGAGCTCTCTGTAGCATCTTTGCAACTTTTCTATAAATCTAAGCTATTCTAAAACAACACACATTTCAAAAACCAGAAAACTACTAAGTAATTTCCAGTTTTATTGAGATGCTCTGTAGGGTCCATAAAGGGATTGCTCTTCTGTTTAAAACTCTCCATGGGTCTTAATTCCACTATATAAAAAACTGCATAGAAAAGACTGGAAGAAAATAAGCAAGAATGGTAACAATGGTTGCCTTTGGTGAATGGGCTTCCATAGGTAAGGTGGAGAGATTTTTTCCTACTTCTAAATTTGTTCTTTGTTTTCCAAATTTTCCACCATGACTTTTGAGGGAAAGGGGATTTGTAAAAAGGTTTCACTGTCACCCTACCATCTGCAAAGTAAAGCTTCTTAGTGTAATATATACCCTCATGATCTGGCCTTGTTTCTCCAGCTTCATCATCTACCACTCCCCCTCCTTCTTGAGATACCAGAATTTCTGGATAATTTCAAATGCCTACAGTTGTCCCAGACATGCTCTGTGGTTTCACAACTTTGAGTCTTTGTGTATCTAATCCTACACCTTCAAATGCCTTCCCTACTCCCCAGTCCAAATTTTGGATGTCTCCTTCAAAACCTAGCTAAGATATCATCTTTCTTGAGAAATCTTCCCAGACCCTACCAGGCTTCCCTGTGGAATTCACACTCTCCCCTCACTGCCATGCACAGGTTTCCATCATTGCACTTATCACAGCGATTGGTATCGATCTGCCTGCATGTTAAGCCTGACTAAGAGATCATTGAGGGCAGGGCAGTGTCTGATGTCTTACTGCATCCTCAGGGCAGTGACTGGCATGAGGAACTTACTGTAATAAGTCTTTGTTGGGTGGATTTAGTGAATGGACTCATGAGCATATGTTTGGCTACCTACTCCCAGAAGGAAGGACCATCTACTTGTTAAAGAAGAAGATTGGACTAAGAGCCAAGAGCCCAAGCAGAGAGGCAGAGGCAAGCCAGGATGTCTGGTGAGGGGTGGATGATACCATGACAAAGGCACAGGGACACAAATGACCAGGAACCTCACCTGAGTCAGAGCGGGTGCGAGTGACTCTGAGCGGCAAGGGCTGCCCCTTCTGGGGCCCCAGGGTGAGAGTCATAAAGTTGTCGCGCTATGAGATGCCAAATAACACATTCTAACCTGTTTTGTCTTATTCACTCATATATATCTTAAACTTTTAGGAACAAAATACTCATCAGAGATCATCAAATTCAGTGGTTTTTGAACTGCATTTCACAGAAATCTGGGATTCTGTAGAACTGTTTCAAAGATAGGGAATGTGGGGAAAATGGATGGTGCAGACCATGTCATGGGTACTTCAACTAGGGCAGCTCCATCTGTAACTGGCTTACATATTGGCATTCCACAGAAAATTCTTGAAGAAATGGTTCTGCTGGTAAAATAAAGGAAGGAATGGAGGGAGGGAGAAAGAAAGACAGAAAAAGGCGGGGGGAGGAGAAAAGGGAAGAGATGAGAAGGAAGGGAAAGGAAGAGAGAGGAGAGAGACAGAGAGATGGAGGGAGGGAGGAAGAAGACAAAGGAAAGAGGGGGTCAGAGAGTAAAGGAGGAAACTAGAAAGAAAAGGAAGGAACTAAGGAAGGAAGGAAAGGAGAAAGGAAGGAAGGAACGGGAATAATGGAGGGAGGAAGGTTAAGGAAAATAAACAAAGGAAGGAAGAAAACAAACTACCAATAAAACCCAAGTCTGAGAAATGGAAGAGTCAGGAGAGAGGTGACATTTCTGAGGTCACAGGAAGGAAATGGCACCATCACGATGAAAACTCTGTTCCCCTCATTCCCAACTCAGTACTCCGTGTTTGAGGACAGAAGTTCCATGAGTAAATTCTTCCTCCCCTCCACCCCACAATGCAATAGGGTGCCCTGAGAGATGCTCCAAGCCCAGGATGCTCGACGAAGCAAAAAGCAAAGGCGAAGGTGGGGATGGTGGAAATAAAAACTTTCAATAGGAGATCAGACATTCTGGCCATCTCATGAGCCATGAATCCTGCAAAGAGATGTTGCCAAATAGAGAATCCTCATGACCTGCTCACATGAATAGGGGGAAATGATTCATAATTAGGGCAGCAACTGTTTGCATGTAAATAAGAGCTGGTGTGCCTGGAAATCCCTTGTGCTCCTAAATGGCTCAAATACTCCCCTTGTGAGGCATCCACAATCCTGAACCACTGAGAAAAATCTTTCCAAAAACCATACCAAAGAGAACTTGACTAAGACTTGGGAGGGATGGTTAGTGGAATCTAAGGTCTGGGGGCTGCCATATTTGTTCATTCAACATGCATTTTCTGAGGGCCTCCTATGTGCCAGATACTGTCCTACGAGATGGACACACAGCAATGAAGATGTGGTCCCTGTTCTCAAAAGCTCAAAGTCTAATAGGCAAACCATTCTGATTATAATAGTGTGTGATAAGGTCTATCAATGATATAGGAGAGAGATGGAGGGAAGAAAGTGCTAGCACCTATACAAGCAAAGGAGAGTCAGAGAAGATTTCCTAGACCAGCGGTTCTCAAACTTTAATCTGCCTATGAATTACCTAGAGATGTTGTTAGATGAAGATTCTGATTCAGTAGCTCTGGGATGGGGCCTCAGATTTTGCATGTTTAACAGGCTCCAAGATGATGCTGATGCTGCTGTTCACAGACCACACATGCAGAGGGAAAGTCCTAGAAGAGAGCCACTCAAAACATAAGCCATGAGCAACATCTCCACCACTTTGAGTATGCATAAATGCAAATTCTCAGACTTTACTCTAAACCTACTGAATCAGAATCTCTGAGAGTGTAGCCCAAAAATCTGTGTTTTACCAAATTCTCCAGGCAATTCTTATACACGCTATCATTTGAGAAGCAGCATCCTTGGGGATCTACTCGGATTGAGTTCTAAAGAAAGAGGTAAGACGCCATGTTAAGAACCTCATGCAACAGCGTCTATCATAGATGCCACTGTCCACCTCCTATTTCAGCTCCAACAAACATTTTTCATTCAACTCCATTTGGACAGACACAGAAGGTCAACATCATTGCAAAGGCAAGACTGAACCCGACTTTCCATGAGCAGATACAGGCTTGAAAACTCCTGGAGGAGAAAGAAAGATGTGTCAGTGTTGAAATGCCACAAAGACCACAAGTGTGTGACATGTGTGCCACCACTTCCTAATTCTGTTCCCATAACAGACATCATTAATCAATCTCTGTTCTTGTTCCTGTTTAGCCCAGACATTATATTAGAAACCTCAACCCAGCTCTTCAGGCTTTCCCTAATGACTGAGAGAAGCTTGTCCCTAAGAGGAAACCCTTCTAATCCTTTAATTCATCATTGGCCGAGAATATTAGTCAAATAAGTGCTTTACCAGGTAGAGGGAAAAAAGAGCCACCATCATTTTTCTTCATGGTGTGGATTTCTAACGAAGAATATTTATTCCAGCATCGTCAAGTGGAATGACAAAACTACTGCTCATCAAGAGACTTTTGCCATATTTCATCCAAGGAGAAGAAGAAAAAGGGGGAGGAGATGCACATTTACTGAGCCCCCACTATGTGCCATGCACATTCCTAAGAATTTTACATGCAAAACAGTTCACCTAATCTCCACTATAACCTTATGGGGTAAATGCTGTCATCTACACTCTATAGAGGAGTTTCAGAGCAGTTAAGGGACTTGCCTGCTGCCAAACAGCTAGTGGAGAACTTGAATTCAAGCCCAGGTCTCTCTGGCTTGAAATATGGGTCCTTTTCCAGTACATTCTAATAAACAGAGGCATTGCAGATATGGCGTTGATAAAAAAAAACAAGACCACAGCATAGCAAGGGTTTCAGGATGGTTATTCCTAGAGAGTTCCAACAGTTAAAAGAGCCAGTGGGTTCTCTTAAAGGGCCCTTCTAGGCCCAGAATCTCTGAGTTTCAGATGACCTGGGACCCAGATTTCAGTTTTTGATTGATACCAAAAGGATCTGATAGCAGCCCCGGAATATCTACCCTAAGAGTGCAAAATCCTTAAGGAACAAAATGATGGCTTTATCAGACAAAATCCAAAGGGATGATCTGTTATTTCAATTATTAATTCTGTGACCTGGTTTATTTCCCTTTGTTCTCAGTGGGGAGTATTACATAATAAATATGTCAACCTTGTTATTGATATTATTGTATAATGATAATTACATTATTCTCATTATGACTATTATAACAATGTCACAGGTTGAGTTCTCCAGTAGCTGATGCTGAAGTGAAATTTAAGGTGCAAGATGTTTATTGGAGATCAACATCTTTGAAGGGAAAAGGAAACAAGATGGGGCAGAGTGAGAAGCTGAACTGCAGTCATTGCATGTGCTGTCACCTTCTCTTTTCTTCCCTCTGCCAAGGGTCCAGGATGTCTCACACAGGGGTTGCTCCTTCAACCTGGTTTCCTGAGGGGAGGCACAGGAGCAAAAGCTGTAGCCTTTCCACAATGGACATGCATGTGAGTGAGATATAGAGCTGTGTTGATTCAAGCCACAAAGATGTTTGGGGATGTTTGTTACTACAGCATAACTTAGCCTAGACTGACTGCAACACCTCCCATCACCTACAAGACATGAAACCCAAGGTCCTCAGCAAGGATTTATATAATCCAGCCTCTGCCCGGCTCTCCAGTCTCACCATGCCTCACCTCCGTGCTTTCGTTCAACCACATCAAACTCATTTCTCTTCTTGAAAAGCTCATACCCTTTCTCAAAGATTTAGTTCAGATAGTCTCTACTCTATGCAATTTTCCCTCACACCTCTCCCTAGGCAGAAATAACTCCTTCAATCTTTCCCATTGGCCTGGGTAGAAATTATTTCATTAATCCATGCCCAGTTCATGGCACACGGTCGCTCAGCAGGTGGTCGATAAATATTTGTTGTAATAAGCCATAACTAGCATATACAGAGGTGTTAGTGTGTCCCAGGAACTATACTAAGTGCTGGTGTAGATTATTTAATTTAATTTCACTTAAATTAAGGTAGATATTACCAGTGTTCCCCATTTTATAAATGGGAAAACTAAGGCCCAGAGAGGTTAAGTAACTCAGTTGGTACTTGGCAGTGACAAAACCAGGCAGTCTGGTTCTACTACCCACTTCTTGACAATTGTGCTGTCTTGTAGCAAGCTGTGTGTGCCCAGATCCTAACAAAGGTTCTTACATTGATAAATGGCAGCAGTGGTGTATCAGGTCAGAGTATTTGGAGGATCTGCCCCTAGTGAAGGAATAGAGGGAGAATGACTGCAGGAAAGTTAAAAACAATAATAAAAATCAAATAAAATTTGGTCTTCTTTATATTATCACCATGCACTGGCAATTCTAAACAATGTCAGTGATAAAATGTTCTTCCCAGCCAAGGTGGATCATTTCTATCTCCCACCCCCCTCGACACAACACTGAATGGTTGGTAAATCATTGAATGAACGAATGAACTAGTTGACAGAATTGATGATAATGAGAATGATGAAGATGTGGCCATTGACAGAGAACAAGCCCATTACTTCTAAGACTTTCGATGAAAACAAAGCCCATAGCCTAGTTTGACACATTGAATCCCTTGGGTAATGTGGGCAAAATTGGGGGGAAACCAGCCAACCCAGCTGGATGAGCCTGGCATTCCAGAAAGGATGAAAATTGTCCATTTTGCAAATCCAAAGGGCCTTACATCACTCAGCAACCTGCGGTGTGGAGACAGAGAAATAGCTCACCTTGGTGCCCTACCTATGCCACTGACCAGAGCTGCAGAGACACAAGTAGGATTCAGGAAGGAATCTGGAACCTGAATTTGTACAGACACTACTGGGGACAATGACCCAAGTCTCAACTGCCCATTGCTCACCAAACTATTATTCCATCAGGAAAAAGAGAAATGAAAATCATGGGCATTCCTTATGAGTAAGTTCTGTTTCTTCAGCCTTTGATGATAATTTAATGGACATTTTCTCATAATAAAGAAGGGGAATTTCAGTATTTCCACACTTCCCCATCAAGGCAAAATTCCCTAACATTTGGTGAAACCAAGGTCCAGAAAAATAAAGGATTTGTCTAAGACCCCACCTAGCTCTGTAGTCCCAGTCTGAGAGACCACTCACTTATTCTACTTGTCTGTCTCTTTGACTAGATTGTGAGTTTCTGGAAGGTGGAGATGCTATCTCATTCCTCTTTGCTTCCTGAGCTATCAAAGTAGCCCTTGGTTTGTTGAGTGAATTAATGATGACTTTGCCTCTTTCTCTCATGGTCTAAACTGGTGACTCTCTCCTAGTACACCTTCCCCAAGTGATTGACTCATGATTTCCATTCATGGAAAGGACCTAGGGATCTGGGCTTGGGGGCAAATCCCAAAGTGTTTGGTTTCAATCAGACATGCTTTCCATGAGCTGCTCATTTTTTCCCCAAAGTTTTCTCCAACGACTTCAGTGATCAGTAAGAGGGTCTCAATTAGGGGTTAAATGCTTTCAATACTTTTTCTTAACACTTGTTGATTTCTCTCCTCATGAGGAAGGCACATGTCAGGACTTGCCAATCAGTCACCAGGAAGAGGCAGTGACATTGGAGCAGTGGTTCTCAACTGGGAAGAGATTTTGCTCCCAGGACCCAGGGGACATTTGGCAATGTCTAGACACATTTTTGATTGTCACAACTCTGGGGGTAGGATGCTCCTGAATCTAGAGGGTAGAGGCAAGGGATGATGCTAAGCATCTTCAAATGCACAGGGCAGACCAGCATAGGAAAGAATTGTCCAGCCCAAAATGTCAATAGTGCCAGAGGGCAAGAAACTCTGCATTGAAGGCACTGGAGGTTAGAAGGAATAAATATATGAAGTCACAAATTCCATGCTGGGAAAAATAATAATGATGATAATGCTAATAATAGCAACAGCAGTAAACATCTACCAGGTGGTAGACACTCCTTACGTGCTTTACTATGTATGAAGTACTTAAAGTTTCTTACATATAGTGGACACTTGGTGTGTTGGAGGAGAGTATTTCAATCCGCATCCAAGAGCCATTTGAGGCAGGGACATTACTATCCCCATTTTATTAATGAGGAAACCAAGACATCCAGAGTCATCCAACTAGTAAGCATCAGAGCTGCTGCCATTCCCACCTCGGCTGCCTGGCTCCAAATCTGTATTCCTAACCACTCTGGTGTATTGGAAATCAGCGAGGTTTCTGTTCTGGCTTCTAGATTCATTTCTTTAGGAAAGAGACAGAGTGTCCTGTGCTTGTTGCTGAGTTTAGAACACAACAAAGCAAAGCATTTGCACTTCTGTAGTTTTTGTGGAAAGAAGATATTAGGACCAACGACTGAACAGTGACTAATGTGTGCAGTTGGGGGAACAAATAGCGAATCCATGAGTCCGAGATCAGTTTCTATTTCCGCCATAGTCGCTAATGAGGGAGGCTAGTGTCACAGAAAGAACATTATGTCAGGAAGCAAGAAACACACATTTGGGGCACAGCTCTGCCATAAATATGTTGTAGGACTTTGGGCAAGTTACTTCAGCTCTCAAGCCTGATTTTTCTTTCTTTGGTATTTTCCATTTTATGTCTTCTGATGGTTGTGTAGAGCAGGAGTTGACAAACTCTGGTCTGTAGACCATATGTGGCTGTCACCTGTTTTTGTCAATAAAGTTTTATTGAGACATGGCCACACCCACCTTTTACATATCATCTACAACTGCTTATGTGCTACCATGGCAGAGTTGGGCAGTTGCAATAGAGGTTGTATGGTCCACAAAGCCTAAAATGTTTACCATTTAGCACTTCACAGAAGAAGTTTGAGCCCTAGTAGAGGTATCTCTGTGGATTTTCTTTCTAAATCTGTGAAGTAGGAAAATGAAAACTCATACCTGTGCTTCATACTACACGGAACTATCATGATGCTCTAATGAAAGGAGATACGTGAAAGTACTTTGAAAAAATCCTAAGAAATACACACATCGTGGTATTAATATTAAGTGATGGGATGCAATATGACATAGGAAAAAACCAACAAACCAACAAAAAACAGTGTGGGATTTGGAATCAAGCACACTTGAGTTTGAATCCACGTCCAACCAATTATTACTGTTGTGATTTGGGAGTAGTTATTAAATTCCTTGAGTCTCAGTTTTCTTAACTGAGGATAATATTATTAAACCCGGGGAGGGGGAATAAGACATAATGGGGGTAATTATACTTAATTCCTAAGGTTGCTGGGAGTATTACATAAAATAGATTCAATGATTTATTCATTTGTTCATTGAATATGTCATATGGGTGCTCCACTGTGTACCAGGAGCTATGCCAATCACTAGATGTAAGCTGTGCTCAGACAGCCATGGTCCCAGACATCCTGGTACTTAGGGTCTAGTGGAATAGACAGATCTTGAGCAAGACATTTCAGCACATGAAAGATCATTGAAAACTGTGAGGGCCATTCAAATTAAGTGGTAGCATTACTAAGACTGCTACTAACGACTGAGAATTTTTCAAAGGTACAAGAAATTATCCGGGTTCCCCGGTTGGGAGAAGCCTTTGAGGGGTGGTGGGGGATTCACAAGAGTGGAAGAGCTTAACTCAAGGAAGGGAGAAGGAAAGAAGGCACACAAGCAGAGTGCTATATAGATCTGAGCCCTGGCAGGAGATAGGGTGAGAGATGGCAAAGGGAGAGGAAGGAGAATGTGGAAAAGGTAGGCCTAGAGGTCAAATTCTCCCTACTGAACGTCATGGGACACACCCACTAGGGATGGCTCCTTCTCTTGCAGAAAGCAACTCCTGTAAGCCCATCTAAAGAAGTCAAGGCAACTGCAAACACACAACAGAGCATGGTACAACCACACTCATGTATACTGTGGCAGAGGATGTATGCATTTTTACTAAACTGGTTCCTTTTCTTCCTGGGAAACTAGCTACACTGTATTCACCAGCCTCCCTGTAATTAGATAGATCCATACAACAGTTCTGGCCAACGAAACAAAAATGGTAGAAGTTATGTTTTCCCATCAAAGCCTATCCTAGTAAACGCCTTCCATCTAGTTCCCTTCTTTCTCCTAGTCTGCTGGTGAGATACAGAGGATTCAGTGGAGGACTCCAAGGCCCTAAGAGAATGGTGGAGCCAAACAATAGAAGGATCCTGAGTCCCTGAATGACTGCGTGGAGCAGAGCTCACTGTGATATGAAGAAGAAATAAACATTGATTATATTCATGCACTGAGAGTTTGCTGTTGTTTTTCTCCTTCGTAGCTCTAATCAATACATAAAAGTATCTTGTTTTCCCTTTATACACTCACTGCCACTGGAATGGAAGCTTTACGAAGACAAGGACTCTGTCTCCTTATTCACTCCTCTGTCTAGAATGATCTGACATAAAGATGCTTGGAAAACATTTGTAGAAAAAAATATTAGCAAGTTGAGCCTATATATACAAATGGCAATCATTTGGAAAGATGAGATAAAAGTGTATACACATTGGAAAGTCATTGGAAAGATGAGATAAAAGTGTACACACAAAACCGCTCTTCTGTAAACGGCAAAGTTCTGTTCAGGTATTAATGTTTACCATCACTGCAGAAGTGGGCTTGCGCATGCCCGGGCACAGAGCTTGCATAGAATCACAGCTACACTAAGTTCTTACAGCACTGGAGGGCAGACACAGGTACACAGACACAGCACAGCTGAATTCTTACAGCATGATGGGAACTCAAAGTGCTCATGTCCTAAACAGAATAAGGGACTTTCAGACCCATGTCCGTGTGGGACCCATGTCCATCTCCCAGTGGGACATAAGCTGGGCTCACAAAGTCATAGACCAAGCTTAGGTTTTGGGCCCAGACAATCTGGGAATGAATAAGAATGTTCACTCATGCCTACTGAGCTCTTTGTAATTGCCCAACACCGTGATAACAGTGCTGTATGTGTCCCATCTTACTTAGTTCTCTGATCAATCCTACATGGTAGGCACATATTATTATCATCTTCACTTTACAGTCAGAAAATTCAGGCTTAGAGAGCTGAAGGAATGTGCTCAAGGCCATCTAGCCCGTGGGGCTTCCTAGAAGCTTGACTGGAGGCACATGACTTCGCCCCTCCAGCACTCCCTCCATCTGTAAAATGGAAGCAACAACACACACCAATACGTTTATCAGGAGGATGAAATTAACTCAGACAATGCATGTAGAATTCCCTGCAGATCACCCAGCACTTAGAAGGAGCTCAGAAATATGCCACTTCCCTTCCCTTCCCTTCCTTTGCCCAGGAGAGCCATTTTGTCCCAGTCAAAGTTCTGGACTCCAAAAACCAGCATCAAGCAGAGGCTGCGTCCCCAAATGACTCCACCACCAGGGCCAGCCAGTGTGCACCAAACCCTCAATAGTATTTAAACTGTCTGGGTACCTCATTATCTTAATGATGCAGAATTTAAAATAGCACAGTCTGTGCGCACCCCAGGAAAGGTCCCATTCACAAACATGGGCCTATTAAGCCAGAGAAAAGTATCTAATAAAAGAATTTAATGATTGCAGCACTTAGAACAAGAATGGTGGACAGGTCATCGTTGTCGGAAGCTGGGCTCTCCCCAGTGAGCCCTCCTTCCCCTCTGAGCTTCTCAGGATACTTCCACCTCTGAAGTGCCTCATCTTAGCACCAGCCTCCCATGCTTCCAGGGCTGTGACTCTTTTCACTCTTTATGTGGTTTAATTCTCACAACAATTGTGTGAAGCAGACGTGGTTGAGCCCATTTCACAGACAAGGGGACTGAGCCTTAGAAAAAGTTGGGTCTTCTGGAACAAAATTCCTAAACTCCTCCTGCAGCCCCATGTGCTGGGAAACTTGTTCCTGTCTTGGAAAACAAGGGGCCAAAGAGAAACCCTTCAAGAGTTGGCCTGTAGCGTCTGCTCTCCCTACTCTTCTCTCCTCTTCCCTCTTCCTACTTCCCTTCCTTTATTCTCTATTCTGCCTTTGTTTTCTCTCTTTTCTTCCCTCCTTTCCTTGTTTCTCCCTCTCTCCCTCCTTCAGTCTCTCTTGCATGCTCCGGCTCTCTCTGCACTGATTAACTACCGACTGTTGGCACAGCCTTACGCAACACATTGGGAAGGTGAAGATCAATTAGACATCGTCTCTGCCCTCGAGAAACTCACACTCAGGTGAGGAAGGGGCACAAAAAGCAAAATAGACAACAGCAGTGGTGAGGCAAGCATTATGATGGAGGGGATCAGAGAGGCTATGGGAGCATGGAGGACGGCACAGAGAGGCTTTCTCTTCAAGGCGGCCTCTACCTCACTGTCCAAACTTCTGTCCCAGCTCAAGATGTCATATCTGCACACATGAGGCCGTTAAGGCTTTGTCAGCCTCTGTAGATCATTGAGTTCTCGGTTTGTGCAGTGAGACACTTAAGAGCTTGCCATGGGCGAGGACGTGTCATGGAACTGGACCCTTTCTCATATCCTGTCTATTGCAAATAGGGCTGGCCATTGCTGAGAGGGTCAAACTCATCATTAAGAGAAAAATAAATAGTCTGCTGTCTGCCTTTCCTCTGTGCCAGGTAATGGTCAAAAGTCAGGGAATATGAGACATCAACCAGCTAATGTCCAACATTAGCTTCAGAGCCGATCAATGCTCGGTGTCCATGAGAACAGATTAATGAACAATAAACACAGAAATATTTCTCAAGCAGCTATCATGTTCTTGCACCAGACTGGGTGGTTTTACAATCAGCCAGCATCTCATGTCGAGGTAGTTTTTTGTAAATGGGATGAAGTGTCCTATTTGGAGCCAGACAGATATTGCTTCCTAATTATAGGGTCCTGGATGAGAAACTCAACTCTCTGAGGCTCTCAATGTCACATTTTTACAAGGTGGATAATAACACCTACATTGCAAGACTGTTAATCAAAATGGAGACTAACTCAGTGTCTTGTCGATCATAAAATGAGAATGTAGTAAATGATACTTATGATTTCTAAAGATCATGACTCTGATTCATTATAGCAGTTCAGGGAGATAGATATTGTCATCCTCTCATTTCAGGAAAGACACAGAGACTCACAGAGGTGAAGTCACCTACCCAAAGACACACCACTAATAAAACGGAGAGCCAGAATTTGAGACACGGTCCTTCTACCCAGGATATCCCGTCCCAGCAGGAAAGTTACTATCAGGAAATCAATAGTGAATTCCCACGTCAAGTCGGTCCGGATTGTGATGGACACCAATGGGTTCAGTTTTATTAATCTGTCTGGAGCTGACAGAATCCATGATGCACTTGTCCCTCTTATCTCAGCATTTCCTGGAAAGTTACCAGGTAAACTGCAAATAGAGTATGGCTCCAAACGCTTTATGCTCTAACAGGTCCACTCTCTCTTGGGCTTGGGGAACTGACACTCTCTCTCTCCCGCTCCCCACTCCAGCGAATAACTTTGGTCATGTGGCAACCTCTCTCCAAAGCCTTTCTTTCCTCTCAGCTTGAGAAAGCTCCAATTTGATGACTGTTCATTATCCCCCCATTTAGACAATTTTCAACACACAGTGGAACCTTTAAACAGTGTGAACAATGTTGTCAATCTTTCTGCACGCTGCCTCTGCCAGGCATTAAAAGGTAAATTGACTGTGCAGCAGGAGGGGAATTAGGAACACAGTTTCCATTAATAGTATCAGGGGAAGCCAAGTGGGCCCTGAAGTTTGGTCATGAGAGGGGGGCATTAGAGACATCTGTATACAACGCTGGACTAAGTCTGAGTTAGGATTTGTGCCCCCTCAATGAGGTCTTTTCTCACCAAGGAGAGCATCCCCAAATGCAGGGCACAATGGGGTAGGTGGAGAAGGGAACAATCATACATTGAGTACTTGCTGTATGCACAGCACTTTAATAATGTTATCTCATTTCATCCTCAGAATAACACCAAGAGTTGGAGTAGAATTCGTATTTTGTGGATGAGAATATAGAGGTATAAACTCAAAGTCACACAGCAAAGTGTGACACAAAGTGATGGAGCCCGGATTTGAAATGTGGTCTGTCTAGCTCCAAAAGTCCCGTTGCTAATAACCACTTTACTATGAGAAGGCCTTGCTTTCGGGATTCCTTCTAATGTCTCTCTATCGCCCAGACTGGGCTGCTTCCCTTAGAGGCAGTTGAAGAGGAACAAGTTCACTATGTTCTCTTATAACACAAAATGAGACCTCCGCCTAGTCTCACTGATTCTCAGTTTCTGCCAGCTGTGCTCACCATCCACCTCATACCTCTGTTTTTACAGAGGTATAATTCACCCGCCCTTATCTGTGCCATTCAATAGAGTACTTCTTCCTGTGTTACTCAGAATAGCTTCTTTTCTGCTTCATGAGCGGGTATCAAAGAAATAGCAAATGAGCCACTAATCCTCCATCCCACATCCTTAACAGGCATCATTAATCAATTTCCCATTGAGCAGCCACTACCAACAGACCAGATTAGGCACTCAAGATTTAATCCATTCATCATCCATGGCCTAAGTCAATCACAGCTCCTAAATAAATGAATAGGTTTATCCTTTTTGGATAACAAAATCTCTTCTTTCTTGCCCCACTTCCCAAGAGAGTAGAAAACCAAATTGGCTATATCTAATGTGTATGTTTACAATCACATCTCTTTTATTTTTCTATCCCCCACATACTCTCCCAAAGATTTGGATCCAAATAGATATCCTGGTTCTCAAGCCCTAGTTCCATCACATTCGTTTGAGTTATACAACCTTAGGCAAGCTGGCTTCTTCATCTATAAAATAAGCATGATAATTATCACCCCAGCAGCAGTTTGAAGATTAAATGAGAAAACACACACAGATCACGAAACACAACGCCCAGCACAGTGGACAGTCCATTCACGTCAACACACTTCTTCCTTTTCCCCCCAACCACCAATTAATTACACTTGCTTATTCTCTCCTGATAGAAAACTCGTGCTGAATAACACTACACAGCAAACCCGCAAACACAGGTGACACTACATATTTCTTTTCCAACTTCTCGAGAAAATGCCCAAACATCTTAGGGACAGCTCCTCCTTTGTCCACTGCCACAGCCTGGCTGGTTTCCTGTGTTACAGAGGCTTTTCTTTCTGTTCCCTCTAGCAGTTAGGAAGGATAGGACTGTTAAATCAACCTGGGGATAAGCCCTTGCTAGAGGCAGAAACAATTGCTGGTGGCTTGGCAAGAAATGGCCACATCCTAAATGGATAGCAGAAGAGAGGACCTTTGGTTGAACAACAACAAAATTCTGCAATGATGGCCTTCAGCCGCATTGCGCACAGGCTGAATCAATGTCAGTCCTAGTATATTTATTTCTTCAACAACAAAAGCTGTGGGCCCCTTCTACGGGCAAAGCATGTGCTAGATCCTCTGGCCACCACTCCATGCCACTTCTTCAAAATGAGCCATTTGCTGAAAAAATAATAACAACGTCTGCCATGGATTGAGAGCTTCCGATGTGCTGGGCACTGCAGTATTTTATGAGGACGGTCTCACTCATCCTCAGAGAATCCCATGAAATGGGACTTTTATCATCATTTTACAAAAGACGAAACTGAAGATGAGAGAGAAGGATGCTGAATACGCCTGTCATACAGAACTGTCCTCTGTGTGTGTGTGTGTGTGTGTGTGCATGTTTCAGTTAGCAATCTACCATAAAAGGTATAATGTTCATTGCAAAAATTTTGAACAGAAATGGACAAAATGAAACACAAAATTACCTATGTCCCCTCCCCTCCTCCCCATGGAGTTAGCATTGATAGCATTTGGTGTAGACACTTACAGACATTGCCTATGCCGAAAAAGGCAAATTAAGTTTAATTCTTCATATATTACACCTTTCTTCTATTATCGTTTTTGTATTATTATCTTTAATGTTTATATTTTTAGTTTAAAAAGTAATACATGATTATTATAGAGAATACAGAGACAGATTGACTTAATTGCCTAAAACACTACTCTGTCCAGACCTGAAGTGGGTCAGGCAACTGCAGTAGAGTGACAGAAAGACCACTGGGCTTGGAGAGAAGTCGATGTGAATGGAATCCCAGGTCTCTCCCTTGCTAGCTGAGTAACTTGAAAAAAATCCCTTAAGCTCTTTGACTCTTCGTTTTCCTATCTGTAAAATGGGTTATTTATTCCTACCTCAAAGAATTACATGTGCTTATCAAAGGGGCTGTCTAACAGGCATTAAAAATGTAAGTCAAAACCATCAATCCTTTTCCCTCCCTAACAGCATTATTATATCATTAGCCTCGCCCTCTGTACCTTCTTGCTCCAAGAAGGCAGCCCTCCCACAGCTCGGGGCATCCTTGATGTCTCTCTTTCCTTCTTTGCCAACCTTCCGGGGCTATTTCTCTCTCTCCACATTTTCCTCTCTCATAAATATTTGCAAAACGTCAGGCTGCCCTGTCTCATTGTATTTTCACGCCTTCTTTTGCCACCTTCTTAGTAGAGCTGATTTGCCATAAATATTTATGTATAAAAATATGTTTTCCCAGTCCCCGGTGCTCTCCGCCCTACGTGCTAGCATGGGAGCCTTGGGGACATGGCTAACATGGTGCCTGCATGCAGCCTGGTGGAATGCCGGGGCCACCAACTCCATCCCAAGTTGTGGGGAGGAACAGATGCTCGATGGGCAATACTCTATTAACAAGTCCCCCGGGTCCTTGCTGATATGCCAAAGGGCTCCAAAGCTCTCGAATGGAATTTATCAGCTTTCACTGCATTTCTGTAGACAGTCCCATGGGAGTTCCCTCAGTGGTGGGAGTAACTCTGCAATCAAACTAGCTTGGCCAAAGCTAGGAAATACACATATCTAACCATGCATCTGCACCCTTCCTTCCTTTAATCCTTTCTCAGAGCTGCCATTAGTCACACCTACACTAGATGCCCCCGCCTGTGGCCAACTATAACCGTGTGATTTTGCGTGTGTGTGTGTGTGTGTGAGACTGACTGACCCCGAGCTAACATCTGTTGCCAATCCTCCTCTTTTTGCTTGAGGAAGATTGTCACTGAGGTAACATCTATGCCAATATTCCTCTATTTCGTATGTGGGACGCCACCACAGCGTGTGTAGGTCTGCACGCAGGATCCAAACCTGCGAACCCCAGACCACCAAAGCAGAGTGTGCAAACTTAACCACTACGCCACCAGGCTGGCCCCTATAACCATGCCATTTTTAAGGCCATGTTAGCTGTGGTCACCCCATTCCCACCTGTCCTGTAAGATCACACTGACTTCATCCCTTTCTTTGTCATCTTCTCATCCTCCCTTGAGTCCATTCTCCTCTTCGGAGGTCATTCATCATCCTTCCGAAAAATGTAGCTCTTAGCGACTGCTGCTGTTGAGGGTAGACTTGTATGTAGCTTGAATTTCATGCAATCCAGAACAACAAAATACAGCCCCTTTTTAATATTCAGTACTAATCTGATATGACTAGGTAGCCAAGAACTCAGTAACAGCCTGATTGCCTTGAGCTAAGCCTAAGACCCACATGATGGTCCTCTGGGGCTCTGATTAGGGGGGAAAGCTGTTTTGGGTGCAGCCCGGTTCACCCCTAAACCCCACTGGGTCATTTTACCCGAAGGAAACAGCAAATAGAGAGACTGCTATCCATGCCTAGTGTGAGGCTATGAAGAGAGGCAGATTAATTATAATTAATTTACCTATTAATAGTTGATGGTTATTAATGATTTTATTAGATAATTATATAATTATTTAATAATATATACCATAAATAATAATTATTATTACTAATTAATGATAAACATGCACATTACATCAATAAGTGGAACCAGGATATAAACAATCTATTAAAAGAAAAAAAATCTCAGACTAGGTCAAAAAGAATCAAAATCTAGCTCTTATTTGTATGTCATAATGAAATTGCATGACGAATTATTAAAAAGAGCACTGTATTCAAAGTCAGAAAACCTGAGTTCTAAAATAACAGTACCATTTGAGGCTGTGTGACCTGGGGTGAGGCACCTCCCCTCTGCCAGCTTCCGGTTCCGCAGCTGCCAATCAAGGACCTGGCTAGCTCCAGGGGCAGCTCCAATGTGGTAAAATGGCTAAAAGTGCTGTCAACTTCAGAATCCTCAGGCCTTGCTCCTCAAAGTGTGGTCCGCAGACCAGCAGGCTATGAGAGACAGCCGATGTAAGCTGGACTCTAAGCTCGGAAAATGTGATGCAGAACCCTGGCATTATCACTCAGTAGCTGTTTGGCCCTGGGCAAGTCACCGAATTTCTCTAATCTCAATATCCTTATCTGGAAAATGAGGATGAATATGTGGTGTCTGCCTCATAGTCATAAGGATTAGAGGAGATATCAGAAAACAGGTGAGCAATGATAAAAAAAGTGTCATACCCACTGACACAGCTGAGACTAGAAAAATAATAGGAGAACGTTATTTAAAAGTTTCACCATAAATTAGAAATCTAGCTGAAATGGTCAATGTTTCAAACAAAATTTACATTACCCAATTGGCCCAAGAAAGAGCAGAAAACCACAATAGATCAAAAGCCATTTCAAAACTGAAGAAGTAGTCTTTAATGTACTTCTCTTTCCATTTTTCTGCAAGTTGAACATTTTTCAAAATTTCAAAATAAAAAGTCAGGGTAAAAAATACGCTCACACAAAGGCACTGTCCCAATAATTTTTTACAGTCAAATTCCAGCACACCTTCAAGAAATAGATAATTCTCACTTAGTCAGACTGCTCTAGAACATAGAAAAGGATGGGAAGTTACCCTAGTCACTTTCTGACACCAGCTTAATCTTGGTACCAAGACTGCACAAAGACCATAAGAAATGAATGCTAATCTAATCTCCATTATTGGACAAAGATCACACGAGAAAACCTATCTCCATGATAAACATAGAGGCAAAACTGAATGAATGCACCTTAAATGCCTGCCACCTGGATAATCACTGGCCCCAATGAGGAAGATGTCATGACTTACAGATAGGATGGTAACATACCCTGCTGCCTGTTATTATGATTATTATAAAAATAATAAATTTTATTTCCATTCCCCTAGCACTTTTGGCTTCTTCAAAGCGCTTTAACAAAGGGAACCACTGATATATACGACTAAAGCTAAACATCCCTAGGAAAAGAACGCAAATCTTACAAATCTTGAAAGAAAAGTCAGACAATACAAAATAAACACCACCAACAAAAGTGAAATCAGCCTATAAGCCTGAAACACACACACACACGCCCCAGAACTTCTAATTAAATTGAAAGTTACACTTGCTGGAGCAGGAAGGATAACAGGGAGATACATGTGTGAGTGAATATCCACATTTTTCAAACTTTTTCACAATAAAGAATTAAAAGATTCCACTTCAAGTTTATTGTTTACAAATGAAGTAAAAAGAATTAAATGTGTTGGTTAAAAATATAAAGATGACCATCAGAAGCACTTTGATAATGACTATAGAAATCATAGAAATAGCAGGAAGGGAGGAAAAGCCGAAGCCAAAAAAAAGATCTAAATCCGTGTTTCCCAATCTTGGTGTTCATTAGAATACCTGGGGAAGATTTTTAAAATCCTGATGCCTAAGCCACATGCCAGAGCAAATAAATCTGAATCTCAGAGGGGAGCCAGACGACAGAATTCGTTACAGCTCCAGTCATGATTCCAGTGTGTGGCTAATGCTGGGAAGTACCAACCTACAGCAAAAGATACAGGGCGAGAGGAAAGAAAATAGCCAGGATGTGCAAAGAACATTACCAAAAAATGAAGACGGGATTAATACTAAACACGCACCTTACATCAATAAGTCAAAATCTGATAAAACAATCTATGAAAGGAAAAAGACTCTCCGACTGGGTCAAAAAAGCAAAATCTAGCCTTCACTTGCACGTCATAATAAGTTGCATGACGAGTTATTTAAAAAGGTGCTGCTTTCGAAGTCAGAAAACCTGAGCTCTAAAATCAAAGATATCAATGGAGGGCACGTGACCTTGGGCAGGACCCCTCTTTTCCGCAAGCTTCTGGTTTCACAGCTGCAAATCGACAACCTGGCTACCCCCAGGGGAGGCTCCAATGTGGCAAGGAATGGGCAAAAGTGCTGTCAACTTCAGGCCTTGCTCCTCAAAGTGTGGTCCGCAGATCAGCAGCATTGGCATCTTCCAGGAGCTTGTGCAGAATTTGTGGACCCACCCCAGACCCACTGAATCAGAATCTGCATTTTAATGAGATCTCCCAGTATCCATTTACCCCTTAACGTTTGAGAAGTACCACCTTAGGTGGCTATGTGACCTTCTCAAGAGAGGAAGACAAGAATTATTGCCTGCTCTTGCTGTCTCATCCCTCTGTTATGTGATTCCTTCTACTGAAACGCCCTCCCCCTTCCTTGTCTGGCTAACTCCTTGATCTCTGGAGCACAGCTCAGATAAGCTCCAGAAACATCCACATACGTACCTCCCTGCTGGGTTAGCTGCCCTTGCCGTGTTCCCTCTGTCACAACCTTCACCTGCTATATTGTGTAACTGTTGGTTGATGTGTCATCTCCCAGCAATAGACTGTGAACTTTTTAAGGGCATTTCAGTAAACATCTACAATGTGTAAAGGTTCTTGCATAACCAGAACTTAGCACAGAAACCCTTGTATCAGTGCCCTGTGGCTGCTGTAACAGATTACCACAAACTTGGTGGTTTACCAACAACAGAAATTTATTCTCTCACAGTTCTAAAGGCCAGAAGTCTGAAATCCAGGTGTTGGCGGGGCCGCTGTCCCTTCGAAGGTTCTAGGGGGGATCTGTTCCTTGCTGCTTCCAGCTTCTGGCGGCTCCGGGATCTCTGCCTTCATGGTCCCATTGCCTCCTCTGTGTGTCTCTTACAAGGACGTTTGCCGTTGGATTTAGGGCTCATGTAGATAATCCAGGATGATCTCATCTCAAGAACCTTAACTTTATTACAACTGCAAAGACCATTTTTTCCCCCAAATGAATTCACATTCACAGGTTCCGAGGATTAAGACTTGGCTATATTTTCTTGAGGGCTACAGTTCAGTCCACAATACCATCTCACAGTAGGAATTCCAAAAAGTCTGCTGTATTAATGCCAACCCACTTTACAGATGCAGAAACTGAAGCTGACAGTGTTTTTGTTTTGTTTTGAGGAAGATTAGCCCTGAGCTAATATCCGCTGCCAATCCTCCCCTTTTTTGCTGAGGAAGACTGGCTCTGAACTAATATCCATGCCTATCTACCTCTACTTTATATGTGGGACGCCTACCACAGCATGGCTTGCCAAGCAGTGCCATGTGTGCACCTGGGATCCAAACCGGCGAACCTGGGGCCACCGAAGCAGAACGTGTGCACTTAACCACTGTGCCACCGGGCCGGCCCCCTGACAGTGTTTAAAAACAAATAAACAACAACAAAGTCTTCCCAGTGTCACTCAACTAAAATAGCACTGGGGCAAACACCTATGTCTGTCTCCTGGGTGTACATCCCTAACATCCACAGGAGCCCTAACTCATATTAAGCACAATGTGTTTATGGCACACGCTATGTGCCAGTAGTTGTTTTAGGTACCATACATCTACGAAATCTCTTTGTCCAACAACTCCGAAGGGTAGACATTATTGTCACCATTTTTCAGACAGAGAAACTGAGATTCAGCTCAGATAAGAAATGTGTCCAAAATCTCACAGGTGGCAGCAAGCCTCAGAGCCAGGATTTGAATACAGAGCTATCTGGCCCCATTCACACACTCGGCACATATTTACTGAGTGGTGCCTACCATGTGCCGGGACTGCCTGGGTTGAAGATGCACACTTTTCCAGACTCTTCTAGGCACAGGCTCAGAGACGTGTGGGTCTAGCTCTGAAGTTAGAGCTCTGCTCACTCCTCCACACTGCCTGGCTCACACACAGACGTCTGCTCCACCTTCTCAAAGCACTTTTCACGTCTGGAACTTCAGCCCCTTCCTGAGGCCTCCAGCAATGCCACTCTGCCATACCTTAGACCATGTTGCTCCGGCAAGCTCTCTCAGAGCCAAGGACCACTGGAGCCAGGAGCATCTTGGGAAGTTCCCATGAATGAGAACCTAAGGACCCGACATCTTCATGCTGCCCCCTCTCCATACACACAGCTCATGCCCCATGCCGAGTAGCTTTCACCGCTAATTCTTTGCCAACCTAACAAGGGTTTGAGGAATACCCCAGGGACCAAACATGCGTGTTCAAGTGAGAAGTGGATACAAAATACGGTCAGATAGCTCAGTAAGTAAATTACAGTCCCAGGTTCAAGGAACTTACAGTCCACTGGAGCATCCAACCGATGGACAACACCACAGATGTAACCCCAATTATAAGGCAGGGTGGAGACCCAAAATAAAAATTTGTCCTGGAGATCCTAGAGTTACTTATGCAGGAAGCGGTATTTGAACCTGGCCTAAAAGACTGCTTAGATTTCCACAAGCAGAGCTGAGGACGGAGTGTCGGTAGTCGAAGGGGAGGGTATCCTGAGGGAGGAAGTCAGAAGATTTTGTTCATGAGAATGTCAGCACTGGAAGGAATTGCAAATATTGTTAGTTTAGGGTTTGCAAATGCAGGAGCATCTGGGTAGGGTTATGGGCCAGCTGGTAGGAACCAGTATGATAGATTTATCAGTTATTCATGGCCAAATTTAGTCTGATTGGGCCATTACAAGTTTTTATTGTCTGGTGCCTGGGGCACATGGATTGTTAAATATTTGAGTATCACCCCTGTTACATGAGGCAAGAAAAATGCGTGAGTGAAATAGGACAGGTGTAAAATAGTTAGGCAACTGGCCAGAAAGATGAATAAGTAGGTAGATATATAGATGATGATGATGATGGTGATGATGGTGATGATGGTGATGGAGGAGGAGGAAGATAGAGGATGGATGGATAGATAGATAGAGATAGGAATAGCTGGCTGGCTGGCTGATGGATGGATGGATGGATGGATGGATGGAGATAGATGTAATACCTAGCTAGATAGCAATGAATGTAAAGCCTTCAATATTACCACTTTGCCTATTGTTAAATCTCTGCTCTGGGAACAGCAGTCATTTATTTCTAGGAATATTTTAACCAACACACGTAATCTCCAAAATTTTTCCAGGCACCATCCCAGGCTTACAGCAGGAAAGTATTTGCCAAAGGAGCAAATGAACAAACGAATGAATGAGTGATCCGTGCTAGGTAGTTTACGGCAGAGGCTACTTTGACTAGGAATCCGATTAAGTGACTTCTTGACTATGGCTACAAAACCCTTTCCTCTACTGGCATTGGTCCTTTTCCAGTTTCCACTGCATTCGCCCTTCCTCCTGCACAGGTTCCAAGAACACAGCCTGAGAATGCAAACAAGTGAGCCAGTCATTTCCAGGACATTCTCGATTCCTTGGCTGGGTCCCTGCAGCACCTGAATATTAAGCATATTAACTCTGACCTGCCTGCCCAAATTCCTTTGTATTGGAGGAAATAATGAACCTCTCAGGCAAGTCAATTTTCCCAGGGCTTCAATGTCTATTCCTGTCCAATGGGTGACACCCACAAGTCCTGACAAAGGCACCCAATTAATTGAGAGACGCTGTACAAGCAAGGGTCACCATCCTCTACACTGCATGATGGGAAGTTAGGATCAGGCAACCTCCAGGTTTGGTCTGGGAAGGTATTATGCGGGAAAAAAAGGTCTCTCTAACTCTACCCTAACTAATGGGCTGTGAGAGTCTTTTTATGCAAACACAAAGTAGATGTTTTATTATTGGTCCCTTGGGAACCATGACCATCACCGTCACTACAACTAGTGCAGACACCTTTGATTTATGTCCATTTAGACCTGAGAACCAGGAAGATGTGTTCAAATCTGTTGCTCTTCCCATCAGGAAGCTGAGGTGCGATAAAGGCAAAAAGAGACCCTCGTTCCAAGTCGCACAGGATTTGGTTGAAGGGAAAATGTCAACCTCGCGCACTCCTTGGCCTTCACAAAGGTAAGCTGGAGCCACGACCCAGTGGTGTCTGAAAGGGATCGCTGAGCGCCTCCTGCCAACGTGGAAATCATCAGGAAACGCCCAAATGAGAGACGGAGCCACAACCAACCCAGACCCAATAACCGGAACAAATCATTTGCTGAGCCTCAATCAGTCCTAAATTTGCTTAAAAACAACCAACCAAACAAAAAACCTACAAACTCACAGTTTTTGACGAGGGCTGCAATGTAGAATTACCTGTGTTTATTGCCCGGGACTGACTCCAGGGATCCAACTCAGTAGGTGTGGGGTGTGGCCCCAGGATACACATTTTGAAAATGTTCTTCTGGAGATGCTAAGGCAGAACCTGGAAAAGTCCCATCCATTTAATACATTTCTAAGGCGTGCCTCATGAGTGAAAACCAACACCTTCGCTTTCCTTCTTCTCTCCCTCCTTCCTTCAATTCAACAAATATGCACTGAGTATATCTTGTTAACCAGAACATCAGATCGCTTTGCAAACTTAGCGAGAATTTGTACTTGGCAGGTGATTTGAGTAAGTCTTCAAGCCTTTCTCTGCCCAATCATGGGGCAATCACAGACCACTCCCCCCAAAAACCCTTTGCCCCTTTGTTTCTTAATGGTGTGACCATCCAGACTTATGGTGGAGAGGCCTTTGGGGTTATTTTAAAAAGACAAATGGTAAAAAGCAAGGGCCCTGAAGTCAGACAGACCGGGTTTTGAATCTCAGATCCATTTCTCAGCTGTGTGTTTTTAGTATCCTAACCTCTCTGAGCTAGTTTCTAAATCTGCAAATACAAGATAAAATGGATCTCCATGGATATCAGCCTGGACACGTGATATCTGAAGACCAGACGGCCCCTCACCTAGCCAGGGACGATCATTTTCTTCCACCCTGTTTCAGAGATGACCTATTTACAGCATCAAAATCTTTGGGGAACAGCAATCATGAATTGCCCAGGGTTACTTGGAGTAGACCAAGATTCAATTTTTCCCACCTGGTAGAATAGAGGCTCAAAATAGAAAATTACCTTAGTAATAAAACAAATTTAAAAACAATAGGAGTTAATGTTTACTATGGTCTTTCTATGTATCCATTGCTATACTAAGTGTTTTACCTAGATTCTCTCAGTTAATCCTCAAAACTGGAGTATTATTTTCAGTCCCATTTTTACAAAGGAGGAAACCAAGCCACAGAGAAGTTAAATAAATTACCCAACGATCTTCCACAACCAGGATTTGAACTCAGCCAGTCTGATGCTCAAGATCACTCTTTTTTCTTTTTTTTTTTTTTTTTTGGTGAGGAAGATTGACCCTGAGCTAACACCTGCTGCCAATCTTCTTCTTTTTGCTTGAGGAAGAGTGGCCCTGAGCTAACATCTGTGCCAATCTTCCTCTATTTTGTATGTGGGATGCCGCCACAGCATGGCTTAATGAGCAGTGCATAGGTCCACACACAGAATCCAAACCTGTGAACGCTAGGCCGCCGAAGCAGAGTGCACCAGACTTAACCACTGTGCCACCAGGCCAGCCCACCAAGATCACTTTTTTAACAAGCAAAGGAGGTGCCCTTCTTGCACCTCTGAGCTTACAGTCTGAGCTACAATGAAATGTTGGGAACTCAGTTTTGAATTCTTTTTAATCACCTTCAGGCCCATTAGGGGAGGACCTGTTACCACCAAGGAGCCTGGTAATCTCAGCATCTGTTCAATTTCTACGGATCTCTTGTCTCTCAGACATACGAGGGTTCAATTCAGTACCGGCTGTTTGAGACCAAATTCCCCAGGTTTCCACGGGATGAAGGAGACCACATGTGGCTCTCTGATCACGGGCTCGCTCTTCATCATAGCTCCTTGGCTGGCTGACTGGCCTCATTGACCTGTCACACCATCAGGAGACCATCTCTGAGTCTCCAGCAACCTTTGATTCTTGCTAAAGTTTCAGGTCGCCTCTCCCTGTGCTTTCGGATGTTGAAATAGACCCAAGCAGTAGCTGAGGCCGAAAAGGGACGGCTTCTCAAACACGACTGATTCCTCCCAGCGAAAGAGGAGCCAACAGCACACGCTATTCATACCAGCTATTGAGGTTCACCTTTCTAGCATAACATTCATCTTTTCTGTCTCTTGCATGAAAAGCCCTTTGCAGCAGGGGAACGTCACAGCTGCTTTTGTAGGACGGCGCCGGTCTCATCCAGAGAAAAAGCCGAGTTCAGACAGCCGTCGCTGTCTTTGTGTTTCCTCTTCCTCCGGGTTGGCTGGGGCAGAAAGAGGATGCGTGAAGGAGCGACTAGGGGGTGGAACGGCTCCAGCAAATGGTGGGGCGGGAAAGGTCCTGCAGATCCCATTGCAAACTCAGCACGGTCGCGTATGGAGAGCATCCGGGGCCATGAAGGAGGCTCAGACATCACCCTTTTGATGTGGTGGGGGGGATGTTTTAACAAGGCTTAAAAACTAGGCCATTCATTTCTTTTAAGATTGGCCCTGAGCTAACACCTGTTGCCAATCTTCTTCTTTTTCCTTTTTTTCCTTCTTCTCCCTAAAGCCCCCCAGTACATGGTTGTCTATATTCTAGTTGTAGGTCCTTCTAGTTGTCCTACGTGGGACGCTGCCTCAGCATGGCTTGACGAGCCATGGTAGGTCGGCACCAAGGATCTGAAGCAGTGAAACCCTGGGCTGCCAAAGTGGAGCACACAAACTTAACCACTCGGCCGCGGGGCCAGCCCCCGAGGCCATTAGTTTCTCAAAACTTAAATAATAATCTTCCTATATGACCCAACAATTCCACTCCTAAATATCTACCTAAGACAGATGAAAACTTACACCCACACAGACTCGCATGACAATGTTTAGAGCAGCATTATACATAACATTCCCCAAATGGACAGAGCCCGGATGTCCAGCAATGGATGAATGGAGTGGTCTCTCCATATGATGGAATATTATTCAGCAATAAAAAGAAAGGAAGCACTTGTACCTACTCCAACATGGATGAATTTCAAAAACAGTATGCTAAGTGAAAGAAGTCAGACACACAAGACCACATGTTGTATGATTCCATTGATAGTAAAGAGCCAGAATACGCAGATCTATAGAAACAGAAAACAGATTAGTGGTTGCCCGGGGCCAGGAACAGGAGCAAGAACAAGGATTTCATTGGGGTGATGAAATGTTCTAAAATTGGATAGTAGTCATAGTTGCACAACTCATTAAATTTACTAAAAATCCCTAAATTATATACTTAAAATGCATGAAGATTATGCTATGTAAATTAAAACCTCCATAAGGTTGGGTTTTTTTTAAACTCATCAAACATTCAGAGTTTTTAAATTGAGTGATGTGTCTATCAGACACCTGGCGAGGTTGCCACCATCACCCCATCCCTGACCGTGAGGGGGGACTCGGTGAGGAACAAGGCCAGTGTCAAGTTACCCCTGAAGGCTGGGAAGGGGCTATGGGTGTCTGATGGCCACAATATCTGGTAGCTCAAAAAATAAAATAAGGATTTGATTTTTAGAATCCTGAAAAGCTCGTAAGTATCAGATGACTCTGGATCCGAGAGGTCCAGGTCAAAACAGCCACCCTGAATCATCACGTACCTGTCACAGGCCTGGAGACAGCGGTCTCATCTGTCTCGTTTCACAGGATGCTGCTCAGAGCCCCCAGGGAGGTTTTAGCCAGTTCAGGACACTACGTTTTAGGAGGAATGTTGAAAAGTTGCCTCTACCTGGGGAAGCCGTTCTCCACCTCAGGCTCAGGATGCTCTCTTGTGTTATAACCAATTGTGATATGAGTCCTTTTGACTCACGGAAAAAATACCCAAGTTTGTATGTGACTTGCTTAAAAAAAAAAAGGAAAAAGAGTGGCTCAGATTCCAGTGGTAGAAGCAATTTGCAATTTCACTCTACCCCAATGTGCTTTCTAGTTTCTATGCTGATTTTTTTTCCCACTTAGGGTTACATTATAGTCATTTTCCCATAGGTTAGTACACACGCCCTCCCATGTGTCTTGAATTTAAGGTAAGCTTCCTTACCAGCTTTCCTGGCCCACCCTCCTTCAATGGTACCTCTTCCCCCACTCACTCTCCTCCCACCTAAACTTCTTTTGTTCCTAGCTCTGATCACCACCTAACACCACTGCCCATGAGAAGGGCCCTCTGAGAAGCCCGGGACTCTCTTTTTCACCAGCTGAATCCCAAGTGCCCAGTGCACTGCTTGGCCTGTGACAGTGCCCTACAAATGCTGTGAAATGAACGAGTGAAGTGAAAGAAACTTAGGATACTGGAAAACTAGAGCTGACAAGTTTCTCAAAAAAACCCACATCAAACCAACTTATATCTACAGGACCCACTACGTGTAGGGCTTGTGGTCTGCCAGACTGGACCCTACTCAGGCCCCCTCGCCAGTCTGGTTTATGGAGACTGAAGATTAAGGACTAGCTATGTGCCTCAAACCCATTGCCACTGTCTTCATTCATCCCCAGTCAGTCTCCCGAATGGTCTGCTGGCCTCTGGTTTCATGACCCACCATTTCTCCTCCAATGCAATATCATGGATTTAAGGCTTTTGATGATGTGGTCCCAACCTACCTGGTCAGTCTTACCTGCCGCCAGTTTTCCTTGACCCTATTGTGGCTAAGAAAATAGCTAAGCCTCAATGCCCTGCTTCCTACTGAAGGACCTTTCTCCCTGTGAATTCTGAACCCCGTTACCTATATTCCTCTTGTCTGCCTATCTAATATTTGATCTTTGCTAAATCTAAAGTTCAACTCCGATAATTTTGCAAGTATATACTATTTCATTCACTCCTTCACTCACTGAATATTTAAATAAAAGCGAGACTCGCTATTTTAAAACGACTGCTGGGTGAAACAGAAAATTTCACTTGTAAGTGACAAAAAACAACTTAAGCCAGCTCAAGCCAGAGAGAGAAAGAGAAGGAATGTATTGGTTCATGAAGCTGTAAACGTGCAGGCATGACTGGATCCAGAAACTTGAACAATATGACCAGAACTCTCTCTTACACTGTCCTTCTCTTGATTCTGTTTCCTCTCAGTGGGCTTCATTCTCCAGAAAGTGCTTTCCTACCTGGTGGCAACACACCTCATTGTTTATATGGCCTTCAGCATCCATCATCTCAGAAGTACGAAATGTACCTCTTCCTGGTATTCTAGCCAAAGTCCCAGAGAAGGCATGGATTGGTCCATCCAGGTCACATGTCCACCTTTGAACCAATCCCTGTGGCCCGGGTAATTCAGCACTCTGGCCAGGCCAGCCAGGGTCACAGCACTGTCCCTGGAGCTGGAGAATAAGGTAAACCCTGGCTGAACCGAGTGGGCTGAGAATGAACAGGACTAGGAACCCAAAGGAAAACAAAACTGAAAACTGTCCACCACACCTTGTTAGCATCAGGCACCATGTGTAGGGTAGGTATTATTATCCCCTAAGGGGAAAATTGAGGCTCAGAAACCTCAAATGAGCCACCTAAAGCCACAGAGCTAGTCAGTGGTGGAAGCAGGTCTGACTCAGGAACTCATACACACCAAACCCCTCCGCACACCAGATTCTGTGCTGGGCCCAGAAGAGACAGAGATGAAAAGTATACAATTTGTGCACAGGGGAGACAGAATGCCAGCATACAGTTATGATATGACGTGATCACACGTGCTATAATTCACACCAAAATTTGGGAGGTAATAGGACTTAGCAGCCAAGACCTTGGGCCCTCAAGACATTGAAACCTGGGTTCTAATTCCACCTCGGCTGCTTACTAGCTGTGTGACCTTGAACAAGTTGTTTGATCTCTGAGGCTGAATTTCCTCACCTGCAAAAAAGAAGAAGGGTAGGGTTGGAGGGACAAAGGCAAAGAGGCAGAGGGACAACAGTACCTTGGACACAGGGAGACCAGGGCAATGCAGATGAGCCAAACCTGGGTGAGATGCAAGAACAAAGGGCGTCCATGGCAGTAGCCAAACGCTGAAGACTTCGAATGCTAATAAATCATCCGAGATGGTGCCTTCAACTTCAGTTCCACATTTCCCAACCTCAAAGCTCTGGGTCCCCCACCAGACAGTGCCAAGTTTTCAGAAATCCCCAGAGGAGCTGGGGAACTTGTAAGGATGGAGTTTCTCAGCCCTGGCAGCTCTCTGCAGCGGATGAACTTGATTCCTCTTGACAGCACAGGCAATTGCCAGCCCCAAATGAAACTGGCTGCTAGGAAAGTCCAGCTCTCTTTCCGTGCTCTATTTTCTCTCTCCCCAGACTCACAGCTATCCTGCTGGCAGGAGCCCAGCCTCCCCCCTCCAGAGTCTCCCCACAACGAGTCTAATTGGGAGGCTGCGGGAAGCCCCATGGGGACATCCTGCCCATCCTCCTTGTAAGCCTCCCCATAAGAAGCTTTGCAAAAATAGGAAGCTGGAGCTGGGAGAGATCAGAAGACTTGTGGAAAGCAAGGAGGAAGCAGGGTGGTGGCCTGAAATGCAGTTCAGACAGGACCCACTTGGGACTGAATGTGGCAGGCAACAATGTTAATGTTGCATCTCCCCAAGTCTTTGACACCTTCAATCCAGGGATGCACATTCAGAAACACTTTCCAAGACCAAAGAAACTCAATTACTTTGCTAGCTGTACACTCCTAAGATACGTTTCAAAAATATTAACAATATAAAGAATGTCTTAGTATCAAGGAAAGATAACAACAATAAAAATTAAGTCTTACTGAGCACAGAGCATACAAATGTTCATTTTTTATACATTTTAATCTTTATGGTTATTACGTTTTCTTGATGCTAAGCACTTCTCACGCTCTAACCAATTTTAATCCCCACAAAAACCCAATGAAGTAGTATTTACACCCATTTTATGGATAAGAAAACTGAGGCTCAGTTGAGGAATTCATGATGACACAGCTAGTAAGCAATGGAGTGGGAATTCAAATTAAGATCTGTCTGAATCAGAGCCCCTATATTTTTTAAAAAACAGTTCTATTAAGATATAATTTATGCACCATAAAATTCACCCATTATAAGTTTACAATTCTGTGGGTTTTTGTGGTGGGTTTTTTTTTTTGGTGAGGAAGATTGGTCCCGAGCTAACATCTATTTCCAATCTTCCTCTTTTTGCTTGAGGAAGATTGTCACTGAGCTAACATCCGTGACAGTCTTCCTCTATTTTATGTGGGATTGCAGCCACAGCACGGCTTGACAAGCAGTGCTAGGTCCACACTCAGGATCTGAACCTGTGAACCCCAGGCTGCCAAAGCGGAGAGCACAAACTTAACCACTACACCATTGGGCCAGCCCCAATAATTCTGTGATTTTTTAAATTAAATTTATGGAAGTTCAACCATTACCATTCTCCAGTTTTAGAAATTTCCAGCATCCCAAAAAGTTCTTTCATGTCTGTTTGCTGTTAAGCCTTGCTTCCATCTCCAGTCTCAGACAACTACTAATCTACTTTCTGTCTTGACAGAGTTGCCTTTATTGGACATTCCATAATGAAATGTTACAAAATGTAGATTACACATCTAGCTTCTTTTATCTAGCATTATGTTTTTGAGGACCACCCATGTTGTAGTTATTAGTATTTCATTCCTTTTTTATTGCTGAATTGTATTCCACAATATGGATATACCACATTTCGTATATCCGCTCACTGATTGATAGACATTTGAATTATTTCCCCTTTGGAGCTACTATGAATAATGCTTGTATGAATATTCATGTTTATGTCTTTGCGTGAACATATGTTTTCATTTCTCTTGGGTAGATTCCTAGGAGTGAAATTGCTGGGTCGTATAGTAGGTTTATATTTAACTTTTTAAGTAACTGCCAAACTGTTTTCCAAGGCTGCTGCACCATTTTACATTGCCATCCAAGCCCATACTATTAAATGTTACCATACCCTTCCTTTAAGCCAAACTGCAACTCAGACACGCCTGAGGGTGTAGAGCAATGATGAACTGAGCCCCAGTGAGACAATGCTGTTACATGAGTCCATTGCCTGTGGCCACTGGTTGGGAACGAAGAAGAAAGCAAGAGGCTTTGATGTCCCAAGAAAGAGAGGTGGGGATGGGGCAAGGACCAGGTACATGGCCCCTGGAGCAATCTAGAGAGAGGACAAATAGAGAAACTGAGGGCTGTGTTTTCATGAGACACTTTAGAGCAAAGCCCAAGCAGGATGGCTTTGGAGCGTGGATAGTAGAGTCTGTCCCAGAGGAGGGGGAGAGATTTCTCCTCGTTGCTCTGGAAACTTTAGAGTGGGCATCTTTGTGAACATGATGAGACAGAGACTGTGCTATGGTGACCCATGGGCACCGACACCACCAAGTATCCTCAGAGCCTCTCAAGCTGCAGACATCGACAATGAGGCCAGAGTAGAAGGAAAAAGATGGCGGACACGGTGAGATGAATGCAGGGGACGAAAGCAAATGCGCAATGAACCCGCTGTAAGAATTCCCAGACACAATAGGGGGGAAATTCCTGTGTGTGTAACGACAATAAGAGCCAGGAAATGCAGACCATCCCTGCTCCTGAGACTCCATCTTGCCACAGGCTGAGAAGCCTGGAAAAGCTGGGTTACAGCGTTCAAGATCAGAGCTTCTTCTCACCTGAGACCCTTCTTGCTCTGCAGATGCTGCCCTGGCTTCCTTCCCATCAGCCCCTGCATCCCATTCACCGCGCATGGGACATTAAGGACACTCTGTGACCTCAAAGGTCCAATAATTGACCCCCAAAACATGATCACGTCCCCCTATTCATAACCAAAACTCTGTAAGTCAGGCTTGAAGGAGAACACTATAGCATCAAACTCACGCTAGGAGAAGAGTTTTGACAAGGGGCTTCCAGCCTGTCCCGGAAGATGGACAGGATGAAAGGCAGGAGAATGGAGGTCCCAGGGGGTCTCTTTAATGCACAGCGTGGGCTTTAGAGTCTCAAAGTCTGGAGTTCCAATCTTACCGACTAGTTAGATGATCTTGGATAAGTCATACCACCTCTTTGCCTCAGTTTCCCCCCATTATAAATGAGTAAACTGCATCACAGTCTAATGGGAGAAGTAGAGATAAGGTAGTCAAAGAGACTCACACTTCATCAGGTCTCAATAAAAGCAGAAATAAGAAAAGATAAAAAGGATACTGCTCTATGAACAGACTAGCAGGAACTGTCGCCTCCCTCTGCCAACCCACATGACCTGTCTCCCTTAAGAATGAAAAGTCTGGAAGTCGCCTTAGTAATTTATCCTGTAAATTAAGACGACTTTTGGCCCAGGCAGAATAACAATTATTTTTTCCCTAACAGCGACGACATTGGATACCACATATTGATTGGGGATTAGCAGGGACAAAACAAGTCATGAAGAGCAAATTCTCCCCGAATGTCAAGGGGAAACAGTGAAGCATCTGAGTGGCAGAGAAACGGGGAGGGGGCGGGGAGGAGTCAGGAAGGAGGACAAAAGGAGGAAAATCAATTACAACGTCATGGATGAAATGTTTCCCAAGGCCCAGCTGCGACCCCGACATTGCTGTGTGATCAACTTACCCAAGAAGGCTGGTTTAGGGCATCAGAGAGGATGGAGGAAATCCTCCCTCTCTCTCTTGCCCCTCAGTAATTCAGAGGGGCAGCAACGGCTACCGTCGCCACACTCAGAGATGACAGACCACCTGGGCCACCAGGTGAGGACAGGGGGATCTAGAAGAGGTGAAGAAAGTTTACCCCTGGGACACACAGGGCAGGTCAGAATTCCACCAGAATCAAAGCCCTTAGCCTGCTTGTAATTCCCTCTAAAGCTGCTGTGCCCTGGATGTCGAGCCTGGAGCACTCTGCTACTTGCTTGGGTATCCAACAAGAAGTAGGGAGAACCTTAAATGGTCAACATGTGAGGTTCTGAGTCCTGGGGACAAGCGTGGAAGTTCTTGCAGAAGGACACAGCCCAGGTGGGTGTCACTCAGATCTGTAGCCCCAACCTCAAAGAGATTCAAACTCAAAAGGAAGAAGGAGGTGGGACAGGCAGGGAATGTAAAAGAATAAGGTTGACCTGGATGGGGGTGAGCTTGGAGCACACAGCCCCCCTGAAGGAGGCAGCCTCACCCAGCATCATCCCCGCCCATGCAGGGACTCGGGCCTGGTGTAGCCAGATTCTCCTGAGGGTCCAAAAGAAGCCCAAATCTGGAATTTACTGTGAAATCTTCTGATTTTCAAAAGCAGCAACTTGTTTAAAATAGTTTATTTACTTATATATAAAATTGTGCAACCCAAACAAAACATCATTATTTGGCCAGGTCTGCCTGAGGGCTCCAGGTTGCAACCCAGCACCAGCCAGTATCTCTCTGTTCTTAAGGACATTGGTGCTACCCTTTCTCCTAGAGTGGAAGCTTCAGGAGGGCAAGAGCCAGCTTGCAGCCTCTCAGTCTCTTGGACTGTCCTGAGCACAGGGCCAGGCCTGGAGTGTGAATGAGCGAGCAAGCACCCAACACTGCTGAACAAGTTACACCCTCAAGGTAACAGAAGCCAAAAAGGGGCATTCAGACTCAAGTCCTGCTGAGTCCTGCGATGCCAACCCCCATGGCGTGCCACCCCAGAGCGTCCTATCTGTGTTCTGGTTCATGTCACAATTCACCGGGGCACAATTTTAGAAACAACAATTTGCTGCTGCCAGGTCCCAATTGGTCCACTCGAAAAAACAAAACAAAACAAAGCCTATAGTCCAAATCTTTGGAGATTCCATAAAACTGGGTGTATTTTTATTTGTGCTGGAAAGGTACTGCTGATATGTTGCTGGGCACGGTATTTAAAAAGATAAGTTGAATTACTAGGAAACATATAAAAGCTGGAAAATTTGATAATAAGATCTGCATTTCTGAGTTCTCTCGGGGAGTCAGCTCTGGGGACACTGAGCTCATGTTTCCATATAGCGACAATCGGCTAGAGCTGAATAGTGACCACCACTTAAAGGGTCACGTGTTCTTCACTGTGTTAAAGTCTCTGCTTCCTGTTGAATCACACTCAGCCTGGCCCCAGGTGGTGTTTGGTTCTTGACACTGTCTTCAGGTGTCAAGGGAAATAATCAGGGATGGAAGGCTCAGAGGTCCATGTGGAGACCACAGGCTCTCCAGGCTCCTGGATTTTGCTCCAGCTCAAACACGGCAGCGGAATGGGACTTGTAAAGTGCAAGTCGGATCATGTCACTTCTCAGCTCAATGCGGCCCAGGGCTCCCAGCTGACTCAGGGGAAAAGTCCTCAGAAGAAGCCACAAGGTCTGAGACAACAGCCCCACCCTGAGACGAGGCTTCCCAATCTTCTGCTTCTCCCCACCTCTCCCCCACACTCACCCCTTCTGCTCCAGCCCTGGATTCCTGCCTGTTTTGGGCATGCACCAAAGCACACTTCTGCCTCGGGGCCTCTGCATTGCCCCTCCCTCTCCCTAGAAAACTATCCTCTCAGACACCTCACTGCTCATTCTCTCACCTCCTTCAAGTCAAGGCTGAAATGGCACCAGTGAAGCTAGCTCTGGCAGGCTACTCAAACTCACAACTGTATTACCTCCCCAGCAGGCGCTGTCACCCATCTGTTTTATTTTTCTCTGTTGTTCTTACCACCTTCTAATACATTATAAAATATTGTTATTTATTGGGTTTATTATCTGTCTCCTCTCTCCTAGAGTGTCCCATTATGTAAGAAAAGAGATGTGTGTGATGTTTTGTTTACTCTCTCTGTGTCATTACCTAGATCAGGGTCAGCAACCTTTTCTGTAAAGGGTCAGAGAGTAAATACCGTAGGCTTTGCGGGCCACACTGTCTCTGTCACAACTAACTATTCTGCTCTGTCACTGTAGCACCAAATCAGCCATAAACAATACGAAAATGGGTAGACATGGATGCGTTCCAATAACGCTTTATTTACAAACACAGGCAGCAGCTGGATTTGACCTACAGGTCATAGTTTACAAACTCTAGATCTAGAACAGTGCCTAGTAGACATTACGTACTCAATAAATATTGGTTGAATAAATTCAACAGCTTTAATGTCAGTCCTTCACATATACATAACACTTTCTTTTAACTAACTACTCGTTCCATCATTTACTCTTCACAACCACCCCACCTTGCAGTTGAAGAAACCAAGGCTCAGAGAGGCAGAGGGAGCTGTCCAAGGTCACAGAGCCTGGAAGGGGCAGAGCCAGGCCCATCAGAGTCAGGTATCTGTCTGACTCCAGAACCACCCAGCCTCCTTGTAATTCCACTCAACTCAACACTGAGCTCCAGTCCCAAAGCAGCAACTGCCACACGCACGGAGTGGACAGAAACCCATAGCTGGTTCTTAAAGAGAATCTGGACATTCTGCCCCACGCACCCTCCAGAGACCACTCAAATCCTTTGGGTTAATTCCAGAAGTCACGTTCTCTGAGCCTCTTCCTTTCTTGCTGGAAGTGGCCCCCTGCTCCACAAAGAGAGAAGCCTCCCTCTCACTTGCAGAGAATGGGATTCAGAATTCAGAAGGCAAAGGGAGAGTGTAGGGTGAGCAAGTGAGAGGAACACACAGACTCCTTGGCTTGCTGGGACTTTAATGGGTATAAGGTGACACAGAACAGCCAGTCCTGAATTAGTCAAAAAGAAGAAGAGCAGTCATTAACTATAAGAGCTGGCATTTATGGATGCCAATTACACACCAGGGATTCATTCAGCACTTTATGTACATTATGTCTAAATCTTACGACAATCTGACAGGGAGTATATTTTTTCTCCATTTCTACAGATGAGGAAACCAAAGTTCAGAGAGATTGTCACTTGCCCAAGATCACACAGCTCCTGTGTCATAGTCAGGATTGGAGCCCAGGTTTGTATGCCTCTTCAGCATCAACATTAAGAGCCCATGCTCTGGAGCAAATCAAGCCTTGTTCAGAACCTTGGACAGAGGACGTCCTCTCTCTGGGCCTCAGTTTCTTCTGTGAAATGGGATGATGACATTAGTACCTAAGACACAAGTTGTTGCGAAGATTCTGAGTGTAAGGCCCTAAACACAGTGGCTCAGACAGAGTGAGCATTCAGTTAATGCTGACTGTGATCACCATTAGTGCTGCTGGCACTGGGGCTAGAACTGGTACCACCGTCACTACCAGCTTCTTTGCTCTAGCTCTGAGAATCACAAGGTTCCCACCATTGGCCAGGGGCAACCTGGTGAAGTAAGATTCTGTCTATCATTATATTGTACTGTGTCCACCTCAAAACTCCTTCCCACTGTACCCCCAGTCACCCAGTGCCATTGAGCTCTATTCTGTATAGGAAGGACACTCCCATGGAAGTCAAAGCCATGAAGACTGTATGATCAGACAATGCCACTATAATGTATGACTTCCCACCATCCAGTGGCCCATCCCATGAAGTGTCTGTCCTCTGTTTGGGCTAGAAGAGGTAAGAGAACTATTCTAGGAGTCAAGGGTCCTGGGTTCAAGGCCAGATCTAACACCAACTCACTGTGTTGCCTTGGGCAACTTCCTTCCCCTCCCTGGGCCTCCATTTCTTCCAGTGTCACATAAAAGAGCAGAACTAGATAGTCTCTAATGACCATCGTAGGGCGCTCTACTGGGATTCACTCATTCATCCATTGTCCCAGTTACTCATATGTTCATTCAATAAATACTTCTATGTACTAAGCACTTAGGGTACGAGACAGACACAGTCCCTGTCTTCATGGAGCTGACCTTTAGTTGGGGAGATAGATAATAAATGAGTAAACAAATATATAACTTCAGGGAGTGATATGTGCTTTGAAGATAAATAAAGCAGAGCAAGAATATAGTGAAGGGAACAAAGGGGTTGCTTTCAAACAGGGGTCAAGAATGGCCTCTCTGTGCAGATGACAACGGAAGGAGAGAGTCATCCATGAGAAGGTCTGGGGGAAGACAGTTCTAGGTGGAAGGAACAGCATGTGCAAATGTCCAGTCTGAGAACAAGCTTGACGTCTCCATGGAATGTCAAAAGGTCAAAGAGGGTGGAAATGAGCAGATGAGGGGATCTATGCCTGGTAAGGGTTCAGTGAACTAGACTTCCAAGGTGGGACCTGCCTTGACCCCAAGGAGTCACAGTAAGTTTCAAGCACCATGAAAGGCTTTTGGATATCTACGAGGGCACCAAATGGGTGATTCCAGCTCTACCAAGTTTCTCTGCCTGGAACAATCTCCCTCATCGTCTTTACATTTCCTAAGATTCAGTTTGGGCACCAGCCTTGCCCAGGGATCCTTCTCCAAGCCGCCAGCCCCAGCTGGATTGGGTCCCTCCCTCTGTGCTCCCATAGACCCTTGCATGTGGCCATGGTAGAAATCACTGGTTTAACTGTTTGCCTTCCCCACTAATCTATAAGCTTTCTGAGGACAGGGACCACATCTTGTTTGTCTCTGCATTCCCCATTGCATAGCTCCGGGCCTTGTACATAGTTGGTGCTCTGTATATAATCAAACTAGCTTCCATTTATTGAACGTCTACTATGAACTGGGCCTACCCTAAGCAGTTTAAGTGCATTCTCTCATTTAATCCTCTCAACCACTCATGACATAGGCATTCTTACCCTCATTATATATATTACATTATATTCTCATTATATAGATATGGAAACTGAAGCTCAGAGCAGGTAAATGACTTGCTCAAAGTCACCCAGCTAATACCTGGTAAAGCAGGGATTCAGACTCCAAAGCTTTCACTCTTGCCCACCTGAGCAGTCATTCTCAAAATATGGTCTCTGGGCCAGCAGCATCAGTGTCACCTGGCAATCTGTCAGAAATGTGAATTCTCAGGCCCTGCCCCAGACCTGATGAATCAGAAAGTCTAGCTGGACAGCTCAGCAATCTGTGTATTCATCAGCCCTCCAAGTGATTCCAATGCATGTTCAGGTCTGAGAACCACTGCACTAGAGTTTGTTGTCAGTATAAACTCACTCGCTATTTATTGAGTCTTCACTGGGTGCCAGATAGCATGTTAAATGCTGAAGATTCAGTAGTGGGAAAAGACCATCATCAGCTCGTGCCTTTATGGAGCTAACTGTCCAGTGTTTGTTGAATGAATGTTATACTCTATCATACTTGGAACCCAAGGCTAGGGCTCTGTAAAATATGGACTGTCTGGACCACAGTCTTTTTCCTTGACACATGGCAAATATTGTGCCAAAAGTCCACGTGAGCTAGAATCATCCTGAGGAGTATGCTGACAACCCGTCAACACTTTCTTTTTTGGCTTCCCTTCCCTGGCCCAATGAGGTAGCCGTACTCAGACTTGAGAAACTATAATTTGCCTCTTTCACTCCTTTCCTCTTCCCCATTTCATGAAGACAGAGAACCTCTGCAGAATGTAGGGAGTCAACCAACGCAGAAACGAAAGAGCAAAGCTGACCACTTCCCAGCATCCTTCGCTTAGCTTGAAAGCACAAGGGCAAACTGTGTATTGTGGGCTAATGGGCTGGTTCCCCCCAAAGCAGAAAAATGTTTTAAGTAGATGCCTCCCAGTCTCCAGAGAAACACCTTCCAAATACAAGGTGCCCGCAAGTAGGGCCACAAAGGATGACAGCTCAGAAAACTCTGCTCTTCTCTCACACAGCCACCCCTGGGGCCCAGGAAGTATTTGACAAACACCCAGCAAGTCTGCTCTGTCGGGGGGGGGGGTTGGGGGGGTGGGTGGGGGGACTGATCACATTTAAAGAGAGGAGGAGAGCACAAAAAGGAAGGAACATGTATTTACTGAGCATCCATCATGTGCCAGGCACCATACCAGCTGCTTTACTTAGATGCTATCATTAATTTTTCTGACACTCTTACACAAATTAATATCTCGATTGTAGAAGAAACCAGGACTCAGGGAGATTAAGTGACTTACCCAAGGACACACAGCTAGCATGGAGCAAAGCTTGAATTCAACCCCAGCCATGCTTGACCACAAAGACCACGGTCTTGTCGAGGATATGAAACGTTACTCCTCATTACGCTCAAAGCAAAGTCTACAAGCCAATGAGGAGACAAGTCCAGAAAAGTCCTTCACCAGGGAAAATACGTTTCATCCCCCATTTCAAAAATACGAACCTCATTTAACAGGGGACATGGCATGTGTGGTGTCGACGCTGGGACAAAATGGAATTAAAGTTGGCTTTCCCTCTGACTTTGGGAAAATATTCTGAGGATGTTTTTCTATTTTAGGCACAGTTACAACCCGAACAGTCAAAGTGAATTAGTTTGCGGGATATTTTTTTTTTCATTTTTGCCTAGTCATCTGTAAACAAGATCTATTAAAATAATTAAATGCAAATTTGGTAATTTCCGCAACATTTAACTCAAAAATAGCAGATTTTATAAGAATGGGTATATTTAGCACTAAATTGGCTCTTAGCTTACTTTTGTCTAATGGCCTATTTTAAAGTCATCTTCCGAGGATGGGAAGTTCGGCGGCACGTTTTGTCAACTGTTTTCCGCAGTTCCCAGGGGGAAAAAAAAATGCATCTTCTATCCTCATCCCAGATCCGAGGAGCACACTTAGAGAATCTGTCATATTTTACCTTTTCTCCTTTCTTGTGACAATGACAATCTTTTCTTTCCCAGAATCCCTTTCTGCTGGCGCCTTGGCACAGGATAAAGAGAGAATGGAAAAGTACCAACACGCTGGGACCTGGGCAGCCTCCTTGAAATGGGAGACTTATGAACAGCCTGCTCTTGTGGGGCATTCCTTTATGGGGTGTGGCCTGCAGCTGGGCAGAGCGTCTGGAGAGGACAGACAAGGGAGGAGGCAGACAGAAGGCGGGGAGTAAGCCACACCTATTTAAATCCCGGCGTCTCCCTCTTCCGCCAGAGGAGCAAAGATCTGAGTCAGCAATAATTTCATCTGAACTGGTTTGCCCTCGCACCGTCTATACCCCCCCACAGTACCGTGCCCTGTGTATGGTGTAATGGAAAGGCTGTCACCTCAGAGATGCAAAGGGTACCCAGGCTGAGGGAGGGGGAGGCCAATGAAGAAAAATACCAAACTCCCGAGGAAATTCTCAAAGCACACCTGAGCACCAGGGAAAAAAAAATCCAGGGCTGAACTGGGGCAATAGGGAAGGGAAACAGGATTTTCCCCAGACAACTCTGATTTCTCATCTGCCTCCTCTCCCCATCTCCCACATGCACATGTCACATCCTGAGTTTTAACAGTTAAGCCACTCTTTTCAGATCCTCAACTGGAAATCCATGACAGCTAATGTTCCTGGATCCCCTCATATGCGGACCCTTCCCAGCCTAAGTTCTAAGCTATATCCAGAAATAGTCATGAATAGCCACCATTCTGCTAACATTTATCATAAATTTTACACTGAATGTGCCATTTTATGCATTATTTAGTTGATCTTGTCTAAAGCTCTGCCAGGTGAGTCTTATTAGCATCTCCAATTTGTAGATGAACAAATGGAGGTCCAGAGATGGAAAGCAACTGGACCAAGATCACACAGCTAGTCAGTGGCAGTGTTGGGCTTTTCTGAAGCGTTTCATTGCAGTGAGAGACAGGAGCTACAACAGAAGCTCCTCCCACCTAAGTCATCTTGTCTCCTGAGGCTGAACTCAAGCCCTGGGCCAAGACCCAGAAAAAGAGGGTCCAGTCCCCCAGGCTGGCTGTCTCATCATGTTCCCCATCCCCTCCAACCCCACTGCTGCCAACCAGATCCAGGACTCTATGTCCCCAGCAAAACTCAAAGCATGACCCTTTCCATCCCTCCTCAGTATTTCCACAAATGGGCCTTGGTGTCAAAAAAAGCAAGCTTCAGATTCCCTCTCTAATATTCATATAGCCCCGCTAAGCCTGGTTCTTAGAAAAAGAAAATCTTCTTTATAAGACATGAAAATCAGCCCATCTCCAACTTCCATCCATTGGTCTTTGTTTCCCCTCAGGGGACAAGCACATTTCTTTCTGCCTTAACATATTCTTTTTCTCAATCCTGAAATGCAAAGGAGGCTACATTTCATTCTAACCCATCCCCCTTTCTCCATTTCATTGGCGCCATTTTGCCCAGGGCCCTACAACCATCTCTTACTTATGTGACTGAGGCATCCTCTGACTCTACACTTGGCTTCTTCCGATCCATCCTCAACATCATCTTCTGCACTCTGGATAATTTCCTCCAGTCCATCTTTCAATTCACTACCTCTCTCTGAAGCTATATCTAATCTATTGTTTAACTCTGAAATCGAGTATTTAATCTCAAGGATGATATTCTTGATTTCTATAAATTTTAGTAGTCTTTAAAAAACTTGGTTTTTTTAATAATATCCTCTGCTTTCATTATTGTCGTTCATCCTTCTTTTATCTCTTTGACCATTTTAAACAAACTTATCTTATAATCTCTTCCAGACAGTTCTATTGTCTCAAGTTTTTGAGAGGCTACTGCATTTATTGTGCCTGCTAACCTTCCTTTAAGGAAAATGCCTAATCACGTGGCCTGTAATTTTTAAATTATGAGCTCATCTTCAATGGAGGTGCTTTTATTCTGTAAAAGTCCTGTGAGCCAAGGGATGTAGAAGTTACCCAACAAGCAGGGTGAGAAGGGGGCTTGCTCTCTGGGTATTTCCTTGGCCCTACAGTAGTTTATTCCTTAGTTGATCACGTTAGAATTTCTACACCAGGTGAGTACATTCACGCATACACAGATTCCTTTTCTCAACCTTGAACTCTGGGCAGGCAACAACCTTCCTTGTACATTTGGACAGAGTTTTTCTAGCCCCTTAATAAAGGGGGAAGAGTTCCAGCCTTATGTGGGGGTGTCAGTTGCAACTGATATATAATCTCCAACAGTCCTATGTGTTTTGAAAAGGGAGAGAGCTATGCCAGTTGAGTCTGCCATTTTGCTAACTATACTCTCCTATGCCACAACTACCAGAATTACCAGAATGATACTTCTAAAACACAAATTTTATTGTTACCCTATACAAACACACACACACACACATCCTCATTCCTCACACCCACTCCTGCTTTCCTTCACTTAAGGTCTTCCCCTTGACTAAAGAACCAAATCTCCATCCTCATCTCTCAGCAAACCCATTCTCATTCGGCTCTCCAGCCACCCTGGCCTCTCCCAGACAAACAGGTCTAAAACAGACTTTCTCACCTTGGAGATCTTGCTGAAGTTGCTCCCTCTGCCTGGAATGTTCTTCCAGTCTCTCCCTCGACCCCCATTCCTGGTTAATTTCTCTTCATTCTGCAGATCTCAATTTTCACATCACTCCCACAGAGAAAAGCTTTCTGGCCCCATGCTAGGTCAGGTCACTTGGTTATATGTTCACACAGTACCCTGAACATCATCATAGCATTTCCCACAATTGTCATTTTAATCGCATAAAGAGTAGTTTAATTTTTATCTTTCCCACTGGGCTGTAACCTCCAGAAGGAAGAACTCATCTGGATTGTGCACAGTAAATATCTGTTAAATAAATGTGAGCACCCTGGCTCCAGCCCACCCTACCACCCTCACTGACATGCACCTGAGTTCACTTCATTTTCCCACAAGCCTCTTCTGAAGCAATAACACCGCTGTCTGGAAGGCTTATTTACCACATGATCGAACTTCGCTTCTAAGCAGCGGGGGGACGCTGAGTTCATGGGAACATATTTCCACAAAGCAACAGCAGCTTCCTTGGTGGCCTGTTTTCAAAGAGAAGCAGCAGAAGGAGACTGACTGGGTTTGAAAATGGATATGTTCATGCAGGTTTGGTCTTGGGTCTGCCCTACTCTCTAGATGAATTTGGGTTGCTTGGTCTTTTGGGGGCCCCAGTTTCCTTGTTCTTAAAATAAAGGGGCTGGCCCAGATAATCTATAAGAAATTGTTCTGGGTTTTTGAGAAAGCTGATGGCAAGAACAACCTCATTGCGAGAGGCAAGAGCTTTCTAATGCCTACTGACAGTGCGGGCTTGGGTAAGCCGCTTGATTACTCTACATCAGTTCCTGTATCTATAAAGAAGAGTTAATCGCAAACCCTATCTCCCTCCCCCATTCTCACCAGATTATATCCAGCATGGTATAGTGGATGCCATTGTCCCATGCTGACTCCAGTTACCAGGAGGGACCCCATCCCCCAGCTGCTGTGAATGACGGTCACTAAAGACTCACAGCCACCCTCCTTGGGAGGTTACATCCCCCAGTCCCTTGGAACAGCCCACAGCCAATGAATGACTAACACAGGAGCACAGAAGGCCAGACCCACTGCCTTAAAGTGGGGCCAGCTCTGAGACACAATTGAAGCTCCAGAGCTCACCAAGGGATCAGGACGAAGACCAGCTGAGATGGCCACATCCCTGCTGAGTTCCTTCCCCTGAATTATCTTGCTTTCCTTGCTACCCTTCTCTGGAAAGTATGCCTCAATAAATTACATGCACAAGAATCTCCAGCTCAGACTCTGCTTCTAGGGAACCCAACGTAGGACACAACGTGAGGCACTCTTACTTTGCATACATCATCTCATGCGATGCCTACATTAATCCTCAGAATAACTCACTCATATGACCATTGTATAGATGAGGCATGAGACCAAGAGAGACCAAGCAACCTGTCCAAGCCTGAGTCTTAGCATGTTCCTATCCAGTTCCCTCACCAGACCCCTGGAAGCGCCACCATGAGCCCCACAGAGGCAAGGAGATACAGAGAAGGAGCAATAGCATCTACTTCTCAGGTGACTTCTTTGCCAGACAATGGGTGGCCCTGCTGTTGGCTGCCTGCCCCGATCCTTCAGAGATGGGGAAGCCCAGGCTTACCTGGCACGTTAGTTCTGAGCCAGGTACACACACACACTCAGCAGGGTTGTTAGGGGGATGACACTCCGGGCAAAGCTGGTGGGGCAATCCAATGGAAAAGCTGGTCCAAGTCGATTTCCACAGCAAGAGGCAGTGAAGGAGGTGATGGACTCTTTTGAGAAGGGAAGAATTTTCCCTAAAACATGCACTTGATAACCTCTGGACATGATAACTTTCCACATTTTCCTTATTCCTATTTTATTTAAGGAATGGCTTTTAGAACAGTGACGTGAGCCCCTGACTCACCCACACATGCACATATACCATTGCCGAGAATATTTTTTATTGCCTCCTCAGGATCCATTCCCACCTCTCCTTTCAACCATACCCTGCTTCTCATTTGGGAAATTTACCTCCATTCCAATCGCGAGGTTTGGGCAGAACTGACATTTCCCTCAGTGCTAAGGATGGACCTCCATACCTCCCCCAACCAGTGACTGGTTCAGAGAAGAGCACATGACCCAGTCTGGGCCAATGAGAGAGACAGAATCCTAGGACTTGAGTAGGTGGTACCTGAAGAAAGATTCTCTCTTCACTGAAAGGTGGAGGCTGAAGATGGAAAGTCTGCAACTGTTGCAGCTGTTTTTGGACCAGACGAAAAGAGCATGGAGCCACTGATGACCCATAAGTTGGTGCCTGAGGATGGAGCTAGGACCATGGAAAGGCAACGTGAGAGGAAATAAGCTCTTCAAACTGCTAGATCAAGCCCCACCTGAACTGAGCATCATCTCTTGATTTTCCTCTTGCTTTAGTCAATAAGTTTCATAAATTGTTTAAGCCAGGGTGATTTGTGTTTTCTTTTTGTATACAATGCAAGTATTAAGTGATATGTTTCTATTCTGTGTGTTCTCAAGGGAATTAAACACTTCTGGTTAATGCTTCACTTCTCCTTCAAAGAATTCACCCCTACAAGATTCCCAGTCCTTTTTTCTCCCCCTCGGGGTTTTCTGTTGTTGTCATTGTTGTTGCCTTGGCAATTACCTAATGAGGTGTCAGTGTCTGCTAAGTATGGCAAAATACAGAAAAGATATTTAGTGGTAGCCCCTGTCTCCACTTACACTCTCAATTACTAATCTAGACTATAGGCAGTAAACCGTGTCATCCCCCCATTTTCTAATCTAGTTGATCAGTAAAGGCCATCTTGAGTGCTGGATTGAGAAATATTCTGAAATCCAGTCCTGCCTGGAAGGAATGCTGTGACGATGTGATATATGACATTGATGTAGGAATTAGGGGCTGAGGGTGGGGCACACATATTGGCCACCTCAGGTCAAAACCATACCTTGAAGACCTGCTACAATGTCTTAATGTTCCTTGCAGCCAGAAAGTCCTTCCTCATGTTCTACCTAAATAATTCATATTGCAATTTCAGTCCAGCTTTCCTTAGCTTATTCACAGTGGCTGTGAGGACTGGCTTGTCAGCCTCATCTGACCCTATTACATTCATGATAAAAAGTGCTATAAAGCTGCCTTTCCCATCTCTTCTTCTTCCCCATGCTAAATGATCCCTTCCCACAGCATTGGGTCTAAATGTAGACGAGGTACTCCCTCTCCATTTAAAATGACTGCAAAACTCAGATAGCTAAGAGGCTCCTCCTCTGGGGATCACATTTTCCAACCATTCTTGGGTACAGCAAAAAATCCCCGAATTAAATCAAATGAGATGAGAAATAGTTTTGAAAATCCCAATGCTCTATAACCTAGCTACTCCCTTCTCCCATAGCATGTCTATCTTAGATCTCCAGTGATAATCAATACACGGCTAAAGTTGGACATCAGTGGCCGAAGTTGGACATCTGTCAATCACTACAAAGCATTCATTGGGATTCTGGTAAATGACAACTAAAGAAAAGGAGGTCCCATTCATATAATACACCATGTGCCCATTCCTGTCACATCTGCTCTTCTTTTAGGAAATTTTCTATCCCCCAGTGTCTGTGGTCTTGGTGAAACTGTAAATCTGTGTGTCTCACCTTCCTCTACCAAGCCAAGGGGCAGATATACAACCCAAGCTAGACCAATGGGGCCCTTCCTGGACCTCATCCCTGAAATGGAACGAAACAAGGTTGAGATCAAGGTCAGAGCTGATCAGATGGTAGTGTCTAGACAAGACTGTCCAATTATCCTGCTTCCTCCACACCTGGATTCCCTGGTTCCTGGTTCCCCAACCTTTCCTTCTCTTATCCATTCAATGTATTTTCACCTCACTTACATTAGCCAACGCTGGTTCTGCTGTTTGCATCAATGAACGCTAATGTGTAGTGTTAACACTTTAAGAAGGTGTTTCCTGGATTTTTAAAACCTTAATTATAGATTAAAAAATAACCATTTCACACTTGTGCTGGCAGTACATAACAGTTTGGTCCTGGAAATCAATGGCAAAGATTCTCCATATACAAACTGAATAATGTCATGACAACAGCATTTTTGCCAAGGAACCAGAGTCATCTGAAATTACTTTTGTGATGTTGATCTAATGTCTCATTAAAATTAGGCAAATCAAGGAGAATGCAAATGCCATCAAACTGAGAGAGCATTGTCAGGAGAAAATAGATCTTCCAGGAGAAATGAATTGTTTATGGGGTGTCGTGATTGGCACAAGCGTCTTCTCTTGTTAAGGCACTTTTGCAAAAAATTTGAGTGTAACTTGCTAATTGCACAGTGCAAATTACTTAACAGTGGATTGGGTTTCGTGCTGTTATTTTTAATGACCCACCTTTGTCTCTGTGTTACTTTAGTTCATCATCCTCGAATGCTGATAATAACAACAACATCATGCAGTAAAAGCTTACAACGTGAGAGACACCATCCTAAGTACATCACCTTCATTACCTGAATTCTTCCTCACAAGACCCCACGAGATAGGATCTGTCATCACTCATGTTTTCCAGACGAGAAAATGGAAGCTTAGCGAGAAGCAATTCCAAGTGTGCAAAGCTTGTAAGGTACCCAGCTGGAATCCAGACCCTGTATCTCAACCACTATATCATGACCATCATTAAGCGTCTTCTACGTGTGAGGGGCTGTGCTAGGCATTTCACAGAGATCCTATGCCACATTTAAGCCTCACCACAATCACCTGAAGTGGGTTTTATTATGCCCATTTTACAGAAGAGGAAGGTGAGGTTCAGAGAGATTAAATCACTTACACAAGGTCACTCTGCTAGATTCAAACTCAGGCTGTCTGGCTACTGCAGAGTCCCAGCTCTTAACCACTCTTGGTTAACCAACGCCTCCTCTAGAGAAGGTTAGACATGGCCTCCTCCTTTATCCTCCTAATTAATTTCAAAAGTACTATTGAAGAGTTTGAGCGCCTCCCAGCTCCAGTATCTAGTACCAGGTTTCACATCCTTTAGAATCTCCGTCATCGAGTTGCTACAGGATTAAATGAGTTGATATATAACCTATCAAACACTTAGAACAGTGCCTGAGACACAGTAAATGCTATATACACATTTGCTATCTTTCTTATCATTCTCATTACTTAAGAGAATCAAATAAGCACCTGTTTTCATTCCAACCACTTATGTGTTCATTACAACCCTTATAGCTTTATTCAATAAAGCAGGTCCCTTGGGATGTCTAGTGCTTAGGCTTCTATCCATCTTCCTGGCTTCTTTTTACTTGCTTTTGCCACATTTTTATGAGTATAAGTATAACTTGTGTATCCTTACAAGGAATCACAACAGAGGGATATATATATATATATCTCAGGATTTTCTTTAATGTAAACTGGACTTCCGCTCCACATTAATCCAAGTTGACTAAGACTGGCTGTAATTAGAAGTGGCAGCAGTGGGGATGGGAAGAATGCAATACTCCAACTTCCCTTAAGGGGTTCCTTCCAAGTCTTCTTACCAACAGCCAGTTCTCCCTCGTCAAAAGATTCTTATGAGTATCTGCCTTTTGCCAGGCTAGGGGGAGGTACTACTTCTCAGGTGGGCGCCCCCGGGGTCATTTTTATGCTAAGCAAGCCCAACCTACTTCCTGGCCATTCCTGATTGGACCAGAGATGATCACCTGACCCAAGTTGGGCCAATCAGATTCTTCCTCTTGAAAGTTTGAAATTGGCAGAGACCTTCCTTGCTCTGGGTTTGTGTTTGAACTAAGAAGTCAAGTAAATGTGGGGGGGGGGGGGGGGGGTCAAGATTTCAGTTTTGAGGAGGTCATCTTTTGCCATGTGGATAAAGTAGAGAAAGCTGGTCTGGACACAGAAAGGGAATGAAAAAGGTAAAAAGGAGAGGAGATAGAGAGACGAAGCCAATTGCTGAGCAAATCTGAGATCAGAAGCTTTTCATGCAGAGAAAAAGGCAGAGTGATGGTCTTAGTTCTGAGGTTTTCCAGTTCCCGGCCCTGGTACCTCATGGAGCTGGCTGTTCTTCCGCCCTTGGAGTCTGCGAGATGTCCCTGGGTCTTTCCAATAAATAAACACTGCCTTTTTTCATTTTATTGAGGTCATACTGGTTTATAACATTGTGTACATCATTATATTTCAGTTTCTGTATAGACTGCATTGTATTCACCACCAAAAGTCTAGTTTCCATCCATCACCATACATGTGTGCCCCTTTATGCCTTTTACCATGCCCCCACCTCCTTCCCCATTGGTAATCACCAATATAGTCTCCATATCTATGTGTTTGTTTGTTTATCTTCCACATATGAGTGAAGTCATACGTTAATTGTCTTTCTCCATCTGACTTATTTCACTTAGCATAATACCCTCAAGGTCCATCCATGTTGTCATAAATGGTACAATTTCATCTTTCTTATGGCTGAGTAGTACTCCATTATACACACACACACACACACACACACACATATATATATCACATCTTCTTTTGCTTTTTCTGGCTTGAGTGGGTTTCTGCTTCTTGCCTCAAAACCGGTCATAACCAAGGCAAACTGTCACTGATGCTAGGAGCTAATGAATGCTCTTGTGATTTTAATTCATAGAAATGACCCTAAAAGTGATTTATTCATTCATTTAACAAATACTTCCTGAGGGCTTACTATGTGCCAGGCACCATGACAGGCATTGGGGGTACAGTGTCAAACACACAAGAGAGAGCTATTAATCTGTGAAGATGACAACCAGGTAGATTTTTGAGAAAGAATGGAGGGAAAGTAAGGAAACCAATGATTCTAAGATGCTATTGCTAATGCCACATAATGAAGCTTCAGGAAGCCCATCCAGTAACTTACTTAACTGAAGCCCGTTGAGTTACTTCCTGTTTGACCTTAAAACAAGTCGGCAAACCTCTGTCATTCTACACCTCTAAAACGGCAGAGGGGTGTGTGTGTGTCTGTGTGTGTTTGGAAGAGGGGTTAACTAGAAGGTAATGAGTTAACAAATTTTATCATATATAACTGTTTACCCTGCTGCCTCAAACAAAGATGCTCAGATTTAGAGTGTTTGCTAAGGTGAGGCTAGCATCTTGGAAAGAACACGAGATGTGAAGTTGGACCAGTGGTTCTAAACAAGGGCTGATTTTGCTCCTGGGGGACAATTGGCAATGTCTGGAGACATTTTTGGTTGTCACAATTGGGGGTCAGGATGCTACTGGCATCTAGTGGGTAGAGGCTTAGGATGTTGCTAAACACCCTACCATGCACAGGATGCCCCACAACACAGAATGATCTGGCCCAAAATATCAATAGTACTGAGGTTAAGAAACGCTGAGTTAGACAAACCCTGGGTCTGCCTTACCAACTGTGTGACCTTTGGCAGGCTACTTTGTCCTTGGGCCTTATTTCGTCTTCTCTAGAATGAGAACCACTAATATCTTCAGGAGAGGGCTTTTGTGAGGGTTAACTAAGATAACAGATGTGGAGTGCCTTGCAAAGAGGAGACACCAATGCTACCAATAGATATGATCAACTAAATGGGCTCCTCCTGCTCAGCATCTCCAGAAACCTCCAGGTTGCATTTTCAGAACCAGAAGGATCCCTTGGGAAGCCCACAGGCTTAGCAGATGCTTCTCCCAGCCCAGCCTGGTGGGTCCCCCCATCTTCCTGTCTCTTGCAGGCAGCAGGCACAGCAGAGCCCCTTGCATTCAAAACATCTTTCTAAAGGTTCAAGCCATGGGGACGTGCTTGGGATCTCTTGGCTCCAGGCCCCAGAGGATCTCTTGCCATCCAGGCCCTCTGTCCCTGGAGGGGCCGACACCAGATGCTGGCGATCAGCACATGGTGAATAATGGAAACTTCTCAAGTATTTAACTAGGTGGCATGTTAACTTCATTACACCATCCAAGCAGATGATTAGGAAATGTCCACGCCCCTGTTCTGCTTCCTCGGTGGTCCTGCTCCCCAGAGGTGGATCAGGGAGTCGAGCCTCATACCCGTTGGCTTTGCTCACGTCCCATCCAGGCCCTGCTCCTTTGTGCGGTGTGCCAGAGTACATTATGGTACAGGGCACATATACAGACCTAAATGGGTACATGTGTCTCTATCATAAACCAGCTTCACTTTCCTCTCCTGCCAAGTGCAGACAAGCGAGTTAACTACCAACAAAATAACAGTAATAATGATAATGATAAAAAGAACAATGTTCCTGCCAGTGTAGGATGCTGGCTAGAGAAGGATGTCTCTCCTTTGGCTTGGCATGGCCAGGCAGGGAAGGAGAGACAAGAGACATTTACTTGCAATGTAAGTCCTCAAGGCCGAACGCTCTTAATCTTTAGTGTGTGTAAAAATCACAATGGAGGTTTGCTAAGACATAGGCATCCTTGGGCTCTTTTTGACTGTTGCGCAAGGGATGGGGCCCACGTATCTGCTCGCTTGGAGAGGTCCTCCTCTGAGCCAGGATGCCTCAACTTTAGTGTGCACCGGAATTGCCCAGGGGGCTTTGTGTCAGTGTCCTGTGGCTGCCATAGCAGATGCCCCCCAAATGGGTGGTTTCAAACGGAAATTTATTCTCTCACAGTTCTGGAGGCCAGAAGTCCCAAAACAAGAGGTCTGCAGGCTTGATTCCTTCTAGAAGCTCTCAGGAAGAATCTGATCCATGCTTGTCTCCTGGCTTCTGTGGCTGCCAGCAATCCTTGGCTTTCCTCAGCTCATAGACACCCCCCTCCCATCTACGCCTCTGTCTTCATACGACCTTCTTCTCCATGCCTCCTTTCCAATTTTCTCCTCTTCTAAGGACACTTGTCAATGGATTCAGGGCTTATTCTAATTCAAGATGATCTCATCTCATAACCCTGGTCTTAAATACATCTGCAAAGACCCTTTTTCTAAATAAGTTCACAGTCACAGGTTCTGGGTGAATATTTCTTTTGGGGGCCACCAGTCAACACAGATTGCCGAGCCCCACCCCCGGAATTTGCATTTCTGACAAGTTCCCAGGTGACGCCGATGCTTCTGGTCCAGGGACCACACTTTGAGGACCACTGCCCTAGGAAAAACTCCACACCAAGCGATTTGATGTTCTGGCAGTTAACAAGTGTCAGATGTCTACAATGAACACAACTATGAAAGATTGCGGAGACTTTCTGCCCCCATCTTTCATTCTTGACCTCTAATAAGCCCTTGCCCTGACTTCCTTGTGAACCCAATTAATCTTTAGGAAGCAGTAAGGCCTACTGCACAAAAAGGAAGGATTGAGCTTGGCCAGACCTGGCTCTGCATCTTGCCAGCTGCCTGAGTTTGGATGAGCCATTTCATCTCTCTGAGGCTTAGTCTCCTCCTCTGTAAAAGGAGGATAAGAATCTTGACTGGCCTGTTCACAGGTCTTGAGAGGACTGAATGGACCATATATGTAAATGCAGCAAAGGCTGGAGCTAAAATTCTCAGCAAGCCAGCAGTCCTGAGAAGTGGCCCTGATCCTGATGTGTGATGGGCACATGGGAGCAGGAAGGACTCTGGCTCTAATTTTGCTATATTATGACCAGAAGGGAGTGTGTCCTGTCCCATCCCTTCCTCTCCTGGCCCCGCGGAGCCCAGAATTCCTCCCCTCCAACCAAGCTACTGTCTAGTCATGCCTCCAGACCGAGGATGCCCAGTAATCACACGAGATGTTGCCGCCTCCGCTGCGGTCCCCAAGGATGTGCCTCATTAGCTTTCATCTGGCTGGCTTCCCTGCACTGGGTCCCAGGTTTATTTCCGACCACTGCTTCGCTGCATCACTGAACTGTCTTTGACACTTTCAGGACACTGGGGAGATGACCTGGGCCAGCCAACTACCCACTAGGAGACTGACAGGCACTCAGGCCTTCAGAAGGGACTGAGCTGGAACCAGAGACAAGGAACCATCTAACCTCCCAGGGCTACAGAGAATCAGGGCTCTCTCATTGGCATCGCCGCGAGATGCTAAAGCATTGAGGGGGCCTCATGCAATTCAGGAGGCATCATGGGGTCAGAAAGGCCTGGGTTCAAACTGGGGCTCCATCTCTAGCTAGCTGTGTAAACTCCAGAATTTCCTCAACCTCTCAGAGCCTCAGCTACTTGATCTGTAAAATGGAGATAATAAGAGAAACTCAGGTACCAGGAGGATTCAAGGAAATAATCCACATTTACGTGTTGGTCAAAGAGCCTACCTAGCACGGAGAAAGTGCTCCAAAGTACCCTTCTGGCTGAGTCTTCTCCCTGACATGGGAAAAGCACAGGGCCAGAATCACAGGTTCACAAGACCCCAACTGGGTGGACACAGAACCCTTGCCACTCTTTTTTTTTAATATATATAACATAAAATTCACCATTTCACCATTTTTAAGTGTACCATTCTGTGGCATTCAGTACATTCACGCTGTTGTGCAAACCATCACCACCATTTCCAGAACCCCTTGTCCTTCTTGAAAGATAAGTGAGCAGGTGTAACATGTTCGTTCTGGAGGACCGCAGGGCTCCATGAAGTGGTGGGCTAGTTGCTCAAGAGAGAGAAGGACCAGGTCAAAGGGTGGGGGTGGGGGGTAGGAAGGCGGATCTTGAGAAGCCATCTCGTCTGTCCCCCTGCCTCTGTGAGCGCTGATCCTACATCTTCCATCCCTTCTCGAGAGTCCCCAGGGAAGGTGGCTGCGCAGACTTCTTAAAGACAAGACACACCTGGGTTCAAAGGTCAGCTCTGCTCTGACCAGCGTAGCCTCAGTCAAGCTATCTCTCAGCCTCCCGCTCCTAATCTGTAAAGTGGGGAGAAAAATATCACCTACTACAAATGTTTGCTAGTGAGCTCACGTATATAAAGAGCTTAGCAAATAGTGACATAGTGTACATAGGTGACAGCTCTCCTGATTGGAGCCCCCGGCCCCTGCTCGAGCCTCCTGCAGACATGCCTTTCCGGAAATTTGTTAGTGTGGCCTCATTCTGCAACTCTGAGTCCTCGTTAGGACAGGAAGTCTTTCCCAAGCTTAGGAGCCCTGCCTGGCATGGCACACTCGGGTTCCTCTCACGTTCCAGAGAATGTCCCTCCCCCAAAGGGGACTGAGGACAAGAATCACCCCAAAAATCTGCCCGCTAACCCAGAGTCGGGCCCCAGCCTGGCCAATCAGATGTGCTCACCCTGCAGTGGTTTCCTAGGTAACCAGTACTCCTGTGCCAACACAGAGAGACCCGGCGCCGGGTGAGGGGGAGCAGGGGGAGACACAGAGAGAGAGAGCCTGGAGTGGCCAACTGACAGAGAGAGGGTCAGAGATGGAGGGGACAGAGGACAGACACGGTCACGGAGACAAACTGGCACAGGCAGAGATACAGGGGGAAGAAACAAAGAAGGGTGAAAGGAGGGAAAAAAGGAAATCTCATCTCTTCTTTTACTGTTTGCTCACACACATCACATACCCATATACACACATACATACATACACACACATACACACACACACATATACGCATACACACAAACATGTGTGCGCGATATATGCACACGTCTAAATATACACACATGCACACACGCACACATATACATACATACACACATTCAAACAAATGCACATACACACACATATATACACACATACACACAATACACCCACACACACACCCTTTCCCTTTGCGAGTCACGGGGAGCCTGGGCTTCCTGACGGCCCACAACAGTATTTGCTGACATTCGGGCAGGCTGTCAAAGCCATGCCTCAAAATCACTGTATTTATAGAGCCAGTAGTAAGCGGTAGAAGGAGGGCCTGGGAGACACGCAGGCCATTCCCCACTCCTCCACTGGCCGAACCACTGCACAAGGGTTGGTACTGTGAGGGAACGACCCCCATGTCCCTAAGTGACAGGGAGAGGGGGCAGGAGCACATGGGTGTCTGCGCTTGTGTTCACACACCCTCTTACAAACCTTTTTATTTTATTTTCAGGTCCACAAAACAACAGGAAAATGGTGAAGATAAGCACTACTTATAAAGCATTTTCTATGTACCAGGCACTGTTTACATGCATTTTCTCATTTCATCCACAAAACAACGGCTGTCGGCCCATTTTTGGGATGGGGAAACTGAGGCACAGGAAGGTGAAGAGTGCTGTCTGAGGTCTGACACCTCTTGGTCACGGATCCACACAATTCCCAGCCCAGGGAGCCCAATTTCGGAGCCTATGTGCTGAACCATTCGGCTGCTCAGCCCTCCCAGAATAACAGCCCCATCCCAGCAAGCCTGGAACCGACTGAGTGTTAGAGACTGTGCAGAGGTAGTTAACGCCAGTCTGGGGGTTTGAGGAAGTGACATCTAAAGTGAGATCTGAAGGCTGAGGGGGAATTAGGGCGAGGACGGAAGTCGGGGTGGAAGGTGGGAGCGTGGAGCATGCCAACAGGGTAAGACATGGCGTGAAGGCCTATTGCAAAGCCTGGTTGGAGTCAGGCTGCAGCAGCAGCAGGTGCAGGTGAAATTGGGAAGATGGGCGAAGGCAGTGAAGGCAGCACTAAGCTGGAATACAGAGTTTAGTCCTACCCCATGGGCGAGGCCAAGCCATTGAAGAGTTTTCCTTTAGGAGAGGAATCACGTGATCAGATTTGCCTCTTAGAAAGAACACATTGGCTTCAGCCAAGAGAACAGATTGAAGGAGGTCAGTCCAGCTGGAGAGACACAGAATCTCATCTGATTCTTCCCAGAATGACAGAGAGAAAACCGAGGCACCGAGGGGAGAAGCCATTTGCCAAAGTCACTCATCTGGAAAGTGGTGGAACCCACATTTGAACTTGAATTCATCCAACTCCAGAGCTTAGCTCCTCAGCACCCACACGAGCCCCACCCATCTGGGTGTCATGGGTAGGCTCGTCAATCTCTTGGCCAACAAGAATCTGTAGGAGATTCTGCCTTGGCCATTTCTCCTGCATCAGGACCAGATTCCACACCAGTACAGGGAAAGAAAAGAAGTGTAAGTGCCCATTCTGTCTCCTCTGGGTGTTTTCCACAAGAAAAGTCTAGTCCTCCATTTAGTGTCATTACCTGTGCCCCTGGAGCCTCCATAGGCATTATCTATTCCTTCCTATTTGAATATCCAGCCTATGACCTAAAGCATTCAAAGCTCTAGGGGGCAGTGATGGTACTCCTGCCCAACGCAGAAGACATACTTTGCCCAAATTCCTTGTCCAGCCTGTGATCTAAAAGCAGACACTTTTAACAAGCCTTCTAGAGCCTCTATAAGGGAGGACCCAGATTCCACTATAATACGCCACCTATTTGCTGAGGGACCTCTGCTAAGTCTGGGGAACAGCGTAAAATAGATCTGCCAGATGTAGCTGACAATAGAGGCTCTGTTTTGGATTCACTGGATTGACAATTGTTACAAAAGCAGCAGCACATATTTATTGCACACCTACTATGCACCAGCCATGGTGCAAGGTGCCTTATATTCATTATACTTTAATTCTTAAACACCGCTATGAGGCAGGAATGGTTAGTACTGCCATTTTACAGAAAAAGAATGTGAGGCTCATAGAAGTTAAGTGACCTGTCCACGTTAACCAAATTATTAATCAATTCATTCCACCCATTTATTAATTGAGTGCTTGCCATTTACTAGGGGCTCTTCAAGACATTGGAGTTACTCCAATGAATGTGAATAACAGAAAATGGTTCTCAGGGAAACTGTATTCTAGAGAAAAGAGACAAAAAATGAACAAAGATACAAAACATAAATAAGCATCATGATGATAAGTGCTATAGAGGAAAGAGAAAAAATTCAAAGGTCATATTGTATCAGTCAGGCTCCATTAGGTGATGCTACAGTAACAAGTGAGCCCCAAGCCTCAGTGGCTGGTCCATCTCTCACTCACACCACATGTCAAGTGAAGATGGGCAGAGGGATATGGTCGCTGCAGTCACTCAGGGACCCAGGCTGATGGAGGCTTCATCTCAAGGTATGTTCCATCTCAGTGTGTTCTCCACAGCAGGGGAAAGAGGACACATAAAATCACACGCGGCTCTTAAAGCTTCTGCTGAGAAGTGACACATGTCACTTCTGCTCACATGTCACTGGCCACAGCAAGTCTCATGGCCACCCCTAACCTTAAAGTGGGGGGAGAAGAGATCGCACCCAGTTCCTGGGAGATGGAGAGAGAGACTGTGGCCAGCCTTCCTTGTGTCTCCCTCAGCGAGGGATGGAGAGTAATCGAGGGGCTGTTTGAGCAGAGAGATCAGAGAAGGCCCTTTGGACCGCAAATTGCAGAACTGGGATTCGAACCCTGGTCTTTCACAAGTCTACCCCTTCATGCTGGGCCAGGCTACTAGGATGAATTATCAGTGGACCCTGGCACAAAAGACAATTCATACACCACAGGTACACAAGACCAAGACTCACAAACTGAGCTGTGGAAGGCAGCGTCCTGTCAAGGTCTGGTTCGGAGTGATGAATGACCTGCAAAGTCATCCTGACAAGCAAATATTCTAGGAGCTCCAGACAATAGTCAGCGCTTCTGCTTTTCTTGGAAAATTCAAAGGACTCATACCTGGGTTCAGAAACTTTGTTTTCCCTTCCCCTGTTCCTTTCTACAGAAGAGCCGTGGTGTGGAAAACCTGGGAAGGCTTCTAACCCTTGCGGTAACAGAATTGTTAAATTAGGGAAGGAAATTAAAAGCATTTCAAAAGAGAGGAAATCTCACCTGAGAGCTAAAACCACGGGTAAAAGCCCACCTGGACACCTGACGTTCTCATTTTTACGTCAAGTGCCTAAACAAAGGTGTCCTTTTCAAGTGAACAGAGGGAGTTCCAGTTGGTTGTGTCCTGGACATGGTTTTGACCTTGAATTCTGCCCTCCTCTCTCCGAAAGCTTCTGTGGTCCATTGCTTATAGGCCCACCCAGTCCTGACCCTAAGGAGGAGCTGGTGTCCAGACGGGGGCCCAGCCCACATGGTGGTGAGAGGATGGGCTTGAGCGAAAGAGAAAGAGGAAGAAAAAGGAATGAGAGAAGAGGAGAGGACGGAGAGACTGAGGGAGAGAGAGAGGGAGAGAGAGAGTCTCAAGAAGAGAGAGAGAGACTGAGGGAGAGACAGAGAGAGAGAAAGGGGGAGAGAAGGCCAGTGTTAACAAAGTGCGCTCATTGTCAAAGATGCTGCTGGAGGACCAGAGGAAGGAAGTGGGGGAGTGCAGCACAGACACGACTGACACCTTTGTGAGATGAGGACTCAGTCTGGGAGACCTAGGGGAGATAAAGGCTGGACTGATTACACTAAGGGAAGCGGACTAAGGGTTGCCACGTGTCTACTCCTCACGTCTCCCTGAGAGGTGGGACTCGCATCCCCCTGCACCAGTGAAGACGCAAAGCTCAAAGGAGGTCGTAGTTTGTGGTCCATCAGGTCTCAGCTCAAAGTCACACCTCAGTGAGGCTCCCCACCCCAATCACCCTCCCCCGCCTTGCCGTCTCCCTGGGTCCTGCTCGGTTTCCTTTCCTCCAGTGAAGTCAAGTGGTCCTGCTGGTTCATTTCTTCTCTTGTTTCTTGCTGGCTGCCACAGAGCAAAGATAAGCTCTCTAAGAGTGGGGACCTGTCTCTGTTCTTTGACTGCTGCATCCCCAGCCTCTACAGAAGTGCTTAGCACATAGTAGGTACTCAATAAATATGTGTTGACTGTGCCAATGAACGACCGTGACCTGCCACTACACCGCTTTGAGTCTCAGCTCTCAGCAGCCGAAGTTGAGAGTCAAAATACAGGAAACAGGAGGCGGAGGCGATGGCGGCATGGATCCAGACACAGGGGTGCAGGAGATGACCAAGCCTTGAGCCAGCACAAAGTCTGCCTCAGCCAGGAAGCCACTAAGCATGTCCTGGGCAGGGCAGAGCCAAGCACTGGGGTGGGGATGGGGGTCAGAGACAGGGGCTGAGCCGGGCGGTCAGAAATGGGCCGGGGCTACCCAAAGAGTGGATGCTGGGGAAACCTCTGCTTTTTCCTGGTGCCAGAACGCTCAGGACCCCAGTTTTCCAGAGTCACGGTCACCACACTCCGTCTCCCAGTTGGCGCATTTCCCCTGGCCTCTGCTTCTGGGGCCCAACAATTGTCTGTATCTGGTTTAGCGTATGAGCCCTTGACTAGAAGCCATCGCTGACGCTTGCTGGAAAGTGACAAGATATAAACAAAAATGCACAATAAATAAAAATAATCTGCCTTCCTGATGTGAAGAAAGGAGAGGATGCTGAAGGACCCGGCACTTAGACAGACGCGCTGCATAATTATCTCATGGACGCCCCACAATAAATCACTGAGGTAGTAGTTCATGTTGTCCCCACTTTACAGATGAGGAAACTGAGGTTCAAAGATCATAATGGGGATGAATAACCTGTTTTGAACACTTTGTAAATGCCGGGCACTACCCGGAGCACTTGTCACGGATTTTTTTTTTCACAACCAACTTTGAGACGTGCTGTGATTAAACCCGTTTTACAGAAAGGGAAGCTGAGGCACTGTGAGACAGGGGCACTCAGCTGGTGAGCAGTGGCTCTGAAAGCACGCCCAGGCAAGTGTGTCTCGCTCCTGAAACTGTGGTCCCTCCACCAGGAAGCAGGACAAAGGGGAGCAAGTGAGCCACTCTCCTTGGGTGCAAAATATAAGAGGGGCGTCAACTCAGTCAGCAAGGTAAATAACATTTTAATGCAAGCGTTTTGAAAATCAAAATTAATTCAAAAATATCCAGGATGAAAAAAGTTCAAAATTTAAAATAAAAGCAGAATCGCTAACTGTGCTGGGCCAGGCCGAATTAGAGCCTGAGGCCAAAGGAATAATCAAGGACACCCTCCTCACCCTAGTCCAGCAAACTCCTGAGTGACCTGGTGTCAAGAGCTCATAGGGGATGTCATAACTCATCCCCTTAAGTAATAAAAATCCAGTACTCTTTGCAACACTTTAGCAAATATTCTGTAACTAAAGCATCAGTAAATCCTCTTGAGGTACTCAGGACCCAAATTGGGGTCTCCATTTTTCAGCTGTGGCAGCTGGGACACAGAGAGGTTAAGCAACCTGCTCTAGGTCACACAGCAGGGTCAGCTGTACGTAGACGCGGTCCTTGTTCTACTCTATAGAACTTTCAGGTGCAAAACAGACCATCATCTTTGCCCATAAGATTCATCTGGACACCTCCACTATCTTCCCAGTCTGTGTGGAGCTGGTTGTTTACTCCAGCTCAGGTTGTCAGATTTAGCAAATAAAAATACAGGATGCCCAGATAAACTTCAATTCCAGATAAGCAATGGACACTTTTTAGTATAAGTCCCATGCAATATTTAGGACATACTTATTCTAAAAAGTTATCTGTTGTTTATCCGAAATTCAAAATTTTCTGAGCATCCTATATTTTATCGGCAACCCTAGCTGCAACAGACTTGAGACAACCAAAACAATCAGGTAATTAAAATAATCCCTTATTGGGCACTCACCTGCCACCACTGGCTCCCTCCCTCCCTCCAGTCCAGCCCCATTTTCCTTCCATCTGTTCTGCAGGTACAGCGAGCTCTTTCCAACCTGAAGGGCCTTGCACAGGTCCTTCTGTCTGCTTAGAATGTTCCTTCCCTCACTATTCAATGGCTCAGTCTTTTCTGTCCTTTGAGTCTTGGCTTAAATGCTTCCTCCTCAGAGAAACCCTCCCGTCACCTTGCGTCCCATTCCTCCCGCTCCCTCTGCTTCTTGTCTGTTTCTTTCACAAGAGGAATCACAACTGGCAATGATTTTATTACATGGCCGGTTGCTCAGTTTGGGGCTTCCTCTCTGCAGTGGATTACAAGCTCCAGAGGGCAGTGGCTGTGCCTGTCCGGTCCTGTCTCCCTCCATCCCCAGCACCTGGGACAGTCCCCAGCACAGAGCGCTCCATAAATGTGTTGAGCTACTATAACCATTGGGCATCCCCAGTCCAGCAGCATCTTGCCTCTCCCCAGTGCATCCTCCAAAGTGACCTCATATCCACATTCCCTTTAACCCAGACAGCGTACAAACCCACGAAGTTCAAAGGCTTTGCCCATATCGAACAGTCTTAGACCTTGGAACTCGCCAACCCTCAGATTACTTCCCTTAACAACAATAACAACCAAAAAAAACAAAAAAACAAAAAGTATTATATAACTCTAGATGGGGGAATAGTCATCAAGAATATTTCCTTGCCTAACATCATCCTGTTATTATTTTGACATCTGTGTAGGCTGCAGAATGATTCTTTGAACGCTGTGTGTGCGGCATATTTATATCTCTGGCTGCAGCACAGAGCATATGCAAAGGCTTCGGAAGCCTATTCTCGTAGGTCCTGCTTGTAGCCGTACCAGGCCCCGTGTGGAGGGCCTGAAAAAAGCATCTCTATGTTTACTACGGTTAAGGGGATTAGCTTCCAAGTGGCAGGGGAATAACCCAGCCTTGCTTTTTCTATATGCCAGTTCCTTTGGTCCCGATGGAGACAGAAACATTGGGGACAAAAGGTCCCCATCCCTCATACCAAGCAGCTGACTTGAAGGGGACCCATCTGATTCCAAGTAATAGCAGCACAGATACCATCCAGCGGGGGCCTGTTCTCCCCAGCACTGTGCCAGGCTGTTTCCAGGCCTTCTTTCTCCCAGTCCCCACCATCCCTCTCCATGATCAGTTCCACTCTCCCTGCTTCTCCGAGAAGGAAACTGAGGCCCAGAGAGAGGTTAAAAAAGCCAGCCTCAGGTCCTCTGGTTAACACGACGCGGAGCAGAGGATGTCAAGCTCAGTCTGCTCCTCCGAAAGGCAGACATGCCTTCTAGGGACGATCTGGTCAATATCGTCACCGTCCTCACCAGCAGCCCCTGTCAGCGGAAGGAGGACAAAGACATCTGAGTGGTTTTCCCAGAGACGATGTCCATCCAGCCTAAATAAGGAGGCACAGAAGGGCACAGCGAGGGAGCAAAGGGAATGGGGACTTTGGAGTCAGGCCCATGCGCAATCAGTGGGGCTGTCTGCACTCACTGTCCTGCGACCCCGGGCCAGGGTCATGACCTTTCTGAATCCCGCTTAGCTCACCTGTAAAATGAGGATAATGATAATAACCCTACGACCTGTATTCGTTTGCTAGGGCTGCAGTCACAAAGTGTCACAGACTGGGTGACGTGAACAACAGAAACATGTTCTCTCGCAGTTCTGGAGGCTGGAAGTCCAAGAGCCAGGAGTCAGCAGGGTTGGTCCCTTCCGAGGGCTGTGAGGGAAGGATGTGTTCCAGGCCTCTCCCCCTGTCTCGTGGATAGCAGTCTTCTCCCTGTGTCTCTTCACATAATCTTCTCTCCACGCACATCTCTCTCTGTGTCCAAATTTCCCCTTTTATAGGAACACCAGTCCCATTGGATCAGGGCCCACCCTATGGCCTCACATTAACCCGAATGCCTCTGTAAAGACTCTATCTCTGAATAAGGTCACATTCTGAGGTCCTAGTGGTTAGGACTTCAACATAGGAATTTGGCAGGGGACACAATTCAACCCATAACATGACTTCATAAGAATGTTTTATTGATGAATGCAGAAAAAATATATGGAAACACCTTCCCAAATGTCCATCTCCAAACACACAGCCATCACACTCCTTGGCCAAATGCAAATCCATACGATTATGCATTGCCCTTTGGTGAGCTGCTGGGTTAGAGGGTAAGGGTGCTAGTGTATATTGGTCCTGACATAGATCTCTACCAGCAGGAGACATCTCCCCCACACACACATACACCGGCCAACGGCAGGCCAATGTCATGGTGCCAGCCTGGTGTACAGCAGCTGTGAGTATGTGCTAAAGCTTTCAATGGCCCAACCCTGCAAGCTTATACTTGCGGCTCTATTGGGCTTGGAGTGAATGCTTGGAAGGGGATCTTTGTGGCTCTAGCATTTTATTCCCAGCTCTGCCACTTCCCAGCATCACAGCTTCTTCCCCACGCCTCAACTTTGCTCATCTGTGAAATGGGAAAGATCACCAACACCTATTATGATAGCTGTGAGAATAAATAAAGGAAGGAGCGTAAAGCGCCTCACAGCTCAGGGCCGAACACAGCAGGTATTTGTCAACCTGAGGTCCCCTTGCTGTGGCCACCAGGAAGCCCCTGAGTAACAGGCACCGGGCAGCACCATGGGTCCCAAACTTAGCGGATGTGACAATCACCCCTTCTCACAGGGGTTAATTCAGTAACTCTAGGGCCAGGCCTGGGGACCTGTAGCTCTAGCAAGCATTCAGGTGTTGTTACCACCAGAAAATAAGTAAGTCAAATTGATATTTACCCAATCATTGGAAAAGCCATTTTTTTCAAAATTCCTATGGCTGAGCCCTGCCCCACCCCCAGCCTACTGAATCAGCATCTCCAGGGGGCCAGACCTGCACATTTATAGGTAGAAACAGCTCCCCCAGGGAGATCTTGAGGTCCATTCTTAATTAAGAATCACTGGTTTACAGCAGCAATTCTCAAATTGTAATGGATCAAATCCCCTTGAGAGTGTATTTAAAATGCAGACTCCTGGGCCCTTACTTCCTAAGCTCTGATTCTTGGGTCTGTGATGAGGCCCAAGAATCTGCTTTCTAAAAAATATTTATTTACTCATTTGTTTATTTTTAATGAGTTCACATTGGTTTATAATATTATATAAATTTCAGGTGTACATTATTATATTTAGACTTCTGTATAGTCTGCATCGTGTTCACCACCAAAAGTCTAGCTGCCATCCATCACCATATTCATGTGCCCCTTTGTGCCTTTTGCCCTCCTCCCACCCCCATCCCCCCTCTTAACCAACAATCTGTTCTCTTTATGTGTTTATTTCTTTTCCACACATGGGTGAAATCATACAGTATTTGTCTTTCTCTATCTGGTTTATTTCACTTAGCCTAATACCCTCAGGGTCCATCCACGTTGTTGCAAATGGCCAGACTGCATCTTTTTTATGGCTGAGTAGTATTCCATTATGTATATATACCAGATCTTCTTTATCCGTGCATCTGTTGGTAAGAATCTGCATTTTAACAAGTTTCACAAGGAATCAGGATACAGGAGATCGGGGCCTCCCTGGCTGGAAAACATGAGCTCTTAAACGTGCCAGATCTTACATAGGACCAGAGTACTTGTCTCCACAAGGGACAGTCCCAGTCCATGCAGGCTGCCTCGTGGAACGCAAGGGCAGCTCAGGCTCACAACCTGCCGGGGCTGTCACTCTGGGAGCCTCAGTTGAGAACAAGCCCACCGCCCCACGAAGCGCATGACACCCTTGTACTCAGTGGCGCCCTCTGCTGGCAGGGCCACAGCACCAAGGCCGATTCCTCTGACTTCCGGTTTGCATTTCCCTTTTGCATCTCGCTTTCTGCCCCCCACCCTCCAGAATCCATACTCCCCTTTGCTAGCCTCATAGCTAACGTACCGCAGAGCCTTTCTTCAACCTAAACTTACAAACCTGCCAGACTCACTATCTCCCCAAACCTCTGTCTCTACTTTCTCTCACTTGTTCCTGACGATACTGGAGGTTTAACCAGCCCAGAAAAAGAGGTCTTTGTGGCATAATTCGAGTACCCTTTTCCCACCCTGGTAAGCTAATGCCTATCCAGCACTCACGGCCGTGCTTGGCAGTCTTCTAAGCATTCTGTGTACATTGACACATTTGATCCTCAACCACGACACTATGAGCAGAAGGCATCCTTTATGGCGGAGAAAACTGAGGCACAGAGAAGTGAGGTAACTTAGCTAAGACCACAGAGCTCATTCAGGAGCAGACCCCGGAAGTGAACTCAGGCGATCCGGTTCCAGAGCCGTGCTCTGTGTTACCCATCAAAGTCTGCCAGCCCATGACTGATCTTGCTCTAGTCTTCTCTTCATCCATATAGGAGTCCCTCCTCACATGTAACGGTGGTCTGCCTGTGTGACCTTGATGTCTACAGGTGAGTCCAACATAGATGGACCAACACAGACCCCAATGGCCAGGAGGAGTGGATTTAGGGGGTGGGCTTTTCTCTCCTTGTGTTCAGACTCCTATAAGGTAATTGGACCCTTCTGTAGACGAAGGCTGGTTTGCCTCCACCCTCCTACCAACACCTCTTTGACCAGAGTTAACGTCCCCCAGCACGCCTCCCGTCCTTGAGCGCCGAGCGATGTGTGCATACCCTCCCTGCTCTTCTGGTGCCCTGGAACAAAGAATTCAGAGTTCAGCCCCCTTAAGCATACGACCGCTATATCTCACACATCCTTCTGCTGATATTTCCTGAGCTCCTGCTCTGTGTCAGGCCCTGAAGTGCGTCCTGGGGAGTCCGTGCCTCTTCCTTGCCCTCCTAGAGCTCAGGGTCCACTGAGGCAGATGGATCTGCAACCCAATAGGCACATCTGCATCCCCAGCATCATGCAAACCACGTGCTATGGCATCGGCCAGAGTCTGTGGATCTAGATGGCAGCCCCCGCGGGCTCCACTTAGCAAGGAATCGTTAGCTGTTACCAAGGACAGTCGGTAGTTTTTCAGCCACTCTCAGCTGAGCGCAAGAAATGTTTTTTAAGAACACATGTTGGTTGAGCAAAAGAGAAAAGAACATCAACTTTGCCGTACCCTCGGTTATTCCAGTGACTTCTCTGTTGCCCAAGAATGTATTTCGGTGTCTCTCTGGGTGCCACATGGCCTCCAGAGCGCTGGGAAGGAAGCAGGGTGGGTGGGCACGGAGGGCCAATGTAGAATTCTGCTCAGCTACCGTAAATCAGAGTGGGATGCTGGCTCATTCTTCAATGGGTCCAACAAACTCGCGTTACAGTTCTCATGAAACTGGGATTCAAACTGAGAGTCAAGAGACCTTCCTGTGATCAGTGCCAAGACCAAGAAAACAGAGGGCACAGGGCACAGAAGCAGAGAGAGAGAGCCATTCATTCATCCCCCCGGTACATAGGGGGAGCCTACTGTGCGTTAGGCCCTGTGCTAGAACTGGAGAGACAGTAAGGAGCAAAAATCAACACGGTCATTGCCCCCACTGAGCTTAAAGGAAACACAACAGCAGCGTGTTTCAAGCACAGACTCCAGAACAAGGATGCGTGACTTCTAATCCCAGCTCTGCTCACCTGCAGCATGGTCTTAGGTAAATCACTTACCTTCTGTGTGGTTCAGTTTTCTCATCTGTGAAATGGGCATAAACATAGTGCTTATTACCTCATGAGGTTCTTGTGTGGATTATATAAACCAATATGAGTGCAGTGCTCCAAAGAGTGCCTGGCATAGAGAAGCAATTCTAAAACTGTGAGCTGTGATGATGATGGCCAAATTGAGGGGAGAGCTGTAATTTAACAATGCTATTTATAAACAGAAACTTGCATCTGTGATCCTTGAGACACTCTGAGAGTGTAGGCTAAAGGGATTTGATTTGGAGACATGAGGAAAAATTTCCCTAAGGAAGTACTGTTTGAGAGAATAGTGAACCAGAGAGCGGGAGCAGCATGTGCAATGGCCCTGTGGCAGGAGGGAGCATGGAAATTTCCAAGCACTGAAAGGTGGTCAGCATGACTAGAAAGCAGACAGTGAGAGGAACATAGCTCAAGATGGGGCTGAAGGTGCAGGCAGAGGCCAGAGAGAGGCAGCCCATGTTGAAGATGTCTCTCTAATCTAAGCATCTGCCTCAAGGCATTGAAACCCTCCCCATACCAGGCAATTCATTATTTGCCTTTTTATCAACCATCTCCCGAGGAGTTTCACAAACCCCCTTAGCAAAATCCTACAGTTGCCCTGAAAATAAGTCAAATTTGTCAGCTATTTTTAAAAGGAGGTTATGATGGAAAGTTAAAGGCATTCTCCTTGATTCACCAATAAGACTTTCCATGGCTGTGCGTGTAGTCAAATGACTTACAAGGCTCCTTGGTTCCCAGAAATATCGGGGAGTTTAAAATAGAACAGTCATCATTTGCTGCTCAGGAAACCTCAATGTTACAGGGAAAGGCGGAAGCATGAGGAAGGGAGCAACATCCATCGAGGGCCAACTGTGTGCCTGGGCCAAGCCGGCGGTGGGCTCAATGTAGGTGGTCATTATTTCGTGTTCACCTGTAAAGGATGATCATTATCACCCCCACTGTGACAGATGACACAACTGAGGGTCCTCGGATGGTTTGCCTAAGGCCAGTGTTTCCACCAAAAGCCTGAATCCATAGCGTCTCTACTCTCCTTGATGAGTGGTCAAAGTGAGAAAGCAGACAAAGCAATGGTTAAAGGTTGGGTTGTCAGGTTCGCTGGTCCCCTCCCATTAGGGTGACCAACCTTGCTGGTTTGCCTGGGACCCGCCTGGTTTTAACACTGAACACCCCACGTCCCAGGAAACTCCCTAATTCCAGGCAAACCAGCATGGCTGCTGGCTCCACCTCCTGCACCACAGCGATGAGGAAAAGCCCCGCAAGGCAGGCTCCTGAGCAAATCTGCAATGAGTTGCTGGACACGACAGCGCCCTGTTTAATGGCAAGCTTGCTCACACTTCTAAAGCCCTGAAACTTAAAATAAATAAGAGCAGGTGAGAATAACGGATGTTAAGAGCTGATGGCACATAGAGTGACCATGTTTTCCAAATCTAAGAGTACAACCATTTATTCAGTGATCAAATGACTTTTGAACTCGGTCTGAGTGCCAGGTGTGGTTCCACATGTGAGGAACACGCAGCTATAATTTGTGTCCTTGTGGAAGTTACATTCTAATAGGGAAGTCATAAAATTAAACAAACCTATACGTGAACAAAATAAATTCACAGAGTGATACAGGCTATAAAGAAGATACGTAGATGATGTGAAAGAGAGTGACCTCTCTGGCTGGGATTGTCACAGAGGGCCTCTAGAGAGGTGACGTTTGACCCAAGACCCGGGCCGTGAAGCCACGAGCAACATCTGGAGACAAAGCGTTCCAGCCAGAAAGCAGAGCCGGGCAAATGTGCCGTCAGTGGGGGAGGGAGGCGCTCGGAGGGTTTGAGGTTTATAAAGAAAGATGCGGGAGGCTGAGCTCAGTAAGGAAGGCGGAGATGAGGCAAGGGCAAGTCAGGGAGAGAGGTGATGTTTAATCCAGGCGGATGGAAAACCTCTGGAGGGGTGCCATAATGGAATGATATAATCCAATTTACTTTTTACAAATGAACACTCGGACTGCTACGTGGAGAACGGAGTAGCAGCAAGACCTGAAGGAGGCTCTGGTTGCAGCCCAGCTGACAGGTGATGGAGACTTGGGCCAGAGGAAGCAGGGGAGATGAAAGGAAGTGATCAGGTGCGATGAAAGGAAGTGATCCACCATGATGGAGGCGAGATGCCAGCACTTGAAGGATTGGATGCAGGGAGCGGAGAGGAAAGGGAATCTTAAAGGATTTCTTGCTTTCTAATAGCTGTATCAACTTGAGTGACTCACTGAAATTCTCTGAGCCTCAGTTTCCCCAGCCATAAATGAGAATTGCCATGCCCACACTGAGGGTTACTGGCAGTACTAAATATGTGCCTAGCATGGGGCCTGGCCTTGGTAGCATTTCAAAAAAAACAAATCTGTTTTTCCATTAGTGTGTTTGAGGTTTGGCTGCCACTGGAAAAGACCAACATATGGTTAAAGAAATTTAACTTAATCCAGGAAAACAGAAGTGACTCTCCAGCAACTTGGAGCCATATGGATTTCTTGGTTCAGTGAACTCATCTGAATAGGGTTTTTACACAGTGTCTGTCAGTCGGTTGTGTTTTTGCCATAGACTGAGTTGGAGAGTCAATTATTTCCGTACGATTGGCAGCCTTGAGTATTTAAGAGACGTGGTTGATTCATTCCTCATCAATCAGGGTGGGGCAAGGGACGAATCTTTCCTAATATGACTGTTTGCAGACCTCTCAGAAAAGCAAGCCCAACAAAAGACTCCTTGGTCTTATTTCTTCGCTCCCTCACACATAATCTTTAATCATTCTTAGAGCCAAACAGTTCTGGTGATGGGCTCTCCAAGAGTTATTACAGAAAAGCTCTTTCATTTCCACTGACCAGGAGTATATGTTCAGAAAGGGGGGAAAATCTCTAAATCGCTAATTGATGCATAGAGGTCCTCGGAGATTGGGTTCTAATCTGAAGATTTATACAATATTGCTTCTTTCTTCTTTCCTTTTCGTGGTTTATTATTTTTTCATGACTGGGAGGTTTCTAGCATCTGTGGGTAAGCTAGATTTACTTGGTCTTTCCTTAAGGATTTAAGGCTTGCAATGAGAAGTGTTAAAAATCTAAAAACGGTTTAAAAACACAATAATTGTATGAGGGCATGATGGAGAGTAAATTGCTATCTAATTCAAAGGGGCCCTCCCTCTGGAAATATGGACTAGCTCCCAATAGCGACTTGTTTTTTGGTGACGAAGATTGGCCCTGAGCTAACATCTGTTGCCAATCTTCCTCTTTTTGCTTGAGGAAGATTGTTGCTGAGCTAACATCTGTGCCAAGCTTCCTCTATTTTATGTGGGATGCTGCCACAGCATGGCTTGACGAGCGGTGCTAGGTCCACGCCCGGGATCCAAACCTGCAAACCCCAGGCTACCAAAGCAGAGCGTATGAACTTAACCACTGAGCCACCAGGCCAGCCCCAATAGTGACTTTTATTAGCTCACTTGTTTATTTAAACCATACTGTCCTAACACAGCTGCCACTCGTGCCATTAAAAAATAAATAAAAGAAAGACATAAAGTGGATAAGAAGATGGGTAGTAAGGGCTAATGGCATAGAGAGTGATCATACTTTCTGAGCCCCAAACTGGAGTATGCAGGCCCTAAGAAGGAGCTAACATATACTCAACACGTGCTCTGTGTTACACATTGTTTAGAAGCATCATCTCATTGAATCCTTACAAATACACTCTGAGAAAGGAATTATTATTAACCCCATTGTTCAGATGACAAAACTGAGTCCCAAGTCACACAGCCAAGGAGCAGTAAAGCAGAACGCGAGAGCACACTAAGTTATATGCTTCTACACATCAGGGTTTACTCATGGGAGACACCAGGCAGCATGTTTGGGATTTTCCCGGTGATCCTTCTAGATGAATCTTTAGGTGACAGGATGTCACACGAGCAGAGCTGGAGCATGGAACAGAACGACCGTACTCCACTCCGTTACTAGTTTGTTACGGGACTGAGGAAAGACAGACGACATTTCCACGCTCTGGTTTCTCCACTTAGATTCTAAAATAACGTTTACTATATTTTTTGTTACGAATGTAATAGATGCCTGCTACTACAGAAAATGATAAAACAATGGACAAGTATAAAAGGAAAAAATAAAATACATCTATAACATCTCCACCCAGAGATGAGCTTTAACATTTTGTTATATATCATATATCTATATCCAAATCTTTGTCCATATCACAGGGCAGATCATATTATTCACACAGTTTTGTTCCTATGCTTTTTAAAAACTTACCAACGCATCACAGACATCTTCCCAAGTCAACAATTACTCTACATCATCAAGATACAGTGTCATAATATTCCATTTATGTAACATCCCCTTTCTTGGGCCTCTAGTTTGACACCTCCAAGCTGATCTCCTTAGGAGGAATTCCTCAAAATTGTTTCTCCTTTTGAGAATAAGATACATAACGTCTATCCTTGAAGACTCGCAGAGACGTGTGTAGGGACAAATGAGAAAACAGGTATCAAAGAAAAAAACCTCAGGAGTGGGGTTCCAGGTGCTGTACCAAGCCACGGCGAGGGAGGATCTGACCCCCATGTCATCCACTCTCCAATGTGAACATTGCACACTGTGAGAAGCACCTGGCTGCATAAGCTGAGCAGGGGAGAGGAGAGCAAAGCCAGGACGTTTTGACTGCACTGCCCCCGGAGGAAAAGCAGCAGGAAGAAAGGGCGCCTCATTATCCTTTCAGAATTTTCCCTTCGTCTAATTTTCCCCTCTTGATAGGGAAGATTTAAGCTATGGGTAGAGAAGAAATTCACCCTGTCAAGAGCTGTTCTTGTTTCAGTTACAACACACAAAGCTAGTCCCACCATCTCCTGCTCCCTCACCACCATCAACAATTCCTTGGGGGCAAAGAACAGAGAGGAAGCATTTTCCTCCCTAGTGTGTCAAGAGCCAAACTGGGTCGTTTCTTGATGAATCCTCATTTCAACAAAGCAAAGGAAGTGATTCCCTACTGAGACATGACCACGCCAAGCACAGGGCTGGGTACTTCACAAGCAATCGTGAAAGGAATCCTAGGTCATCTGGTCAACCTCCCTATTTTACAGATGGCACAGCTGTTAAGGAACGGGGCCATCCCAGGGGCCAGGTATGCTAACTGCTAACCCGAAGCAGTCAGGGACCATTCATCAATGTGTTTTTTTCCCCTAAGCTGTGAAACACTTCCATGACTCTGAGAGACCTGCCTGGCAAAATCCCGAGAGAAAGACTGCAAACCCAACACACATACACACACACACACACACACACACACACACACACACACACTCCTAACCAAACATTCGAATGGCTGCTCGAGGCCCTGGGATTTGCCAATAATTCCTGGCTAGTTCCTGCTGAGCCTGGAACAAAAAGGAGATTTCTTCTAAGGTTACTTTTCCTTTTGGAGATTCCAGCACCTCACACACTGGACCAGAAACGTTTGTTGAATGACTAAAGGATTTAATGAGTTGAATGACAGAATCGATCAGTAAATAACAGGAGAAATAAAATATTAGATGAGTGAGTGAATGTATTTAATTGACTAATTCATGTCTGAACCATCTACTCAATGAAACCCACACATGTTTGATCAGTTAGATCTCCTGACCTCTAACCACTATGGAGCTCTCTTGAAGTCCGAAGCTTGTCTTAGAATAGTTTTCTGTCTTGACTCCTAGACCCATAAAGCACTTTTTTAAAATGCCATTAAGTCCATAAGCCATTTCCAATGGCCCAAAAAGCTTATTAGAAATTGCACACTCAAGAGATGCCCGGATTTGCTCGGGGTGACGTAAATGCTTGCCCTCCTTCCCATGCTGATGAGAAGTTCTGATGATCCTCTCTGATTCTGAGTTATGCAAAATGAAAAACTCAGAGAAATTACTTGTTACTTCATCATCCTACTTTGTCTGAGATAACGCCATTTATCAAAACAACAGAGTTTGTGTGGGAAAACAAATAAGAAATGAGGTATTTGGTATGCAAATGCTGGAGACACGCTACCTCAAAGCTGAGCCTTCTGCAGCTAGCTCGAGAAATTCCTGGGGTGGGGGTTGTCTCCTGGGATGAGATCCTGCGGGAAAGCTCAGAAGGCTCGGTGATAAAGTCAGCTAGCCACGAAGCAGGAATGCTGGACACTGAAAACAACACGAGCCTTGGAGAAGTTAGATGGGGTTTGAATCGCACTTCCAGACAGTGTGAACGTGTGCATCTGTGTCAGCTTCTCTGAGTTTCCATGTCGCTCTACCTGAAGTCACATTAATAACTTCTGCTTTACAGGAAGATGGTGATGGTCCCACGTGATGATGCGTTTTAAGCACTCACCTTAACGTCTGGGACGTGGTGAGCACTCAGTACGCTTCAGCAATTTTCTTACTAAAGATTATTAGTAAGATTAAGGCCACAGGGTGGTGTGAGCCTCAATTAAGATAAAGGATGTCAAGATTCCCGCACAGATTCTGACACTGGAGGTACTTGACATATGTTTATTTCTCGTCCCTTTTTCCAGATGGCCCTATTGGAGAGTTTCTGCATCTCTTCTTTTACTACATTTTTCCACATTATGCAGTAAACACCCAGGCACCCTCCGGATAACCACTATCACAAGGCTTATTCCCACGCCCGGGGCGAGCAGACACACTGCGAACTTCTCTCTGTCACCGAACTAAGTTTGTTTAAAATAAAAACTGCAAATCTGCCACCATCTGGGGCTGGATATGTCCCAGCATTGGAAGCCACAGCCTGAGGCCCTAACCCTGTCCCCAAAGGCTCCAAGAAAGTTACCTTATTTTCCCCACGATGGATGAGGCATCATGGACTGATTGATGGAGGGACCACGAGCCTGCTGGCCAGTGCAGGGAGTGAGCTGGCTCCGTTCTTCCGGTGGTGGGCAGAAGAGGCAGAGAAGGATTTATTAAAGCTCTGAGGAAACCGCCAGAATAAGTCTCAGAGGACTGCTCCCGGAGGCATTAAATCAAGGCAAGGATGAAGAGTTGAGAGTTAGAGAGATCTTCATGGAACAAACTTCTAGCCTTCTTCGGTTTATCTTTCCGGAAAATACCAAACCAGACACACTGGAGAGAGAACCACAGGCTAACCGTCATCTTCAACATTAACACAGCTTGCCAGGTTTCTTTTCTGCGTCCGGCACTGGGCAGAGCAGTGTGTGAGGGGTGAGGGGAGTGTCATAGGAACATTGAGCAGCGGACATTAATCTAACCCAGAGGTTCCACGAAGACATCCCGGAAGAAATGATGCTGCAAGTGAAGCATGAAGGATGAGCAAAAATCAGCCAGGGGAAGCAGAAGAAGTGTATTTTAGGCAGAGAAAATAATGCTATCAAAGACTTGGAGGTAGGGCCGGCCCCATGGCCGAGTGATTAAGTTCATGCGCTCCACTTTGGTGGCCCAGGGTTTCACCGGTTCGGATCCTGGGTGCGGACATGGCACTGCTCATCAAGCCATGCTGAGGCGGCATCCCACATGCCACAACTAGAAGGACCCACAACTAAAAATATGCAACTATGTACCAGGGGGCTTTGGGGAGAAAAAAGAAAAATAAAGTCTTTAAAAATAATAATAATAAAAAGACTTGGAGGTGAAAGACTAAAGTGTCTAAGGCACTGAAAACTTGTGATGGCTTTGTTAGAAAGTGTGAGGGAGGAGGGGAGTGAGAAGAAGTCAAAATACACCAGGGCCAGATCACACAGGGTGTTGTAGCCTATCGAAAGGAGTTTAACTTTCCTTGTTAGAGCAATGGGGAGCCATGGAGGGCTTTAGACAGGAGGAAGCTCAATTAAATTCCCTTTTATGAAGCGTGCCCTGGATGCCTTGTGGGGAATATCAGTTCTTAAAATAACTTGCTCTGTGATTATGGGTTATTCATGCCTTCTCTGGGCTCTTTTTTCTAGAAAGTGAGAAAAGAGGACTGACGATATGAAATCATAGCAAGAATCCATCCCAGCTCCCCCCACGGCAGGCCCAGGAGACCCTCTGTGTCACACAGCCCCCAGAACACCCCAGAAACTCTGCTCTCTGGGAGTCTGGACCCCATATCCAGAGGGCCTCTCACACTTGCAAGCAGCTCAAAAGTCCTATGTCAGCCTATTTAGGACCTGAATTTAGGTTCAGAAAAGACAGCCTCCCTTAATAAGGTCCGGTCTGGCTCAAATACGCTGTGATTCTATATTCATCTTGGATGCAACAAGCCTGTATACAATACACAGCCAGAGAGGAAAGCTCGCCTCTCCCCAGGAAAGGGGTGGGGTGGGGGGAGTCAACGAGCTATCTGTCTCGCATCAGCCTCACCTCTGGACTACAGCTTCCCAGTGATGCCTGATTAACATGCCATTGCATTTGGAGAAAATTAATGGGCTTTGATGGTTATTTGGAGTCTGCCTCCACAATTCCACCGCGAGAGAGTTATGAATTTAAACAAACATTGACATATCATAAATCTGTGCTCTGCACGCTGGTCGGCAGGGCTGACTTGATAGGCCTGACCATCTCGAAATTTGGATTGAATTCATCACAGGGACGTGGCCTGGCTTATCAGGAGCGACAAGCTGCAGCTGGGAAAACAACCAAAAACCTTCCTTTCCGGGCCCCGTGTGGCCTCTCCCACGGGGGCAGCCGCCCAAAAGCGCTCCCGTCGCTCTCTATCCCATTATCCGGCTTTATTTTCTTCCCAGGACTTATCTGGGTCTGGAATGATCTGGTTTCTGTCTTAGTTTACTGATTTATCTCCCGTAGACTGAGGCTCTGCAGAAGAGTCACTGTTCACCATTGTCACCCCAGTGTTTTCAATGGAGCCAGGCACACAGTAGGTGTTCAATAAATATCTCTTGAATGAATAAGCGAGTGAACAGTCTTTCACGACCTACGTCATATCCACGGACCATCTATACTATTTAAACCGAGACGGAGTGGTGTCACGGTGAGTGGTGTGGGGTCTCGAATGCAAGCATTGAAATCCTTGCTCTGCCAATAGCTGCGTGACCCTGGGCATGCTACTTAGCTGTCAGCACCTGTGAAATGGGTTAATAACACCCACCTCATAGTAAGCATTCAGTGAGATAATGCACGTAAGATACTTCGGACAGCACCTAGTAAGTACTCCAAGTTGGCCCTTATTAACTCATTTTTACATTGACTCACAAGTTTGACTTAAACACATTTTTAAAACTTTAAATTACTCCCACTAATAAGAACAAACATGCTGAATGTCTGTCACAACCCTATGAGGTGGGTACTGCTATTATCCCCATCTTACAGACCAGGAAACTGAGGCACAAGGAACTGCACGAGATCACAGAATTATAGGAATTGCGGAGCAGGGATCCAACAGGCAGGGGTGTTCCAGAATCTGTGCACTGAACTACCACCCTGGGCTGCGCCGTGGAATACTCACATGCTTTTCAAATAGAGGCTGTAAGCATCCACATAAATATTAATTTTTATTTAACGTTTTATGATGGAAATATTTAAGCATGCATGCAAAAAAAAAATATTAAGCATGCAAAAAAAAAAAGAAAAAATATTTAACCATTAAAAAAAACAAGTTTTAAGTGATCACTCAACTGCCACCCTAGGATCATCCTGGGAGCCACCAATGTGTCATTTGCCACATGCTGGAAAAATCCCCCAACTACATAAAACGTCCTACCTCTGGGCCTTCACACAGACTGTTGCCCCTGCCTGGAATCTTCCCGTAACCCCTTCTTCTGCCGTATCTTGCTTACCTTCCAGCCTTAGCCCCACAGCTTCCTAGGACATCCTTGAAGTCCCCTCTTTGCAGTAAAACCACAGACCTAACTGCTAAAGTCATCGGTTTTGTGCATTTAGTCCCTAGGGTCTACGTCCATTTCGTTCCCTCCCATATAGCCAGCACCTACTTCAACGCTGGCACTTAGTAGGCACCAGTGAACATTTGTTTTGTTAATCATTTTATGCATGAGAAAACCAAGGTTCAGAGAGGTTCAGTAACTTGCCCAAGGCCAGACAGCCAGTAAACAGCTGGGTTGGGACTCAAATCCGCGTCTTTCTGGATGCGAGTTCTTCCAGCCACAGATACCCACAGATGCCTCGTGGACTTGACAGTTGTCTGTCAGAAATTGGGGAACTACATTAGATTTCCTCTAGGACCGCTTCCCTCCACTGGATTTTCAGACTGCATCTCGTGAAAGAGATCACAGTTTGAATCCATGAAATCCAGAGAGCCAGTTTCCAAGCAAACTTGAAATAGGGCCCTCTCCTCCGATTTAGGGACCATCAACACACATTTCTTTGGCCAGGCTAAGTTCTGGAGGATGACGACAAAAGAAAAGGTGTTTTATAGTCTAGGAGGAGACGAGCAGGGTAAACAAGTAAGGACAGGGGAGGCCCAACGAAGTGATGCAGAGAAGCAAGGCACGCGCTGCAGGACCCCAGAGGGTCAGGAACTGGTTCCACTGGGAGGGATGCTCGGGGCCTTCTGGAGGAGAGGAATTGGGGGCTGGGCCTTGAAGGATCAGTCAGCAAAATTTCAATAAGCCTAAGCAAATAAGGCATTCCGGGCAGAAAAAATAGCAAAAAACCCTGAAGCGCAAGATGCATGGCTCTGGACCACAGAGTGTGGATTTAAAGAGGGATGCGGTGTTTGAAGAGGCTGTCAGGACAGTGAGTTCAGCCTGTGGAGGGCTAAGGAGTTTGTACTTCCCGCTGCAGGAAGACAGATGTCAACTCTGGGCCTTGAGAGAAACAGAAGCATTTGAAGATCCAATTCAGGAGGCACAGAGCAACCACAAAGCCCTTGTGGGGAGCTGCTTCCCAAGCCCATGTCTCTTTCCTCCCGGGTGCACAGCTATACATTTCCCAGGCTCCCTTGCAGTTATATGTGGTCATGTGACTGAGTTCTGGCCAATAGAATATGGATGGAATTCAGGTACCTACTTCCAGGTCGGGCTCAATAAAACCTCCCACAGGATCCTCCACTTCTCCACCAACACCACTCCCCACCACCTGATGTCTAGATATTGATGCCCAGGCCAACCGTGAAAGCCACACGTTGAAGTTGGAACTTCCTCCATCATCCTGGGTCCTTGAGTGACTGCACAGAGCAGAGCATCTTATCCCTTCCTCCAGCCCCCAACCGCTGTCCAGGAATACATAATCAGACTTCACGTGAATACAAAATAAACCTCAGTTTTATTAAGCCCCTGAGATTCTGGAGTTTACCTGTTCTGGAAGCTAGCATTACCTTAACCAATATACCCCTTGAGTTAGTTCGTTGCACAAATCTTTGAACGTCAACTGTGTGCCACAGATGCTTGTAGGCATTAGTGATACAGAGCTGGATGAGCAAAGGGCCCTGCTCTTATGCAACTTTAGTGGGAGGAGACAGACTGTAAATAAGCAAGCAAATAAGATCATTTTAGACTGTGATATGAGCTACAAAGGAAATAAAACAAGACTCTATAACTACAGAGTAGGGAACAGGGTGCTTACCCTGAACAGGGCAGTCATTTTTCTCTGCCTTTTTTCTCAAACATAAATCTATGTTTCAGTACTCACAAGCATTCTGGACACTAGAGGACCAGAGAGCAGTCCAAAAAGGGGATACTCTTGAGATCCTCTTCATCAAAAAACTGGACATCCAACTCGGTGGAAGCCAAATGATCTTGGCTTGGGAAGATTTTGAGGAGAACAATTGAGACACGCGTTCAGAGCCTGCTCAGATGCTTACAAAGAGTGTCTGTGTGTGGGGAGTCTGGCTCAGCCACGTTTTATCCCGTAAATTGCTATTGCATTTCCCGTTAATTGCAGTCAAAGCAAATCTGCCATTTTGTTAATCCTATATACCAGCCCCCAAGGAACAAATTCAGTCAATGAGCAGAAAGCAAATACAGGCGTGGAATTAAAACTTTGCCAAGTAGCAGGTAAGAAGCCCCTTCCAGAAGCTAGTCAATGTGAACACCGAATTTCAGGGTGAGGTGAAAGTAGGAACTGGTCAAGACTCCTGGTTTTCCTTATGGTCAGGGTTCAAACTGTGTTCTACAGACCTTCCACCCAGCAGATCATGGAAGAGCTCAGCAGTCATCCCACTAATACAGAAATACTTCCATACTTGTTGGTGACAGCCACTGCCCTGAGAACTCTAAATATCCACCTGATTTTCCAGATGCTCCACTCCCTCTCTAAGTCCACTACACCTCCTCCCAATCCAGAAACCAAAAAAAGGTCAGGCCAGGCATGTGGTGAGGAGCTGACGGCGAGCTCCAAGATTTTGTTAATTGGATGCTGCTCATGTCATAACACGCGTTAAATATTCTTGATGTTACCCCTGGACCTACATCGAAATTCCAGAGTCTGTTAAAATTGCAGATTCCTGAGTTCCACCAATCCCATCCTACACTGGAATCCGTGGAGGTGAAGCCCTGGAATTGGTATTTCATCAAGCTTCCTCACCAAGCCTCGTGCACTCTCAAGTTTGAGAACCGCTGGCCTAGCCATTGCTATGACATTCTGCTGAAATGAGAAGAAACTAGTTTGTGCATTCATTTGATCTGATCAGTGGTTCTGAAGCTTGATTAGAGCCTCAGAACACTTCCTTAAAACAAACTCTTCATCAGGATTTCAAAACACAAATAAATCAGAGTAGATCTGCTAACAGCCCCTTGTTTGCAAGCCCAAGGCTCAGAATGGCTGGCAAGGGTAGAATGAAGGCTACAGAAGCCACATCTTGGGCCACCTGGCTCCAAGACGGAGTAAAACAACCACAGAGAGAACAAAGTCTGACATTGGACATGAGGGAGGAGCCAGGCAGGTTGCAAAGCCCGATAATTGCAAAGCAGAGAGTAAGGGATGGGCCAAGCCCAGAGTGGAGCCAAAGGCAGGAGTCCTAAGTCTGGATCAGCTGTGATGGTGAGCACTGGAGCCCAAGGCACAAAGAGAGATCAGGTGTGGGACAGAGAAAGGAAACGGGAGATCAGGCTGGCTGAATACGCAGATTCCCTTTGGCCAGGGTGGAGATGGTGATGAAAGAGAACTTCTCTAGGGGACCTACACTGCTCCTGTGGGCAGCTATACTGCTCTGATAAAGTACCAGCATCAGGACAGCACACAGGGCTGTGACCTCTTGAGAGGAGAAGTGTGGTTTGTTCAATGCTGCATCCTGGGTACCTCTGCTAGTATTTGCATAGAGTTTGCCCTCAACAACACAGTATTTATTGGATGAAAGGATGGATGGATGGGTGGATGGATGGATGGGTGGATAGATGGATGGATGGGTGGATAGATGGATGGATGGGTCGATGGATGGATGGATGGTTGGATGGATGGATGGATGAAGGGCTTTGTACCTGCTACAGGATCCCTATTACTCATCTCTGAAGCAAATGTGCACATTTCCAGGTCAGGGGGGTACTTGAGTGGGGTCCAGGATCTCACACTTACCCCTGAATCCAAGTGCCAGAAAAGTCAGGCTGGCTCTAGAAAAGGGGCTTGTGAAGCTCAGTAGGGCACCTTAAGATGAGCAATGTTTGCTTATGACTCTTTAAAAATCATGTTTATTATTCACTTGCACCAAAAATCTGCCTGTAAGAGTCCTCAGACCATAGCATGATAGGAAGAAGGAAAAGAAGCTTTTCTTTACTGAGTGACTCAAATATTTTTAATTCAAAAATTCTACTGGGATGTTTTATGCATCTGACACTGAATAAGGCACTGGTGACAGAGTAAGGGGAAAAATAGGCCAGATCCCTCTCTCTTGAAGTTTATATTCTAATGAGAGTCAGGCCATAAACATGAAAACATGAAAATCAATGAGATCATTTGGAATGTGATCAATGCTAGAAAAATTTTAAACAGGGAGATGCAAAAGAAAGAGACTGGCAGGGTAGAAAACTTTTTAGAAAAGGAGACCATTTGTAGAAGTGGCATTGGAACTGAAGTCTGGAGAGAAGGAGATGGTCATGTAAATCTTAGAGACAATAGCATACCAGGTAGTGATAACAAGTGCAAAGGCCCTGGGGCAAGCATCACGTGTTTGAGGAGTGAAAAGGAGGCCAGTGTGATTGGAATTGAGTAGTAAAGGCAGAGGGAGGGGTAGAAGAGCAAGGAAGGGAGGCAGAGAGCAGATGGAACATGCCTTGCCGAGCACAGTCAGGAGTTTTCAGGGGATGGGTTGATGATCTCATGGGTTGATGATTTGTTTTGAAGGACAATTCTGCTGTGTGGAGAAGAGACTGTAAACGGAGCAAGAGCGGAATCGAGGAGCCCTGGGAGAAGGCTCCAGCAGTCCACCACCAGTGAAACAATGGTGGCTTGGAACAAGATGGTGCCAAGAAGCAGAGAGATTCAATATACTTTATGTAGGGGGAGCTGACAGGACTCAGGAGAGAATCAAGCAGACCAACAACGCAAGGGGATGTTGAGGGATGGCTTCTCATCCCCATTTTTCAGATAAAGAAACTGAGTTCCAGGACATACAGCTGGAAACTGTCAGGGCCAGGATCTGAAGCCCGGTCTCCAGAGCCCCCGTTACTTTCCTTTCTGCCTTCTTCTTAGGGAGCATCTGTTCTTGTGGTCATTGCCAAAGAACAGGTGTGTGGGCTTTGTGCGTTCCCCGTACGCCAACTGTTCCTCATTTGGGGACGAAAAATGAACCTTCCACTAGTTAATACCATGCAGCTTATTGATTTAGGCAAATATTTGGCAGCTCCACTTCATCTTCCAAAGGGTAATGTAATAAGAGCCTGCATTATACTGTAGCTTTCTCTGGGCTCAAAATATGCCACCCTCCTTCGTCCCACAATCTCCTCTATGAGTTATGGAAATAAACAAACCCGTGGCATTGACGCATCTTCCTGGCATGTCTTTCTCCAAACAACAAAGCTGGGGATGAGAGCGTGGAAAGAGATGGAGGTGGAGGTTCCAGAACAGCTGTGTGGCCTTGTGTAAGTCACTTAGCCTCTCTGAGCCTTAAGTTCCTCATTTGGCAAACGGAGTAATAGTCCTGTTGGATTAAGACATTGCATCTCAACGTCATTTGTGAACTGAAACATGTAACATGATGGTTAATATGATGAATTTTTTAGAATTAAATGAGGGAACATGGCAGAGAGAGTCACTGAGTCATTCAGCAGTAGGTAAAAGAGACAGGACGTGGTCTCTGCCTCCATGTTGCTTATAGTGTAGTTGGGGAGAGAATCGACAAATGATCACATTAGCAAATATATAGTTTTACATTGTGAGTACATGTGTTTAAAGAAACATGTAGGGTGATATTAAAGCTCAGAGAAGGTATCCCAGGAAAAATGATCGCGCTGCATTCTGAAGGATGTACAGGGATTAACTGTGAGATGGGCAACTATGAAGAAGGATGAGAGCATTCCAGTCAGTAGGAACAGCACGTTCAAAGGCCCGGAAGCAAAGACGTAGGAGAACCTGAAAAAAAGCAGGTATTTGGAACAGAGTGAACATGAGCAGGGGTGCTAGGATTAGGTGCAGCTGGAGTGGGCACAGGGGCTACATTGTGCAGGACCTTGTGGACCACAGTAAGATTATCCTAGTTGCTCTGAAGGAAAGGGAGGAAAGGGAGAGAGATGGAATAAAGAAGACAAACTACAGGCAGATTACACAGACCAGTGCATTACCATGGGAAAGTTTTCACAGGAGATTGGACAAAGGACACTGTAAGAGCTCGTGGAAGGGGTCTCTAATGCAGCTGGAACTGTAACGGGGGAAGAAAGATGAAGACCCCAAGAGAGGCTGACAACTCAGTTCTTGATTTGAGGATATCTGGGAGTTAGAGAGATGATTGAGACAGATAAAGGCACTCACGTAGAGGGAACCACATAGGTAAAATACAGCACAGTGTGATGCATGCAGGGACCTACAAATCGTTCAGCAGGATGAGGATTGAGGGAACACAGCAGCAAAGCAAGAGCCTGGTGAAGTAGTGGGCCCCGATTTTGAATGACACTAGATGCTTATGAGGAAGTTCCATTGCGGAGAAAGTGTCACACATTGGATAGAGGACAGCGAAACAATCAGATACGCATGTCACCAAAGCTCTCGCGTCAAGGCAGGGAAAGTAGGAAGACAAGTTAGAATGCTACTTCTGGAGTTCAGGCAAGAGATGGGAGTTGGATCCCTGGGGATGGCAGTGTGGATGGCAGGCGATACTGGCAGGCAAGGACCTCAGGTTTGAGCTCCTGGCTTAAGTCTTTGCCCAATCTCCTATGAGAAGAGTTCATCTCTGCCCCATCCTCTCACCCAGCATCCTGCCCAGAACCTCAACCTCCGAGGCTCTCTAAGCTGTTACTCACAACCTCCCTTGTTGCTGCCCCCCCCCCCCGCCCCCAGTCTTGGCGAGATGTTCTGCAAAGTCAAAGCTGCTGATGCATGTTATGTAACAAAGTTGTTTCTATCTTATAAGAAAGATGAGAGAAAAAAAGTCTGCCTGACAAATAATTTTGTAGGTAAAAAACAATCTGCCAGAGGCTTGGGGAAAGGTACCTGTAGTTCCTCCATACGTTGGCATGTACACCTGCCTGCCTGATGGCTACTGTGCCTCCTGACACCCTGGAAACAGAACATGATTACACAAGAGAGGCAAGAATGCCCTTTTCCCTTTCAGGACCTGGGGCCAACATGTTAAAGTTTAACCTTGGTGTGTGCATGTGCGTGTGTCTTTCATTGTTCTCTGCTTCCCCCTTTCTTATAAAATTCCACTGAGGAAAAGCTTGATTTCTCAACTGCAAAGTGAGGATAATAATAGTGGCTGGTGAGAATAAAATGAAATAATGCATATAAATAGGGTCTTACATGAGACTTGGCACATAGTAGGCATTCATTAAAGGGTTTTTTTGCACTGCCTTTTAGAGAGTGGTTGCCAGGCTCGGTGCTAACTGCTTTACCTCATTGAACACAGAGGTGCTGTCCTTGGTTCTGAATTTTCTTTGCCACGCACCCCCCCACCCCCACCCCCCACCCCCACCCCACGCCTGGAGCTTTTTTCCTCCGAACTCCTGGAAGCTGATTACGCCACACTATCCACCCTCTCCCAGGAATTCCTATCCATATAACTTTTAGAAGGCATAATTTTAAGTCTTTTGAAAGTCAACTTTATTGAGTATCATTTATATACAATTAAATGCACCCATTTTAATTGTCCGTTTTGATGGCTTTTGACAAATTTATATACCAGTTTAACCATCACCACCACTAAGGTATAGAATATTTCCATCACCCTCGAAAATCCCCTTGGGTCCCATGTTAATAAATTCCCCACTCTCAGCCACAGGAAAACACTTATTTGCCTTCAGTCACCATAGATTTGATTTGTCAGTTCTAGACTTCATATAAATGGAATTATATAGTATGTACTTGTTTATATATGCCTTCTTTCTCTAGGCGTAAGTTTTTGGGGATTCATCCACATTAATGCATGTATCAGTAGTTTACTCATTTTTGTTGTTAAGTAACATTCCACAAGTAGTTTTCCCATTCACCTCTTGAATTATTTCCAGTTTACAGCTATTATGAATAAAACTGTTATGAACATTAGTGTGCAAGTCTTTGCACAGACATGTTTGCACGTATCTTGAGTAAATACCTAGGAGTGCAATTGATGAGTCATATGATAAGTGTAGGTTTAACTTTATAAAAAACTGGCCTAACACATTGAAGGTGTACATTTTACACCTGCAGTGTTATGAGAATTCTAGTCATTCCACATTTTCATCATCACTTGATATTGTCACTTTTTTTAATTTCACCATTCTAATGGGTGATATCTTATTTATGGTTTTAATTAGCGTTTCCCTGATGACCAATGATGCTGAGCATCTTTTCATGTGCTTATCAACCATTTGTATATCTTCTTTGGTGAATTGTTGGTTGAAATCTTTGCCCTTTTAAATACAATTTTAATACTACCAACAAATCCAAGATCTCTATGGTACAAGTTATCAAAACTGAGAGTTACGGGAAGATATAGTCAACCTCAGGATAACACAGTCCCTGAGAACGTCCCCCTTTATTCTGAATTGTTGAGCTCTTTGGACTAACAGCTATTGCCAACTGGGCTTCTGGGTGTGGCTACATCACAGAGAAGTAGACATATTGTCTTGTTATCTCAGATCAACTCCTTACTAGCTGGTTGGCCCCATGTAAGTCACTTAACCTCTATAATTCTCATCTCAGTTATCTATAAAATGCAACCTATTTAAGTGTGTTGGGAAGACTGAAGCCAGTGTACACAAGGTGTCTGTTGCATAGTAGATGCTCAATATATGGAGCTGTTAATTCTATTCCAAACATATCAGTTTCCTGGTGCCACAATGATGCTGCTTTAAAAACTACCCCCCCCCCCCCCAAATACTGTAGCTTTAAAAAATAAGCATTTATTTAACTCCCAAGTCTGTGATCAGGGACTTAGGCTGGGATTACCTAGGCAGATCTCCCAGTCTTAGCTCAGCTCATCTACACGTCTAGGACTGGCTGACGTTGACTAATCTAAGATGAGCTCAGATAGACTAACTGGGTGTCCCAGCTCTGTTGCACTTGTCTCTCGTCCTCCAGTAGGCTAGTCTGGGCATGCTCTCTGGGCAGTGGTGGAGGTGCAAGAGAGCACAAGTAGAAACACATGGGTTTCTTCAGCTCTGGGCTCTGAACTAGTACATAAACACTTCTACCACATTCTATTGGTCAAAGCAAATCACATGCCAGACCAAATTCGAGAGGTGAGTAAATAGCTTCATCTCTTTGATGATAGAAACTGCAAAGTCACGTGGAAAAGAGTGTTCACGCAAAGAGGGCTGAAGAATGGGGTCTATCATTATGATCTACCCCACAAAACCATCTCCAAGTGGATCAAAAAGATAAACTTAAATTACTTCTTGCTCTCATCTCTCTGTCATTCTGGACCAAAGCTAAAGACCTATGATCTAATTTCCCCCATCCCAGAAAAAAGAACACCCCGATGACCTGACTTCCGTAAGGTGTGAGTCAGCCTCGCTGTTCATTAGCAAGTCTAGCATGGCCAGGCTGTGAAACAGAAGCTGAGAAACTGGGTCATTCGTAAGGAGATGCTGATGGTGGTCACTGCCTCCCCCTCCACCAGTTCCATCCCTCTGTGTTCCCCTCTTCCCTGCTAAATAGGCTAGACTCCAAGGAACCAAGCAGACCACGTTGCTGCTTGGGGGAAGTAAAGACTCTGGCCTCAGATAGAGGGTATCTTAACAAGCCTCCTTTACTTTATCAACCACTGGCTAAGCCATCTTGGACTTGAATCCTAAAAGCAGTGGGGGCAGATTTGAGCAAGTTGAGAAGCCATGCCCTGTTATGGACACCTGTTACATAGCCTGACCAACTCACAGTGACCATTCCTGTTGATTTCTCCATCTATAGACGTAACAGTGGGCTCCTGGCAGTCTGTTTACACAACAGAACAGCAACACACCCATGCCTGAGTCAGGTCATTTGAATGTAACTGGGCCGCTGATCCAAGCTGGGTCAGAATCCTTCCTTTAGAATTTTGAATAGAGATACTCACTCCCTTCTGGTGACTGGCTCTGCAACAGTTTGGGAACTATAGGGTTGGCAGATTCTGCCCATTTCAAAGAGCACGTGGATCAGAAAGAGCAAAGAAAGAAAGGTTTCAGAAAAAGAAAAGGATGAATCACAATGTAGGAAATAAAATTTAAATGGCTTCTAAATCCCTGATTTGGGTAACTTCTTACAGTGGAATTTTGTTGTTTTTGCCTGTTTAATATTCATTCTTCCTTATTCAGATACCAATACTTTGAATTTCCTTTGAAGAACCATCCAGGTCATTTGCATAAGAGCTGACCACACCCTAATCCAGGGGAAGGTATGTCACCCAAATCTGGCCCAATAAAACCATCACATCCCTCTGGCCACAATTATAATTTCAGGGATGGAAATATGACCCAATTAGAGCCAGTAAATCTCAGGATTTAGACAGATAGGACTAGAAGAAAGAAGCACTCTCTCTTTTCCAATAGACTTGAAGCTGTGTGGATGTGAGCTGGGAACTGCTAGCCACCATCCTGCCACCGCAAGGAGAAAGCCTACCTGAACCAACACAGCAGAATGCAGAGCTGAGAGACAGAAACCATATCCCAAGGACACAGCATGGCTGGAGTTCCTTGATCCAGCTGTGACTGAAGCAGGATTCAGAAAACTTTTTAGTTACAAGTCAATAAACTTTTTTTGTCTTAACAAGTGCAAGTTGGGTTTTCTGTTTCTTACAACCAATGGTCATAACTACGACTTCCCTGAAGCCAGATTATATTCCTGCCAGTGAGAGATCCCTATAGATTTCAAATAAATTCCTCTTTTCTACCTACGAGGCTAAAGCAGTTTCTCTCACTAACAGTCAAGAGTCACAGTTCAGGTCCTTCTACTTTCCCTCCTATAAGGACAAAAGCGAGGGGATGAGGACACTCTAAAATTTGCTCTGTACTATCCACCATGCCAGGCACTTTTCTGCATTATTCAGTCAGATTTGCTCTAGCACAATATGTGCATTCCTGAAAATTGCTGCACCACGTGAAACTGTGCAATCAAAACTACAGAGTTTATGGAGAAATGAGGCTGGGGAACAACATTCAAAAACTTCATCAGTGATGCATGTCTAAAAAACACAGGAACCTAATAAGTGGTAGTACAGTTTTACACATATTAAGCGGCTTTTAAATACACACATACTACAATAAATATGACTCTTTGTCTTGGAAAAGACCTGAAAAAGACAGCAGCGTATGAATTTGAAGTGGCAGAAGGGAAATCAGTGATCTGAAGTCAGATGCGTAGTTTTCACACCAGACGTGGATGGGTATGGCTCACGCTTTAGGTGTTTGGTAGACGTTTGACGTGTGTGCGTTTTGTGCATTTCTACGTGGCTCAGTTCACCAAGTGCAGTTTTCTTCATTCACCTATTATTTCTCAATGATGAAATTGCACATAAGCAAATGTGAAATGCATATTATGTTCAAAGTGTTTCCTAATATACCAATCTTATTAGAACAAATTCATGTTTTCAGGACAAGCGTTATAGCAGAACTATCTCATGTGAGCCTAACCTTAACCTTATGACACAGATATTATTTCTCTCACTTAAAATGTGAAGACACTGAGGTTAAGAGAGCCAGTGGGTGGCCAGGCTAAGATTCGAACCCACGTCTCTCAGACTCCAGTGCTCGTGTGCTTTCCACACTGGCATGCTCCATCTGAACGCCAGTGTTTCCTATGATACGTGTGTAAGTTGCTTTCTCCTTTGCTGTCTTCTTGTCAGGTCTCAGGAATCACACAAGATGCTGTACTGAAATTTTAAAAACTTGGCACAGTATGTAGTGACTGCATCATCTAGGTCGCTCTGCCTCAGTTATTCCACCTGCAAAGTGGAAGAGTGTCCATTTGCTACCCACCCACCTCACGGAGAAGGTGCAATGGCTGAATACACTATTGACAAGGCAATGGCACTGATGTGGCTCACAAAACACGGATGACAGGGCCCTCTTCATCCAATCCACTCCATTTGACAGAGGAAGAAACTGAGAGAGAGAGAGAGAGCAGAGGACTCACCAAGGTCACACAGGAAGGCAGTGGCAAGAGAGGGATTAAAATCTGGGACAGTGGATGCCTAGCAAAGCCATTTCCAATATGCCTGGAATAAGACCCATTGCAACCACGGTGCCCAGTGGCACCCAGTTTAGCCATTGTTCACTCAAACTAGCCCCTCTCCATCAACACAACATCTACAGGAATGGCCAGGAGGAGTGTGCTCAGAGTTCTGAGCCTTGCGGTCCTGCAAAGTCACTTGGCTGCACATAAACCCACGGCTCATTGTTCTGACACTGAGTAATCGCCTTATGCTAGGAGCCAAGCTAATCAATCACTCCACCAATATTTACTGAGAATTCCCCTATCAGTGACTCCCACCCTTTGCACCATGAAAGGGCCCTTTAGCATTCATTTCTCCCATGGCATTCTTCCCTAAACATGTTTTTATACAGTTTGTCTATCTAGCAAGCTGCATTTATTAAAGAATAATTAATTCTTTTCTACCTTATTTTATTCACTAAAACCTTAAAGAGCCACCAGTCCATGCCTCTGGCCTGCAGGAGACAGCTCCCCTAGACTATGACACTCCACAGTGTGGTGTGATTCTAGCCAAAGGCAGAAAAATGTGATGCTTCGACTCACTCATGGGATCTGGAACTCAGGTTGGGCTCCCTCAGAAGCAGGCTGTGAAATAAAGTTTGAATGCGAATAGTTTACTTAGTAGGTAGGAAGGAGCGGGGAAGCTAGACAGGGAAGGAGTGTAAGCCAATCCACTGTTAAAGGACACCTTACTGCAGGGGGTGAGTGAGACTCAGTCTTGAGGCGGGGGAGGGGGAACCCATGGGAGATGCTACAGAATGTGCCCAGAGCTGTCTCACCCAACAGATGAGGAAGCTGGGTATCCGCCACTGGCTGAGGGCTACTCGCAGGAGCATCAAGTCTCAGCACTTTTAGCCTACCTCACAGGCAGGAGAGTGTGTCAGAGAAAGCCCTTGGACAGAATGGGTGGGAGGTTCTTGTAGTGGGATGTCATCAGTGTACGTGGGAATGAAAGTGCCAAGGGAATATGGCAGGGCACAATACATCTGCTACACCCAGTCATAGGTAAATACTCAGTTCTTATAATATATTAAATATTATAAACAGTAATAATAGAGAATATTGATTAAGTGCTTACTGTATTAGCAAACACAATAGATAATATTAAGATAAAATTGATTAAGGCATTATATAAACACTTGATATGAATTATCTCATTTAATATAGTAGTGTCATGGGGTCGGTCTTACAATTATCCTCATTTCATAGATAAAGAAATTGATTCTTGGAGAGCTTAAATATATTGCCTAGGGTCAAGGGACCAAGAAGAAACAGAACTGAGATTTGAACCCACATGGGTCTGACTCCAATGCCTTTGCATTTCTGCTACTCATCCTGGCAGAAATCACAAAAGTGATCAGACAGAAGTGGGTCTGTCTAATTCTGGAGGATGAGATTTCTGAAAGAAAGATGGGTACCCAGTCAGGAAGGCTGTATCCAGGGAAGTCTATGTAGAAGACCTCTATTGCAGTCACATTCATTCCTCCACCTTCTGGTAAGAGTACCTCTACTTTCCTTTGGAAAAGGACTCCTCCCCCATTCACACTTTGTAGTATTGAAGGGCTGACCCCACTCCCTGGCTCTAGCACATGACCCAGGCCTGACCCATCAGAAAATTCCACTGCCATCCCCAGAGAGCGATTGGCTCCTGGAAGGTCATGCGACCCCAACTATTCCAATGACAATCTATGCCATAACTTTTATATAGGAACAAGCTTTCTCTCCCTTGGGGTTGCTGAACCAAGGGGCACACATCATTGAGGGCTGTCTTTGCCATCACCTGGGGAGAGCTTTCCTGAGAATTAAGCCACGTAGAGGTAAGCAGAAGCCAGAAACAGAAGCAGAATTTTTTAAATAAACTTTATTGAGGTATAATTTACACATAAGAAAATGCACCTATGTTAAATGTACAGATTGATGAATTTTGACACATACTTACAGTCAAGTAATCACCATGACAAGAGACTGAGCATTTTCATCACCTCAGAAAGGTCTCTCACGTCTATTTCTAGTCAATTACTCCATCTCAATCCCAGGCAACCACTGGTCTACTTTCTATCACTATAGTTTTATGTTTTTAGAATCTCATATAAATAGAATCTTGCAATATATGCCTGGCTTCTTTCACTCAATATAACGATTTTGAGATTCCACCATGTTTTTGCATGTATCAATATTCATTCGTTTTTATTGCTGAGAATTATTCCACTGTATGAATATGCCACAGTTTGATTATTCATTCTCCTGTTGATGGATATTTTGGTTTTTTCCAGTCTGGGGGCTATTATGAATAAAGTTTCTATGAATATTAGTATAGATTTCTTTGTATGGGCATAATTTTCAGTTCTCTTGGGTAAATATGAGTCGAATTTCTGGGTTACATGTTAAGTATATGTTGAATTTCATGTTTCACTTTATAAGAAATAAAAGGCAGACTTTAAACAACCTCTTTTGAGCAACTACGTCTAACTGGATTCCTGGATTTTTTATTACATGACCCAACAAATATCATGAATTTCTTAAGCAAGTTTGAGATGGGTTTTACTGCTACTTACAACTGAAAGAATACTGATGGAGTCTGTCTTCCAGATAATAACATCCATAAGTGTTGGCCAGTTTCCCAAGAAAGCTGGGAATGCTTTACTCAACACTTGACAACCAATAGTACAACTCAATATCAAGAACAGAAGTCTTGTGAATCCCTAAATGTTTTGCTGTTCAGTAGATGAGCTATACCCCCAAAGTCTGGGGTACAATGGTTGAGGTGGGAGGTCTCTCTGCAGGTCTCTTCCAGACCACAAAACTCTAGGTAGTTATGGTACCCTGAAGGCACAGCCAATGACTTTCAACCCTGACACCTAAAGTTTTGACTTTGAGATCGGGAGGGGCACTGATTTCCTCTTTCCTTGGTCAAAGTCTCTGAGCTTCCCATTCTTCTTCTATAAAATGGAGATAACATGAATTATCATAGCTAACTGGAAGTTTTCTGTTGTGTGAAGTGCTTTATATGCATTATATAGGTTATTTACATAAATAATCGTATGAGAAGATTCTCATTATTACTCATATTTATAGATAGGGGAATGAAGACTTACGAGGTTAAGAACTGACCCACAGTGAATATAAAATGGTATAGTCGCTATGGAAAACAGCAGAGATTCCTCAAAAAAATCAAGAATAGAATTACCATATGGTCCAGCAGCCCCACTTCTAAGTGTATACCCAAAAGAACTGAAATCAGAATCTTAAGAGATATTTACCCTCCCATATTCATTGCAGGATATTCACAATAGCCAAGATATGGAAACAACCTAAATATCCATTCACAGATGAATGGATAAAGAAAATATAGTATATACACACAATGAAATATTATTTAGCCTAAGGAAATCCTTCCATATATGACAACATGGATGAACCTGGAGGACATCAGGCTACATGAAATGAGTCAGTCACAGAAGGACAATCCTGCATGATTCCACTTATACGAGAAATCTAAATAGTCAAACTCATAGAAGCAGAGAGTAAAATGGTTGCCAGGGGTTGGGGGAAAGGGGAAATGGGGAGCTGCTGTTCAATGGATATAAAGTTTCAGTTATGCAAGATGAGCAAGTTCTAGAGGTCTGTTGTATGACATAATGCCCATAGTTAACAATACTATATCAAAAATTGTAAAAATTTGATAAGAGGGTAGATCTCACATTAAGTATTCATACCATATATAGAGTTTTTAATTTAGGGGAAAAAAAGAACTGGCCACAGCAAGGAAGAGGGAAGTCAGGGTGTCATCTATGTCTGTCTGACTCCCAAGCAGGCGCTGAATAACCATGTTCTACTCATCAGTAAATGCATGTTGAGCGCCTATGAGGAGCGAGGCTCTCTGTTGGTGGTTCTCACCAAGGACGAACATTAGAATCCTCTGGAGACTTTAAAGAATCCCAATGCCCAGGCTACACCCCTAAACAGTTAAGTCAGCATCTCTGGAAATGGGACCAAGGCATCACTATTTTCTAAAGCTCCCCAGGGGTTCCAGGATAGAGCCAAATTTGAGGACCAATGGTCTGGGGCAGTGGTTTTCCAAGTGGAACATGCATGAGAATCACATTGTTAAAACAGACTGCCCAGGCCCAGGCCCAGAGTCTCTGATTCAGCAGGTCTGGGGTATGTCCTGAGAATCTGCATTTCTAGCAAGTATCCAGGTAATGCTGATGCAGCTAGCCTGGGGACCAACTTTTAGAAACCATTGGTCTAAGAAGATAGAGAAAAAAGAGTAATTGGCCCTTGCCTCTAAGTTTGTCTGTGTCTAATAAATAGACAATTACAATACAATGTCATAAGTATTATGACAAATGAAGCATGGGGTATTCTAGAAACTCAGAGAAGGGGGACATCTTGTATGCTTAGAAGTTCAGAGAAAGTTCTAAGAGGAGATGATGCTGTGCTGAGTTTTAAAGAATCCTCTTAAAATACTGATGTCAACTCCAAGGTGACTATAAGCATAAATGAGATAGATAGTAAAACACCAGCACAGAGCATGGCTCATAGTAGATATCAATAAAGCCCTTCCAGGCCAAGTCACAAGGCTCCCACAGTCTCCCACCCAGACATCCCTTCCCCAAGATCTGCCCCCTTGCCTCAGCAATCATGCTCACCACATCTGCATTTGCCAGAAGGTACCTAGCAATGAGATCCCAGCTTCACAAGTGCCACTTCCAGGCAAGCAGAGACCTCCCCCTACAGAGGATGCTAACCAGGTATAGGAGAGCATCACAGGAACCTACAGATTCAGCCAACCCAGGAACTTTAAGAGTCTACTGCATGGCAGGCATTGTTCGAGATGCGTTATGTGCACATCCAGCAACGATGGGCATTAGCACCCCTCCTTGAAAGTTGAGGAAGCTGAGGCTCAACTGAAATAACTCACCTGTGGTTACACAGCCCATAAGTGGCAAAGATGAGATTTGAACCTGCCTCGTTCCAACCTTCTTCTTCTATCACCCTGCACTGCCTCTTTCAGAAAATCCTGCCCGGCTTGCTCTAACCCCAGCACTGGTGGAAGTAGAGAATCCAAACCCTTTCATATTTATCTGTGGGACTGGCTCCTCTGTAGTGCCAAGTGGCCAAGGGTGCCAAAAAGGGCGTTGCCTCTGTACCAGCCAAAATCTGCCTCTGTACCCTTGCCTCAGGAAGTTCCGGGCCAGCTGGGCTGTCCAGCACCTGGGATCTGGCTGCCAAATGCCAGCAGGTGAACGCCGGGCTGGGGGAGGCCCAAGAGATGAGCAATAATGGCTTCTCCATTGCAAAACAGATGTTCTAGCATTGGCTTCTCCCTACAGCTGCTATAACAGGCCTTTATCCTAGAAAGAACGTGAGCTCTGGACTCGACAGAGCAGTGTTCAATTTCTGTACGTGCTCGAGCTACTTGTTTACTTACTCTGAGCTTCCATTTCCATCTTTAAAATGAAGATAACCAACCCAGCAAGTATTAGCAAGGATTAATGGATATGAGAAGTGGAGAGCTCTGGACCAGTTCCTGGCACATAGTAAGTGCCCTCTTATCGCTATTCTCTCTCATTCTCAGCTTCTCCGTGCCCTGAATTTTAGGGGGCAAATCATATTCCATGGTATGTTTTTATCCCCTTCCACCTTCATGTTTTACCCCCTTCTGTAGTGGATTGGATAGCTTCCCCCCAAAAGATTATCCAAGTCATAATCCTGAGAACATGCGATTGTGAGCTTGTTTAGAAAGAGGATCTTTGCAGATGGAATCAAAGTGAGGATCTCAAGGTGAGACCATCCTGAATTACCCACGTGGGCCCTAAACCCAGTGGTAGGTGTCCTTGTAAGAGAAAGGCAGTGGGAAACTTGAAACATACAGACACAGAGGGAAGAAGGCCAGGTGAAGACAAAGGCAGAGGTTGGAGTGATGCAGCCACAAGCCAAGGAATGCATGGAGCCACCAGAAGCCGGAAGAGGCAAGGAAGCATTCTCTTTATAGTCTTTGGAGGGAACGTGGCCTAAAAAACACCTTAATTGCAGACTTATGGCCTCCAAAACTATAAGAAAATCACTTTCCATTGTTTTGCAACCGTGCACTGTGTGGTCATTTGTTTTGGCAGCCACAGGACCCTAGCACGCCTTCGCTCCCCCCTTTTCCAGCTCAGCCCATAGGGAAAAGAATGGTCAGTTATTCAGGTCTCCACCCTCTTCTCCCTCCCCCCAGCTCCCAGTCTTCCTACTTCCTATGGGAGGAGAAGTTGCTCATCCGAATGTCTGGAATTAGATATGTTGATTGAGCCACGTTTTATTCGTGGGTATAATAACTGGTCTTTAAATATCTGAAGCCAATTCTCCCTCCTTCTTTTGCTTCCTGCCTTCATACATGGAAGACTGTTTTTGCAAACATGCCCTCAGCAAACATGTCCTTGGCAGGACCGCTAGACTAGAACTTCTGAGTGCCATCACGACTGTTTGGACTGGATAATCCTTTGTTATGTGTGTATAGAGGAGCGGAGTTCTATGTATTGTAGGATGTTGAGCGGTACCACTGGCCTTTACTCACTAGATGCCAAGAGCCCCCGCCCTCCCCCGGAAGTGATGGTCAAGAATGTCTCCAGATAAGGCCAAATGCCCCTGGGAGCCGGGGGAGGCAAGATCATCCCTGGTTGGTTCATCCCTGATCTAGAGCAGAGTCTAGCACACATGAGCCTTGTCATGGGGAGGGTAGGAACCCCCCATCATCTTTGTCCATGAGGTTGAATGAGCAAGTCCAGCTCAGCATACCCATCCCTGCTGAATTCAAGAGAACCAGGAGCAGAAATCCCTATTTAGGTTTCTGGGCCTGAGCTTCTTGCCCCAGCACCAATCACCAGGGAAGCCCAGGATCGGGGAGATATTAGGTGTTGGCAGCCAAGAATAAACGCAAGACTTTGTGTCCTTGTGTATAATTCCTTCAAAGAGGAGAGAGTGACAGGACATCAAATTCATGCTGAATGCCTGACAATTCTAACTGCAGAGGTCTTAGAACCTATCCCTCCAAAATATCAGAGTTCTAGTATAGTTTGGTACATTTGCACCATTTAACGCCAAGGGGAAGGGACAGTGGTGATGCAAAGGACATGCAGGGATCAGGTCCTAAAGAGTCTGGAGTGCCATACTGTTATGGATTGAATGTTTGTGTCCCCAAAACTCTTATTTTGAAGCTCTAACTACCCAGTATGGCTGTGCTTAGAGATGGAGACTTTAAAGGAAGTAATTAAGGTTACATGAGGTCATAAGGGTGACTCCCTGATCCAATAGGATTAACGTCCTTATAAGAAGAGACGCCAGAGAGCTCTCTCCCCATCTCTCTCTCAATCTCTCTCTCCTCTTGCACAAACATCAAGGAATAGCCAGATGAGGACATGGTGAGAAGTCTCCATCTGCAAGCCAGGAAGAAAGCCCTCGCCAGAAACTGAATCAGCTGGAACCTTGATCTTGTAAACTTCCAGCCTCCAGAACTGTGAAAAATAGATTTCTGTTGCTTAAGCCACCCAGTCCATCATATTTTGTGATGGCAGCCTGAGAAGACTAAGACATATCCTAAGGAGTTTGGACTTTGTCTTGTAGGTCAAAAATTCCCAAAGTTTGGTTCCTGGATCATCTGCAAGAGAATCTCCCAGAGGCCCTTGCAAAGACAGATAATCCACATCTACTGAATCAGGTGCTCTGAGAGGGGAGCCTAGGACTCTGCATTTTCACAAACTCATCAGGTGATATTAACACACGTTAAAATCGTATAACCAAAGCTGATAGGTGACTGGGAATCCATAACGGATTTTAAGCACATTTATATTTAGGAAATACTACCAGCTGCAGTGCATCTCCTGGAGTGGAAGTGACTATGGTGGAGGAAGAGAGAGCACCGAGAAGTCTCCACATGTCCTGCCTGGGACTCCACTCTCTGCTTCTCCAAAAATGGCCTTCATCCCCATGGAAGCCTCTCCTCTTCCCCCCACCTTGCTCAAGGGTACAGCTCATAAAGGATGACCCGTGAGCTAGAGGATTTGCATGCTGGACAAAGGCTAAGAGGTAGGGTAGACGAACCGAGGATAGGAGAAGAGAACAAGAGAAAAGACCAGGAACGAAACAAGAAATGCTGAGAAACTGGTCTTCGCTGACCGTTGTCAATGGCTTCCTCAGGAAGTGGGGCCAACTGGCATGAGACTAAATTCAGATTGGAGGCCAGGTCTCTCTTTCCAGATTTGGAGCCAGGGCTTTGGGTACAAGGCACGAATGATAAGGAGAAGCCAGCCCAGCACTAGCTCAATCAGCCCTCCCCACAGCAGAGTTCTACTGATTATGAATGCTTTCAAGACAGGCATAAAGGGTGGGGAGCAAAGGCTGGCCTGGGCAAGGGTCCAGCCATGGCTGCCTCTGTCCAGCCAAGGGTTGGGGCTCCCAGCCAGCTCCTCAGTAGGGGACAACACAGGACTTAGTCAAGAGGGAATGCTCTTGGCTGGTATAAAGAAAAAGTGCAAGTCCGGAGCCTTCTCCGCTAAGTAGCCAAAAATCTCCTTTGAGAAGGGAATCTGGGCCTGAGGGGGTTTCTTTAAGGCCCAGTTGATTCTTTGTTGGATGAAGGGATTGGATGAGATGGCGTCTAAGGCAAAGACATTCAGATTGAATGCATGAATTGGTTGGTATAACTTGAGTAGGGCAGAAGTTAGCCATGTTCATGTCCTTGAAGCATTGGTATCACACAGGGATGGATTCAAGCTCTTTTTCTAGTATTTACAAGCTGGGGAGCCAGTTACTTAACCACCTTGAACCTCAGTTTCTCTTATCTGTGAAATGGGGATAATGTACAACCTGCCTCATAAGGTTATCATGAGGATGAAATGAGATAATCCATGGAACGTGCCTACCACAGTGCCAGGCACATAGTGGCCATCGACATCATCAGCTATTATTATTGTTGTTGTTGATGCTATCATTATTTTCGAGGAAAAAGAACTTTCAATAAGGCATATATAAATAGGAATTCCAGCTTAGCCAGTAGCCATGAGACTTTCAGCAAATTGTTGCCAAACCATTTTGAGTTTCAGTTCCCTTTCTTACAAAATAGGAGCAATGATTCCAACATGGCAAGCTGTTTATGCAGCTTCAATGAGATAATTCACAGAATCCCGGTTCCCATCCCTTCAGAAGAGCAAAGGTTCCCATGGCTCAGGGACCCCCGACACACACACACATTCACAGCCTCCTGCTCTTCCTCTCACAGTGTACTTCGAAATTCCTAACACCATGGAATGCCCACTAGATCAAAAATACCTTTCTTTGGGCCAGCCCTTTGGTGCAGCGGTTAAGTTCGAATATTCCGCTTCAGCGACCCGAGATTCTCCGGTTCGGATCCCAGGTGCAGACCTGTGCACTACTTATCAAGCCATGCTGTGGCAGGCGTCCCACATATAAAGTAGAGGGAAATGGGCACATACGTTAGCTCAGGGCCAGTCTTACTCAGCAAAAAGAGGAGGACTAGCGGCAGATGTTAGCTCAGGGCTAACCTTCCTAAAAAAATTAATTAAAATAATAATAGTAATAATAAAACTACCATTCTTGGGGATTGTGTTCTTCACAAGTGCCTTCAAAAGTGCCTAAAAGTACCAAGACAACCTGTCCCTGGTTCCCCAAGATGGTCTTGACTTCATGTCCCTTCATATTTTTCTACCAAGTCCATTCCTTTAACACATGATGTAATGCTTTCATAAGACTTTCAATACAAAGATAGTCATGGGTCCAAAACATAAATAAATGAAGTGAGACATGCTGAGTTTGGGTTTGGCGATCAGCCTTATAGAATAAATGGTAAATGGTAAGGATTCCACCAACGCCTGGGAGACTAGCTCAACTCAGTCTCCTTTCCAAAGACACGACTATGCTCTGCCCTCACCGCCTCCCATTACACAACCAACCACATGGACTACGCTTGTGAACTGAGCTTTACTACCCACCCCTCCTCCCCTGTGTAGATAAGACACCAAAGATCTAGACAGCTCTAGGAACCCATGGTGCAGAGAAAGACCGGGCAGGCTTTCCAGCTGAAAGCACTAGGACTGTTGAAGCCATCAACAGCTGAGAAGCTAAAAAAATTAATTGGTCCTTGAGAAATTGGCACCAGGCTTCAAAGGTGTTGATGAATTAGTTGCTCCAGACCCATTTGATCTCCAGAAGGGAATCTGTGTATCCATAGAGAGTGATAGTTGCTTCCAGCAACAAACTACCCAGGCATCCCGCCTGCCTTCTCAGGAGATGCTAGGCTGGCAGTGCCCTTGCAGCCCCCAGAAGAATCCACCCAGATGCTCAGAAGACTAGGTTCAAAAATAAAGGGGAAAGAAATTCAGTCTGTTCTCAATTTTCCGCGGTATTGAGGAATGGGGAGCATGGAGCAAAGTAAAGAGCGTTGCCTTTGGAGGTGCGGACCTGAGTTCAAACCCTGGATCTACCACTTACCAGTTGGGCAAATTGTTTAACCTCCTCGAACGTCTATCTTCTCATCTGTGAAATGGGAACATTGTCTTTCAAGGTTGCCATAAGAGTTAAGAGACTGTGTATGCGTATAAGGCAGGGGTCAGCAAACTTGTTCTGTGAAGGGCCAGATAGTAAATATTTTAGGGTCCTACGGTCTCCGTCCCAAGTACTCAACTCCGCCACTGCAGCACAAGAGCAACCACAGACAATGCATCAATGAGTGGCCGTGGCTGTGTTCCAGTGATGTTCTATTTAGGAAAACAGGCAGCCAGCTGAATGTGGCCCAGGGCTGCCGTGTGCCGACTCTTGGTTACAAGGCATGAAGCCCATCGTCAACACACAGAAGACAATCAATAAATGGTGGCTCTGCTGATGCTGATGCTGCACTGATGAATGGAAAAGACCCACCAACCAGTCATCTGCTGAGCACTTCCACGTGTCCAACATTCTGCTAGACCCTGAAGAGAGAAGTAGCAGGTGTCTAGGTGGGGCCCCCGCCCTCGAGGCATTGTCACCCACCAAATAAGTAAAAAAGGGGTGAAAAGGAATGCAGAAATGAAAAAACATCAGAGGGATGTCTTTGAGTCCTATGACTCAATAATATTTTAAACAAAAGGACAAAGGCCCATAGTGAGGTTGGATTCGTCGGGGGTGTGTGTGTGTGTGTGTGTGTGTGTGTGTCACAGCCTTAACTCTCATTCAAAAGACAGCATCACATGCCTGATTGGTGAAAAGCAGTAACCCAAGAGGAGATTCTCTTTGAAAACGCCCCTTTTAGGGTTCATGCTCTTTGTGGAGTCAGAAGGAATAACCAGGCATCGGATTGTTAAGGACCTCCTGTTGGAGCTATTGCCAATATAAGGAAATAAGCACAAATGGAAGAGAGTGAATCAGACTAATTAAGGACATTATCACTTGCTCTTTTTAATTACCTCCTAGCAGTCGTTCCCAAACTGCTGTCAGAAGATGTTAACAAGTGTGCCCAGAAAACAGAAAAGAGAAGGTCAAATGATTTGGGGAAATGCCCCTTCTTTAAGACTCACAACTCACAGGAACCTATCAGAGACGCCTGAGTCCTGAAGCCGAGAATCCCATTTAAAACTGTTACCTTGGGAGTCAGGCAGACCTGCGTTTTAATCCCAAATCTGACACTAGCTGTGTTATCCTGCACACATTCCTTTAACTGCTCTGGGCCTCAGTTTCTTCATCTGTGATGGGGAGAATAAAAATATCTATTTCTTTGAGTTGTTACGAGGGTTAAATGAGATGAGGCATGTGGCTCGCCTGCATAGTTCCCACGTACAATAAGGGCTTTCAAGGCATCTATTCTTTTCCAGCCTTATTTGACCACATTGATATCCAGATCCAGCAAACTTCGGCAAAGCAGGAGCAAATGGGGAGATGTGAGAAAGGGTGCCTTGTGAGTTATAGAAGAAAGTCTTAGAGCTGGCCTCCTTACAGGCTCGTAGCAGGATATGTGGTGAATGACTGTTGAGCACCTCTAAGCACTAGACGCTGGGGCACAGGGTGAGTAAACTGGATGTCATCCCCGGCCACTCGGAGCTCAAGAGTCAAGTGTGTTTCCACTGAGTTCACAGCCCACGAGTCACCTCCAGGAGCCATTGGCCACATGCTCCAGGTAGATAAAGCCAGCTTCCTCCTAGGCTCTGAACACCAGAGGCAAAAGCCTTGAAGACCAACACAGGCCCCAGGCTAAGACACCAAGGGCTGCCAGCATCCTTGTCTCTCGGCTCATCAGTCCAGAGGAAGCTGGTGGTGGCCAGCCCCAGCAGAGGACAAACAGCCTGCAGGGAATGCGTTTCTGGTCAAAACTGTAGCCTTCCAAGCTCATTAGCACAGGGCGCTTAGAAGCCTGCCAGCCCTGGGGTCCCTGATGCAGTTCCCAGGGCCCATCTCATTGCCAGGAAGCCTCCTCTGATCCCAGCACCAGCCTGGAAAGGTCCTGCCTCCTTGGCCCCTGACTGCTTAATCAATAATAACTTCAGAGAGGGGGAGTCAGGCAGCAGAAAAAAGGAGGTCCCCTTCTCCCCGTCTCCCCGTCTCCCTCCTCACCCCCTCCCTCCAGGCTGCTGAAAATAGCCTAATTAGATTGTGCCCCTGCCTGGGTACCATGGAGATGGCAAGCACAGAGGCTGTGACAGCTCTCACACACCCTTCTGAAAGTTGTCTCTCCTCCCCGTCTGGCTGTCATCGATGGAGACGCAGGACCCCAGCACTGCAGGACCAGGGAAGAGAGGACGTCACAAGGCAGCGGTGATGGGCAAGTGGTTTAAGTACAGAGGAGGATGCTTGCAAAAGCACTGAGGGAAAATGACCCTTGTGTGATGCTGTGGCCAAGGGCAGTGCTGACCCCCATCATGTCCTCTGCATCTAAAAACACTCAGCAAGCACTTAATGGACGATGTGTAGTGGGCACTGGGTTAAACGCAGGTGTGCCAAAAGTTTCTCATGATTTATTCAAAAGGAAAAGAAAGTACCCTCCTGCCCAGCTCAGTGGTCTCATCTCCCCCATTCTTCCTCCGACTCACCATGCTGCGGCCACATCAGCATTGTTCCTACACCTCAGTCACACACGCTTGTCTCTACCTCAGGGCCTTTGCACTTGCTGTTCCCCCTCCCTGGAACTCTCTTCCCCAAGATCTTCCCAGGGCTGACTCTTCTTCATCATTCAGGTCTCCCCTCAAAGGTCACCTCCTCAGAGAGGGCCACCCTGAATGCCTAGCTAAGGGAACCCCACCACGTCACTCTCTGTAATATTATTCTGTTTCATTTCTCCTTAGAAATGATAACTATCTAAAATCATCTTTTGTGTGTGCTTACGGCCTGCCCACCTGCACAAGAATGTAAGCTGCATTCAAACAGCCACTTTATCACTCTTGGTTCACTGATGTCCATGTTAGGTGCTCAATAAAAATATTTTTGAACAAAAATATCGGGAGGGGGGTCATTCAGGCAGAGACTTGGCAAGTATATTTATTCAACCAGCATTTCTTACAGGCCAGATACCTAATGTAGAAGGCATCTGATTCTTATAATGCTCAGTTCTGAGATTTTAGAGGTTAATGAGTAAAAATTCAGACTCAAAAAATCTATAATGCTAATGACTCTGATTTTCTGCTTATATGATTCTAGTTGCCTGAAACCTCAGCTAAAATTCTACGTCTCTGATTCTAATGATTCAATGTGCCAAGTACTAAGAGGTCGTTTTAAGTCTAAGAATCTATAAGACCAATGATTCTGAAGCTAAGATTCTCGTCACTTCTCATTATTTATTTGAAATGGATTCTGTCAAGCTGAGTACAATATTCTATTGTCTAGGGTGGGGGGTCCTAACTTGGGGGCTGTGAGCTGAATCTGATGCACTAACACATTGTTTGGCCTCCCCATGTCAGCCTGCAAAGTGTTTTTATAAAAATTAATTTGGTGCCAATATTTAAAATTAGGGAAGTTTCTCCTTTTAAAAATTGGATTTCTGGGGGCCAGCCCAGTGGTGTAGCGTTTAAGTTCACACTCCCTGCTTCAGCGGCCCGGGGTTCACTGGTTCGGATCCCAGGCACAGACTTAGCACTGCTGATATAGCCATGCTGTGGCGGCATCCCACATAAAGTGGAGGAAGATGGGCATGGATGTTAGCTCAGGGCCAATCTTCCTCAGCAAAATGAGAATTGGCAGCGGATGTTAGCTCGGGGCCAATCTTCCTCAAAAAAAAAAAAAAATGGATTTCTAGCTTCTCTTTTTTCATAGAAGGGAAACACCAGCCACGCTGAGCCCCTACTCCCACCAGGCAATGACAGGGTGCACCGGGGTGTTTCCTGCCCCCTCCAGGCAAGACAGAGGTGCTGCCATTTGCCATCTTACATGGGGGTGCTCCCCTGATCACCCGGGCTGCTGGCCTTGTAGGCATCTGAGTTTGCACCCTTGGATGTGAAGCTCCACAATCCCGTGATTGTGAATCTAACTTCTAGGGTCTCTTTGAGACTCTTGCAAACTCTGACTGTAAATAAGGAAAGTTATGGAAGAGAAGCAGCCACTGCTGCCTGTGCCGCCAGGCTCCTCAGAGGTTTCTGACTCCAGCTTTTGGCCCACCCTCCTTCCCCACATCCTCCGGTGCTGAAAATAATCCGGGGGACAGGGAAAATGAAGGAGGAAATGAGATAATCGCAGAATGCAGACTTTCCTGCAAAGAGTGACTCCCCCAAGGCGTGTGACCCTGAGCAAGGCGTGTGCCTTCTTGTCTTGCCTCTGCTCCTGCGGACCTGCCTCCTGGAATGACCTTCCTGAGACTCAGCTCAAATCTCACCATCTCTTTGGGAGCTGACTCCCAGCTCCTCCACCTACAGCTGAGAAGTCTTGGGCTTAATCTTCCTGTGCCCCAGTTTGCTTCCTCATTGGTAAAATGGGATTATAATAGCACCCACTGTGAATTGTTGTGATGCTTAAATGAGAAAAAAAATACACACACACACTCACCCTTCGAACCGAGCCTGGGACATAGTAAATGCCCATTAAGTGTTAGCTTTTATTACTTCCCATCCTCACGGGGGTCCTTCTCCTCTGATTTACAAAGGCTTTGGAAGTGCTGATTGTTGGTTATAATCTGTCTTGTGTTGCTCTCTTACTGTTTAATGGATATTTTATAGTCATTGTATTCATTTAGTCAGTCATCAAACATTTCTTAAGGCACCGTCTTAGTTGGGTTCCTGCTGAAGCAGACACTGAGACAAAGATTTGGGTGCAATGGTTTATTTAAGATGATGATCCCAGGAAGTCCCAGGAGAGGAGTGGGGACATGATATGGGGGAAGGGTAAATTAATGAGCAGGTTACCACTGACATTCACACGGGGACACATTCAAAATGGGGACCTCTCAGAGAGAGTGTAAAAATTGTCTCATAGTTGTTGCACCCCAGGAGTAAGGAAGCTGGGCTATTTATCCTCCAATGCTCATCCTTCTTGAACATGTATTTTTAATTATTGTTCATCAGTCAATGTTCCCGAGAGCATTCACTCCCTGGCGTTTCCACCCTGCTCCATTCACATCCCAGGCATGCTCCTGTGGCCAGAGAAAGCCCTCAGGCAGAGAAACAGGTGCTTGCCAGCAGGAAACCTGCAACTTGTATGGGAAAGTGAAAGGAATAAGGGCAGGGCACCAATAGTGTCTTCTACAGTCACCTGCAAGTGCCAGGCACTGGGAATACAAAGAAGCTGCTCCTTCCACTGTGGGATTCAAAAAGAAAGCCATGTGAGCAAGCATGTGCCATCAGAATTGCAGGAGCAGAGATAGATTACAGGGCACAAGAGGGGTTTCAGAGAGGGAGAGGCCAGTTCTCTGCAGGGGGGCGTCTGAGAAACAGGGCAGAGAAGAAAGACAAGCATGGTAAAGGGTTGCAGGCTCATGCGCAAGGAACTGTGAGCAGATCTGCAAGGGCCACGTGAGAGCCAAGGCTGGGGAATGGTACCAAGGAGGGTAAGTCATGATGGGCCCTGCAGGCCTTGGTTAACAGCTTGGGCTGTCACCCTAGGGCAATGCAAGGCCCCCAAGTTTTTGAGCAATGGAGAAATGTGATGTTATTGGGATCTTAATCCCTCTGGCTGCAGTGGGGAGAGAAGCTGGAAGGAGGCAAGAACAGAGAAAACCAATATGGCGGCCATGGCAATAAATACAGGCAAGAGATGAAGAGCAGTCGTGCTGGAAGGGTGGAGAAGAGGAGGCTGATACGAGAGAGGTGAGGATACAGGAGCTCCAGGCCTGGGGCCCTAATGAGTGTGGGAGCTGTGGGAAGAAGGAAGAGTCTAGAGTGAGCCCCCATTCCCTGGTTTGGGGAACTAAGTGGGGAAAGAACCATCTGCTGAGTTCCATAAAATAGGAGGAGGGGCTGGTCTGGTGGGAGAGATGATGAATTTCTTCTTGGGTGTCTAATAGAATGTCAAGTATACATTTGGCTACATGAGTCTGGAGCTCAAGAGAGAGAGTTTAGAGTAGGAGATAGATGTTCTCGGAGGGCAAGCACTTGATCTGTATTGTGTATTGTATTGTCTCTAGCATCTAGAATAGACTGGCACACGCATGGTACCCCATAAATATCTGTTGATGGAATGAGGGGACGATGTGGGACCTCCTCAGCATGGATATGGCCCTGAGGCAGCAGGTGTGCAGAAGGTATGGAAGGTAACGGTAAGAGCTGAAGACACCTACAGTTAGAGATAGGCAGGAAAATGGTAGACTTCGTTGGATGGTCTGAGAGATGGAAGGGAAGCAGAGGAGAAAATTGAGCATGAAAAACCAAGTGGGGGTGAGTTTCAAAGATCAGAGAGTGGCCAGTGGCTTCAAACACAAGGTGTGCCCGAGTGGGCTGGAAGAGAGTATGTCAGAGTCAGTGATGGGTGCCTATGTCCCCTAACGAGCTGTAAACTTCTGAAGGCAGGTTCCCAGGCCTTTCATCACAGGGTCTAGTACAGTTCATTTCTTCATTTCTTCCCTCACTTGTGCATCCAACAAATATTTACTAAGCACCTATTGTGAGCCAGGCATCGTGCAAGGTACTGGCAATACAATAATGAACAAGGCAGATAAAAATGTCTGATGAGTGAATAACTGAATGAATGAATGAGTGAACCAAGTCCCCAAGTGATTTGCTAAGTCCTTGAGGATAGAGCTCTGAGTCATGCTTCACTGGCATCCTCTTTGTCCTCAGCCATGTTAGAGAGACAGAGAACGTGCTTGATAAATAGTGACCGAGTGTCACGGGCTGACTGGTGTGTTGATGGGGAGCAGGGGAGCGGGGTCCTCCATCCCCCCCACACTCCCACTGCTGAGGGCTTGTGGTTTGACCTCTTCCATTCCAGGCTTAGTGAACAAGCCAAGGGACAGGTGCTCAGAGCAACACACCCCCAGTTGCTGAGGCCACCCTGGCCCCTTCCTTTGGGGGAGGAAGGCAAGAGTCTGGCAGGCTCATTTTTCTTTCCTTCAAATGATGCAAATGCTCAGATGTGAGTCCCTTCTTTGCACAGATGATATGCTAGCTAATAAAAGCTCGTCTGAAATCCATCTCTCAGAGCGTGTGTGTATGAGTGCGTGTGTGTGTGTGGTTTCACTGCCCATCTGTAGCCTGAGCTGTAGGAAGACATATGCCTTTGTGGGTGACTTTGCAATCGAAAAGGACTCCAACATTCTGTGCTCCATTCTCTGAAATAAGATCCTCCCACTGCTTCAGACCTTCCCCTGCTCACAAGCCGAGGTCACCCAAGAACCACCATGTGGCAGCAATGCTTTTCCAAACAGGCAGCCGGCTCTGGGGTGCTGATGCCCAAGGGGCAAAGTGTCTGTTCTCAACAAATCCTTGCTCTTTCTCCCACCAGGATCCACTCCCCCTTCATCTGGTAACAGCTCCTCCCCTCCCCTACTCTCCAGCCATGTAGTCAGCGCCCAGATTCAGGGGTTGGCATTTGTCCCAGGCTTGGCCAATTAGAAGGCTCCGCTGGCCTGAGTGATGGAAGCAGAGATGAGAAAGTACTCAGATTTGTCCAGTGAGGGTCAATCCTAAGACCCTCATGGGATCTACTGAACAGGAGGAGCTTTCTTTCTAGAAGCAAAAGAGGGAAAGACGTGGATTTAAATGCTACCTCTGCCACCACTTACTAGCTATGTGCCCTTGGGCAAATGACTTAACTTCTCTGAGCCTCATTTTCCTCATTGGCAAAATGGGCATTCACCCATATGGTACTTGCGTGGTGCAAGATGACCTGGCACATAGTAGGTACTTCATAAATGTTAGTTATCACTCACCTAGAGCCCTGGCTTCTTCTCCCTCTACTCTTCCTTAGTAGCTGATCTCATCTGTCTTGTAACTTCCCAAAACTCCCAAATTCAGATCTCCAGTGCTGGCCTCTCTTTGAACTCCAGACTCATCTATCCAACAGCTGACTTGGCATCTCTGTTTGGATGTCTCCCAAGCATCCCAAACTGAACAGTGCCCCAAATCGAGCTAATGAGCCACTCTTCCCCCAACCAACTCCACAAACCATCACCTTCATCTCAGGAATGGTACCTCCATTGGTCTTAACTGTCCATCCCAGAAGTCCAGGAGGCATCCTCCACACCTCTCTCCCACCATCTTAACTAAACCATCACCAGGTTCTATTGATTGTATCTCCTATAGATTTCTGAAACCACGCCCTTTTCAACATCTCCTCCCTCCTACCTGAGGCTCAGTCACCATCATCTCCTGCCTGGATGACTGTGCCAGTCCACTCGAGATCAAGCCTCTAGAGATCTCTTCGTAAAACGTCAATCTGGTCGAGTCGATCCCCCCGCCTAAAGCCTTCCAGTGGCTTCCCAGGGCTCTTCAAATAAAATTAAAATCCTTACCTTAGCCCCAAAAAAGAGCATAAACTGTCTAGCCCAGCCCTCTGGCCTCACCATTGACCATGTCTTTGGGTCTGATTTTGGAGATGCGTAACACACTGACCTGGCCATCAAGCAAGCTGGCTTCTGCTTTCTGAACTGTGGTGGGCTCCCTGTTGAGCTTTGACCGCGTAACATCCCTCCTCTGGGTCTCTTTAAAATGGACAAGTTGGTCAATAAGGATCCTTCCAGATCTGTCAAAAATTGGGCTTTTTCCTAAAGCCCCTTTGAGGCAGTCTTAAGAAAGAGACCCACAGTCGTCTTCTCAGACACCTTCTCAACACTTAGACAGCAGAGCGCCAAGAACATTCAAACACCTCCACTCTGAACTCTGCTCCCTGCTTTCTTTCCTCCCGGGTCCAATCCATTGTTCTCCCAGGACACCTCTGTAATAGAAGTCATAAAGAATGCATGGCCAGCACCGGCGTCTCCAACATCCATAATTAGTCCTGCCACACAGAATAGTATGGATGTTATAAGTTATTATTATTTGTTGTTGCTAGTGGTCACTGCTTTTATGCCCTCTGCCTTATAATGGAGAGAATTTTTCTTGCCATTTGAGTGGGTCGGGTTTTTGTATGTGGCCAAAACTAATTCTTAAAAATACACCAGAGTTTGAAAAGTTCAGAGTCCCACCAAGCTTAGGGGGACAGTGTAGAGAGTAGAACATAGCCTTTGAGGGCAGAGAGATCTGCGTCTAATTCTAGATTTGGCCAATTTCTAACTTATGTAACTGGAGCAAAATGGGTCACGTTCTTCCCATGGTTGAAACCCTTCCACGGTTCCCCCATGACTTAAGGCTAAAGTCCCGAGTCACGCCCGTGGTGTTGAAGACCATGAGTGATCTGGCCACCGCCGACTGCTCTGATTTCCTCTTCACCACACCCCTCTCATCTCTCACTCTGCTTCATCCACACTGGCCTTCTTGCTCCTGAAATCTTTCTCACTTTTGACAATGCTGTTCCCTCCAACTGGAATGTGCTCCCCTTGCCAATACCAATGATTTCCGCAGATTGCAGCTCAACGTTATTCTCTTAGGGATGCTTTCTTTGATGGCCTCCCCATCCCCAAGATTCAGTCAAGTGTCCCTCTTAGATGCACTCGTAGCCTCCTCTAATTTGATTTGTGCAGCAAATCTCATGATCATCGTTCAGTACTTAGACGAGGATGCATTTTTGAGCCTACTTTCCTTCTAGAGAGTAAGCTCTATGAAGACAGGAACCAACTGACTGTCTCATGGTGCATTGCCAGCTCCTAGCACAGTGCCTGGCATATAGATTTTCATCAATGGAATGAATGACAGATTAAGTGATGCAACCTCTTTGCGCCTCTGCTTTTGCACAATGAGGACCATCATGCCTACCTCCTGGGATGACTGTGGGGAGAAGCAGGGAGATTCTGCGGCCTTATTATCACGCCTGGAACATGTTAAGGGGATGAATAAAACATCACAGTTTAGCAATATGGAGCACGGTGTTTCCAAACCTGGCTCTGCCAATTAGTAGTCATGTGACAATGAACGTGTGACACTTCTCTGATCACCCAGGTCTGTTACGGGAATTACATGAGATCTTGTATGTGAAGGTCCTGGCGTATCAGGCACTTCATAGAACACAACACTATTACTCTAAGTCAGGTCAGAGGTTTTCCATCACTGGGAGCTTCATAAAGTGCTGATGGCCAAACCCCATCCCAGACCAATGAAATCCATTTATCTGGGGGAGAGTCCTGGGCACTGGCACTTTTCCCATTTTTTTTTTTAAAGCTACTTTCTGTTCTCAGAATGGTTTCTTTTTCCTATTTGTTTGTTTGTTTGTTTGTTTGCAGGGGAAGATTTGCCCTAAGGTGACATCTGTTGCCAATCTTCCTCCTTTTACTTCCTGCCCGCACCCCCTCAAAGCCCCAGTACATAGTTGTGTATAGTTGTAAATTTTCTGTTTCTTCTATGTGAGCTGCCACCACAGCATGGCTACTGACAGACGGGTGGTGTGGTTCCACGCCCAGGAACCAAACCCAGGCCACCAAAGTAGAGCGCACCGAACTTTAACCGCTAGGCCATCAAGGCTGGCTCGTTCTCAACATTTTTATTATGAAAACTTTTAAGCATACATAATAGTCAAAAGATTTTTACAGTGAACACTCACACATATTCCCACAACCTATCTTCTCCATTTAACATTCTGCTCTTCTTGCTTTGTCACATATTTACCCATCTATTCACCTATCAATTCATACTAACTGTTTATGCATTTCTTCTTTGAAACTGCAGACATCAGCCTATTTCCCCCTAAATACTTCAGCAGACCTGTCATATCATTAAGTAAAGTTCAATATTTATTTATGTTTTTCTCTTTGGAGATGAAATCCATTCAGAATGTAACACACAAACCTGAAGTATACCGTTTTATGGATTGAACATTGCATATGCCCATGAAACCCCAATCTCTGTCAAGATATAGAACATTATCATCATTCAGGAAAGTTCCTGTAGATATCACTTCTCAGCCAATCCACTCCTGAGAATCAACCGCCGCTCTGATTCTTTCCTACCATAGATTAGTTTGAGGCATTGCAATTTTCAATGCTCTAGAGGAGATTCTTGTGAAGTCAAATTCAGAACAAAAGGCCTAGGTAAACGCACGCACCCTGTGGATCTCAGGAGAGAGAGAACCAGAGAGTAGAAGAAGGGCCTCTTGACCATTAGTCAATGGGCTCTTGGGACTGGCCAACTAGAGGAGGAGAGGGAAACGCATAGAACTACATATGCTCTGATTCCACTCACACAATGTTCAGGAACACGCGAAACTACGGTGAACGAAATCAGTACAGTGGTTTCCTCCAGGGGATGGGTGGGGCTGACTGAGAAGGGGCATAAGGGAATTTTTGGGGTGATGGAAAGGTTCTCCCTCCTGACAGGGGAGTTGGTAGCAGGGAATAATTCATGGAATTGTTCACTTAAGCTACGTGCAGCTCACTGTCTGTAAATTATACTGATTAAAACAAATTCTAGGCCAAGGATTTGGCAGTTGGGGGCTGCAGAAGCCAATTACATGCATGCTGAGAGGTTTTATCCCCAGAAGACTCAGCACTGGGTGCCTTATATAGAGCTAATTTTGGCAGTCATCTTTTTCAAATTTTCTTAGCCACAAAACTTTTTTTTCCCCCAAATCAAAATATTATTCAGCATTCCAAAATAATAGACCCAAAGGAAGCTTTTCTGTTTGAACTGGAGATAAACAATGGAAGGTCCCTTACAGGCCTCACCCTCAGGGTCTCCTCTTCCACCCTACATCCAAAGACCCTTAGGGATCATGGATCCCAGGTTGAAAACCACTGATCCAAGGCAGCCAGCAGGGCTGCTGAGTTCAGTTGCACCGTTGAGCACTGCACAACTCCAGACTATGATGTGAATGGCATCCCTTAGAGGTGTGCAATGCAGCGGCCCTGGGGGCCATGCTGGTAACACAAGCAAGTGAAGCAGGGCTGGAAAAGATAATAAACGTTAACTAGCACTGAACCAGAGCATCAAGCTCAGGACAGCGTGGTGGGGCTTGTAGCAAACTGGTGAACACAGCCTTGTTAAAAGAGGACAGCTGCTACTCACCTCCAACTGATTGTTGCTATGTGGGAAAACCAGCTCAGCACTGCCAGATCTGAGTTTTTTTCAAGAGAAGCCAAAAATCTGGATTTTATATGAAGCCTCTCAGTTTTTAAATGCTAGAAATTGAATCGATTTAAAAAGCATTGTGTAGCCCAAGTCGAACATATCTGCAAGACAAATCCACCCTTCTGGGTCACCAATTTCTACCTTTTGGTTTAATATGGTAAGCAAAAAGTGTCTGAGTTCTTGGCAACAAATAAGAGGCATGTATGCATCGCCCATTTATGCCCTGGGTACATCCGGGAATTAGAGCTGTCTGCCGTCTGAGAGTCAGGAGACGTCAGTTACACCTTCCTGAAATTTCCAAGGAATTATGCAATCAGCGTTATCAGAGGCATGGGCACAAACCACAGCCGAAGACGCACAGGGAGAGCCGTAGATACCGCTTTCTGAACGTCTGTCCATCTCTTGGCCAATGACGCACCTGAGCGACTGCCATTTTGAAGGCGGGAATCGCAAGACGGTGGAACACAGATCCCAACGTCAAGCAGCTCAGCATAAGCACGATGCAAATGAATAAACATGGTAAAACTGCTTAATTAAAATGCTTATTAGTTCATCTAAGGGCAGGCTTTTCCTTATAAATAAATAAATAGAAATTAATGCAAACATCTTATTTCTCTTCCAGCCCTCCTTCCATATGATTATTGGAGAAATCCTCTGAGCCTTGGGAACTCTAATGGTGTGAAGGTGGAAGCCAAGGGAGGGAGCAGTAGAGAGCAGGAATAAATTCAGAAACAAAGCACATCACTTCTGTTGGGCCGAATGCCAGATGGACGCTCAAAAGACACTCTTGCTTGGATCTGAGACATCCATCCTCAGGCCAATGTTTCTCAACTGTGGTCCACAGACCTCATAGAATCGCCTGGAGAGATTCTTAAAAATGCAAATCCCTGGGTCCTACCCAATGCCAACTGAGTCAGACTCTCTAATGGGTGTGGCAGAGGCACCTGCTTTCTCAGCAAGCATCCTCAAGAGATTCAGACACTCCAAGGTTCAAGAAACACTGGACCAAATGACTCCCGTAGCTTTGAATATTGTTTATATGCCAGTAGGGAAAAAAAAGCATATCTTTATCCCAGAACTCTCTTGCAAGCCTTACACACGTAAGTCCATATGTACACTCGCCATCTCTTGGGCATCTCACAGGTATCTCAAATTAACAAGAATAAACCTGAATTCTTTATCTTCTTAATCTTAGTAAATAGCACCTCCATCCATCCAGCTGCCTATGCCAGAAATTCGGGCATCATTCTTGACACCTCTATTTTTCTCACCCATGACATGATATCCCTGACCTTGAGCCATGGATCCTACCAGATCCACCTCTGTAAAGGTCTGGTTTTGCTGCAGTAACAAACAACTCCAAAATCGTAGTGGTTGAAGACCACCGTGAGTCAGCAAGAGCTCTGCCTGACCCTGCTGGGCTTATTCTCAAGAAGCAGGTCAAGTTCAGGTCTATACCACATGTCTCCTCACTCCAGAACCAGTATGATAGAGCACCACCACCACCACCAGTCTGCCGCTTGCCATTCTCATGGCAAATGACAGGAACACAGCAGACTGTTCTCCCTATATTCCATTCACCAAAGCATGTCACACAGCCAAGCCCAAAATCAGTGGGGTGAAGAAGCACATTCTTCCAATGGCAGAGGGGAAAGTAAATATTTGCCAAACAATCATATTGTCCTCCGTGATCTCCAGAATGTAGCCCAGATCCTTCCACCTCTCCATTGCCATGGAGAGAAGTCATCATCCCACCCGGGGTCCAAGGCACCATCATCTCTCAACTGGATGTCCACACAGACTTCCAACTATCTCCCTGCCTTCCATGGCTCCTCCAATCTGTTCTCCAGAGGCGTCAGCATGATCTGTTGACAGTGCTGATCAGCTCACATGGAACTCTCCAACGGCTTCTCATTGCACTCAGGAAAAATTCAAATTCCATATCCCAATCTCTAAGGCCCTACAGAAGCTGACCCCTGACGACCTCCCTAGCCCAGGGATATTTAGCCCTGGGTACAAGGACCCCTAATGGGTATCTAGCTTCATCTCCTCCACTTTCTGCCCTTACTCAAGCTCTAGTCACCCCACCTTCCTTCAGGTCCCCCCACCTCACCACCCACTTTTCTGTCCCCCAGTCATTCCCTCCACCTGAATGCCATTCTAGAAGCCATTCTCTCCACCAGGCACCCCCTGTCCATTCTCCTTGCTATCTGTGCTTCCTCCTTTTCACCTTGCAGATCTCAGCTTAAAATACTCTTCTCAGAAAGGCAAGGTATTGCCTAGTCTAAATGGACCCCTCGTATAGCTTCTTAAATAACCTATATTTATTACAAATTGAAATTATAAGAGGGGTAATTAACAACCTGATGTCTGCCTCTCTACTGCAAGGTAAACTCCATGTGGGCGGAGGCTGTATCTATTTCACCCACCACCAAGTCACCCATGTTGGACACAGTGCACATCCTACATGATTGATGATTGGTTGTTGAATGAATACTAAACTATCTTCTACTAAGCACCGAGGTACTTTCTGTTTTGTTTTATTTCATACTCATTCCTGATCTAGTTATATTAATTCAAGGAAACTGAAGCTCAGAAAGGTAAAGTAATGTGCCTAAAGTCCCATTGTTTGGAAAAATCAGAGCCCAGATAAAAATCCAGTTGTGTCTATTTCCAAGGTCCACACAATTAACGGTGTATTGTGCTATGTTGCTTCCTCTAGAGGAAACCCACAGGTAATTTCTCAAGACCTGATACAACCTGTCACGCCCCTGTTCTTTACAATCTAACCCAGCCTCAAAGACAAGAAGAAAATCAATTCCTTCCCCCTGCAGAAAATACATCTGAGGGTAGGCACAGTGGGGGGGCACATGGAGAGACTGAGGCGGTCCCATTCTCCTTTCCACCCAACCCTCACCATGAAACATGTAATCTCTTTTAGAGAAAGAGATGGAAATAGATACAAAAATGAATTTCTTAAGAATCCAAGATGGAAACGAGGAGTATGTCACAGGCAGTACCTGCCTAAGGCCAAATGGATTGTACGGACAATACTACATTAGAAGTGTGATGCAGTCTTTCTGTGCCTCAGTTTTCCCTGTTGTGAAATGGGATGATAGTGCTCGTGCCTACCTCGTAGAGCTGGGGGAAGGAAGCAAAGGGCTAAAGCATGTGAAGTGCTCCGTTTTGCCTAGTATATGGCGAGCATTCAGTTTCTACCCCCAGAAGACATGTCCTTTGCAAGATGCAAGACACTACTTGTCATTTTCCAAAGCCAAATGACAGAGTGACCCCTGAAGATACTACAGTTACAATAGGGAAGACGGAAATTCCATGAGAAAATTGCTGAAAACAACCTTTCATGATGGCTAAAAAGAACACTGGTCTCTGAGACGGAAGAACCGGGATCTCGACGAGATCTGGGTCTTACCATGTGACCTTGGGCAATGTTTTCCCTTCTCTGAGGTTTAGTTTTCTTGTCTGCAGTCAGGGATGTTGGTAGCACTATTTCTCAAACTTTTCATTCTTTTACCACCTTCAATTTTTACAGTGAAGTATCTACATACCACCAATTACATTACTTATTTTTTAATTTATATCCATTTACTCAACAAGTATTTGTGGGCACCTATGATGTGCCAGACACTCCTCCAGGCACTGAAGCACTGTTCTAGATGACTCTTTTGCCTGACTTAATATCTACTTTACATCCTAAGCAATAACATCCATGAACTCATGGGACTGAAAAGCTAAAGTAGGTATTTTTTTCTAATGTACAATAAAACAAATGCCTAAATATTGACAGGAAATGGGTCCATTAATGTGCACCCATAATCTCAGGTGCTACCAGTGACACAAGTGGGGGTGCTTTTGGACACATGGATAACATCTAGGTTCTCTTGTAACTCTCAAAATTGCACTGTTCTGAATTCTTCTGAAGAGAAGATTGACACAGCTGATCTTCCTGTCTTCCAACCCACTCTGCTACAGCGATGCACAGAGTGACATTAATTGAGTAATTATTCAGCAATTACAAGAACTTTTTTTTGAGCCGACGACTAGGGCTCTGTCAGTTTGAGAACACGCTTGACTTCTCGGTTCTCTGTTTTCGATTCACACTGCAAACTTCAGGCACCTTCATCTCCTTCCTTGCAGTTGCCTAGGACATTCGTTTACACCCAGGCAACGTTTTCATCTTCAAAGAATATTATCAACTTTCAATGACTTCTCTATATCTGACTAGGCAAAGACTCCAAAAAACCCATAGTCATCCTAACAGACAGCTCTTCTCAAACAATATTTAATAAGTTATGCATAATGAGTCAAAAATGTGTGTTCTGAGTTGCCTTTGAAATCCAAAAATGATTAGAAAAGGAAAACTTTCCCACCAATTAAAAACCCCTTAAACTTCAGTAGAAAAGTGGGCTAAGGACGTGAACGGATCATTCACAGGAGAAAAAACATAAACAACTAATAAGCATATGAAAAGGTACTGAACTCTTTCATAATCAAAGAAAATGTAAATTAAAACAAGAGAGCATTTTGGGGGGGTTCAAATTAACAAAGGGTTATAGCGTAATAATTTTCCCTGCAAGATCGAGTAAGGTGAAATAGGTGCTGGTGTTGGAAGAACGCTATTTCTACATTTCTGGAAAGCAGTTTGATATTGTGTTTCCAGATCCTTCAGAGAGGTTACAATCTTCGGCTCACCAATTCCCCTTCTAGGGATGAACCATAAGAAAATCGTAGAAGATCTGTTGGGCCAACATGTTTGGTTTAATGGACAAGGATGTCTATCGTGATGGTATGTCTAAGAACCGAGTTTCTCAACCACAGCACTGACATTTGGGGTCGGACAATTAATTCCGTTGTAGGGGCCTCCTGTGCATTGCAGGGTGTCCAGCACCATGCCTAGACTCTACCCACCAGAGGTCAAAAGCACACCCACCCCCACTTGTGACCATCGAAATTGTCTCCAGACATTTCCAAAAGTTCCCTGGGGGACAAAATCCCCTTTGGGAACCACTGATTTAAGAATAAAAACTTTTAAACCACCTAAATGTCCAAGTATAACAAAACGGTCAAATCAGTTATGGTCTGTTCCTACGATGAAATACTATGCATCCACTTAAAATGTTGCTTTTAAGGAGTATTCAACGACATGGAAACCTAATCATCATAAAATAGTACGTGAAAAAAGGCAAAGAACAAAATTATTTAATTAGCCGTGCATTCTTAGAAGAATAACTTGAAGTGAAATAAAGCAAATGCTGGTTGCAATTATCTTTAGGTAGTAGGATAAAGCAGTTTTCATTTCCATTTTCAAAACATCTCTTGGTTCTATAAGCCGAGAGAATGAATTTCTAGTCCGAAAAACCTGGCTTTAAATTCCAGCTCTGCCACTTTCTACCTCTTACTGACTCTTACTCTTAACCTCCAAGTCACCGCGACATCATCTACAAATCGGAATAACCATGTGCCAACTGCAGAGTGATATAGAATAAATGAGATAATGCAGGTAAAGTGTTCAGCAAGGTGCCTGGGAGGTCGCAAGTATTCAGTTAAAGGTTAGTTTTCATTAACAGGTACTACCTTTTTAATTGAAAATATTTGTCTTAAAAAGAAAACAAATACACAACACCAAGCCAGAAAGAGCTTGTCTAATTTCTCTGGGGAGAGTCAATGTCTGAGGAAGACTGATCGCTGATGGTTGGGGATTTGGCATCAGGCAGAATTCTGTTAGTGGGAGAATGAAGACAGGGATGAAAAATCCACCTGGCAGAAGGGGACGACCTGTGGGAAAACATGATTTGAATTGGACAGGACGAGGAGAAAGCCTCAAGTCAAGATTATTGAAGTGTCAACAGCCATGACGAGTGTAACTGCCTAACAGTCTAAACTACTTATGAAAGGACCTTACGGAGAAGCATTGGGAACTGGATCTGGAAACGTTGCTGCGCATGCTGTGGTCCATTTGGACTGGAGCCTGGAGAGCCAGGAGACCCAGGTCATTGGAGGAGAATCTAAGAGGACAGTGGGTGCTGCCACTGGGACATCCTGAAAGAATCTGGAGACTTGGCCTCAAGATCTTGCCATCTTGTCCTGCGAGCTCCTTTTCCTCTTTGGGTCTCTGACTATTGATGTATTTAGACAAATAGAATAAGAATAGGAAAATTGGAGACCGACCTCCAAGAGGTGAATCCCGGGTCCACCATGGACTAGCTATGGCAACTCTGGCCAAGTTACTTACTTCATGGATCCAGGCCTCCATTTCTGCATCTACAAGAGGTGGATGACAGTATCTGCAAGTACTCCATAAAATGGCAGCTCTAATTGCTTTTTTACAAAGTTACTCCAAATAAAAAACTAGAACCTTCCTCAAAGTGGAATTAATCCTTTTGAAACTTTGAATACAGGATAGATCAGTGAACAGATGCTCAAAGGATGGAAGGCAACACCTCTTCAGCCCCAAGACTTCTCGGGTGTTCCAGGGCTCATCACAAGGCTCCTGACCACAGTTCTCTCCTCCCTTGAGCGCTTATTTACCTGTGCCGTGGCCTGGGCAGGTACTGGGGCTACTGGAATGGCCAAGAAACAGGTGGCCTCAAGTTGCTCAGAATCCAGTGGAGGAGACAGATATGGAAAACACAGATAAAATTCATCTGAGTGTAATACTATCTAGTGAGAAGAGGAAGCAATATCAGGTCCTGGAGCCACACAACCTGCTTTGAACCCAAGATCTTGTCAGCCATGAGCACCTGGATGAGTTACTTTGCCTCTCTAAGCCTCAGTATTTTCATCAGTAAAATGGGGATAGTAACAGTAGTGTTTCCCCCTCATAGTGTTATTGTCAGGACAAAACAAGGGGAAACTGTTCAAATCATGCCTAGAACATGCTTAGTGTTTAATAAATGTTAACTGTTACCACTATTAAAATCTGGGTGACTCGATGTAGGGATCCTGGAAAGATAGTCTGATTCTCTGACCCAAAGGGGTGAGATGCTTTCAGCGGGATTTGGTCATCCTGTCCCATGTCTGGTCTGGGCACACCTCAGGGCTCATGATCTCCCCACACCTGAATTCCCCCTCAGCATCACCATACGGATCTAGAGGACGCTCTGTCAGGAGTCAAGATGTACACTTTCGTTGTTTTAGCCACCTCCCGAAAGACCACAGAAGACTCGTGACTGTAAATTAATCCATCGATTTTCTAAGTGAAAAGGAGATTCTAAATGTCTCCTGAAAACAATATCCCCTTCTCTCCATCTCCCCACACACGTACCAAAAAGTGGGAGAGAGAGAGAAGGGAGAAAGGAGGAGGGAGGGAAGGAAGGAGGAAAGGAGGGTAGCCCTTTAGCAGGTCAGGAAAGAATGATGAGGAAATGATCGTGGGCAGGGCAGATTGTCTGAGGATGAACAGGGGCTGGATCCCTGAGCACACTCTCTCCTGCCTCACTTGACAGAGCAGACAGGTGACAGGTGTCTCTCCTGTGACTATTCCACCTGAACACCTGCTTACTCAGAAGCCCCCCCGGTCACTCCGGGTAATCCTCAAGCTAAATGGACTCATGGTCTTGTGGTGATTTCCAACAGAAGCCGATTCTTCCTTTTTCCTGGCATGAGTCTGGACATTTGAGCAGACAAAAATGCTTGAGAGTTTTGTTGAACAAGGAAGGCATTGTGATGCCTGGGAGAAACGCCACCACAAAATGATAAATTTGGGCCAGCCTGCCTGCCATCCTCAATTCCTGATACACACCATACACACAAACACACACACACTTCTGAGTAACCCCATGTGTGCCTCTTGACAGGGGGATAGACAAAATATGAAACAACTCTGACAGTGCCTCTACTGACCAATCAGAACGGACATTGATCATAGCTTTGGAGAAGGTTCTGGAAGTCCCCTACTGTTACCCTTTTAGTTAAAAAGTCTTGGGCAGGTTTAGGGAATCCAAAGGAAGAGCCAGGGTGGCGGGTGAGCATTTGGGGACGGAGGCAGTGGCTATTTCCAATTGGCATGGCACAAGTATTTCAATATTTAATACCCACTCTGGGAATACTGGTGAATACCAGCTATCCTACACTGAGTTCCCTAGAAGTAGACTCTGAGACAAGGATTTGTATGTGGGTGATTTATTAAGACACTGCCCCCAGGAGAAAAACAAAAACAAACAAACAGACAGAAAACCAGTAAGGAAGCAAGTGAAGCAGAACAAAGACAGAAAGGAAGCCCAGCCAGGATGCAGACTTTAATCAAAGTCTCACAGATGGTCCCTCGACCTGAACCCACAGGGGAGTCTGCAGTGTAAATCAGCCCCCCCTGTTGGCCTGATCCAGGGCAAGAGAGCCCGGCTTTCATATTCATGCACCCGGAAGTCATTAGTTAAGGGCTGTCCTGGAAGCGGAGCAAAGCAGTTCCAGTGGCTGCCCAGGAAGTCGTCTGCACAAGAGCCACTGGTACCGCCTGTCAGAAGCAAAAGCACAGAAAAGTCAAAGGTTGGAGACCATGGAAACGGTAAAAAGAAAAAAAAAAAAAAAAAGATTCAGTGGATCTGGGGGGAGTGCCAACAATGTTCACACCACCAGCTGAATGTCGACCCAAACTCTTAGATGGGGAAGAAACACATACAAATGATGAGTTTAGTGCACACAATAACATGGGGTACTTGCGCAAAGGCTCAACATTTCTCTTATTAGGCAATTCATTCCTGGATGAACTCTTTGCCTCCAGTCTCACCCTCTTCAATCCTAAATAGTAATAAGAGCTAAAATGGATAGAGTCCTCACAATGGGCCAGGAACTGTGCAGATGACAAGTCCAACCTCACAACAAGTTCTCGAGGCGGTCATATTCTTCCCATTTTACAGATGAGCAAACTGAGAGTTAGAGAGTTTAAGAAAATTGGAGAAGGTTTCCCAACAAATAGGTGGTAACAGAGAAATTCCAATAAATCTCAAGTTTGCCTGGCCCCAGAGCTTATGTTCTTTCCAACTCCCATCCCCACCCAACACCATCTCCTTTTGATGCAAACACGAGCCAGAAGTAGACCCTGAGATGAGGATTTATGTGCGATTCAGGGAACATGCAACACATTACGAAGGAAGTGCTCTCAGAAGAAACTGGTAAGGGATGGGGGGAAGCCGAACAGGGAAGAGAAGGAAGTTGAGCCAGTGGCAATTTCAGGGAACGTGCCAGCCTCAGTCTGGTCCCAGATGGAGCTCTGCTGTGTCCATGAGACTTCAGAGTTAGTTCCAACTTGAGGCAAGAGAACTGGGCTCTCGTATGCCCACACCACTTGGGTACCCAGGTCACGTAGACTTCCAGGTAAACCAGCTCCAGTAACCCAAAGCAGTCCTTCAAAGAGAGTCACAGGAGCAGATCACGAGAAGCAGAGCCTACAGAAGCATACCCAGGGAGTAGGAGGAGATCTGGACAACACACGGGCATACATCACCCCTATCCAAGCCCAGCAGCACTCTCCAAAACCCTAGGCTTTAAACCCAAAAACCAATTTCCCCATTGTCTGGGGGAAAACGTCTCCTTTCTTGATATTCTAAAGATCATCTCAAAGACCATTTTCAAGAGCTGATTACCTGAGCATGGCTCCAATCTAAGGAAAGTATCCCATTTTCCACCTCTAGAGAGAGAGAGAGAGACATAATCAAGTAACTTGTGCCTGGATCTTCAGCTTTATTCATTCAGATATCAGTAAATAAGAGAGAATGTGACTGTTCACAGAACTTCAGCAAATTGAGCTCCTATTTGGGGGAAAATAAAAGGCCACTAAGATTTAATATGAAATCCTTCTACAAGGAAGATGATTAAACACATTACTGGGGCTTCAATTTCACCATGGCAGATATTGAATGCGCCTTTCATTTCTTTCTGCCACTCAGCACCTCTGCTCATTCCCCTGATGCTTGACACTCTGATATTAAGGAAGCTTAAAGAGATGGGAATCAGTATATTGGCAATGAAGTGACAAGGGCAAATTGGTAGGAAGGCCAGGGGCCCCAGGCTGGAAAAGCTGGGATTACTCAAATGCCAGATCCCACAGGGGCAGTCCAGGATGGTCTTGAATTTCAAAATCTGTTACCTACCAAGAATTTAAATAAAAAAACACCAACAGCTGAGTGGAATGGATGCCAATACGGCAGTCTTGAACAGGAGCCAATTTCAAGAGCCAACAGGCTCTCATTATCTTCATCATGTACCATTTGGTTATAAGAAACAGAAACCCACTCAAACTCGCTTGAGCTATAGGGGGCTTTAATTGGAAGAATTAGTGGTAGAGAATAGAGCTCAAAAAGGTGAATGACCAGTAAGTTAAAAACTTAACCCACTCCCTCCTCTCCAACACCACATTAAACATGATAATGTTTACTGAAGCCCTACTATGTGCCAGGCACTGTGTGAATGCTTTATCTGCATTATCTCACAGTTAACCCACACAGAAACTCCCTGAGGTGCAAACATCCCCATTTTTCAGATGGGGAAACTGAGGCTCCAAGAGGTTAAGGAAACTGCCCAAGGTTGCACAGCTTGAAAGTGGCAGAATTAGGATTCAAATCCCATCCTCCAAACCACTGCCCTCCACCACCGTCCAAAGGAGCTGTCTCAGCGTCTCTTCCGCTGGGTCCATTATATTCTGAATGCTTCTCTCTGCAGGCTGGCTCTTTCTGCCTCCACAGGCCTGGGTGATGGCTAAATGGCCACTCCAAATCTGGTTCTAAATGGCACCCAGAGGAAAATGCTAGGATGGGAGACTTGAGCCCACCCATATCTATGATTACAGCCAAGGGCACCCAGTTCCACATGATCAGAGTGTCTCTGTCTTTTGGTTCAAATTCTCACAGTAAAGAGTCTAATTGGCTTCTTACCCCTTCAGGTGTGATGATGGGATGGACAAGGTATCACCTTATAAAATGACGGCAGCTAGTGCATGGGGTGTCAACTTCTCTATGAACTGGTGTGTGAGTGGGGAAAATGGTAGGTACCTCTAATGCCCTCAATTATTCATGCCATGCTTCTTGAGAGAGCATCTCACTCTCCCCAGGTACTTTACTAGATACCAGAGCTTTCGAGATTGAGAAGTTGTCATACCTGCCCTTAGGAGGCTCACAATGTCTAGAATAGACACGTAACTAAACCACTGCCATCCAGAGGATAAGAGCTGTGGTTGAGAGAAACAAGGAGTACTGCCATCTTGCAGAGGAAGCATACATGGTCTAGCCTAGGACATCGGGGGAGAGGTCCTGAAGATGGTAGCAGATGAACCCAATCTGAATGGATGAGTCGGGGTGACCTGCTGTACAGAAGTACAGTGCATGCCTTGCTGGGGAGATATTGGGAAATGGGTACAATGGGAAGGCAGAGTGTGAAGGAGGACCAGAAAATGAGGTTAAAAAGGTAGGCAAGGGCCAGTTCATGAGTGACTTTCTGTGCTAAGAGAAGAAATGTAATCATTTGCTTGAGAGGCAATATAATCTAGTGCAGTGCCATGCAACAGAACTTTCCATGATGATGGAAATGTTCTAAATCTGCACTGACCAAGATGGCAGCCACCAGCTGTGCACTTGGCCTATGGCTAGCATGACTGAGGAACTGACTTTTTAATTTTACTTAATTTTAATTAATTTAAATTGAAATGGCCACGTGTGGCTAGCAGCCACCATATTGGACAGCCAAATCTAGCGGTTCCACTGCGGGGTCTAGAGTCAGACTTACTGCTGGCTCCAAGTCAAACTGGCTGTGTGACTCCAGGAAGCTCCTTGACTTCTCTGTACCTCAGTTTTCTCCTTCATAAAATGGAGATAATAACGTCTCTCCGAGGAGTGTTGTAAGGATTGAGTTGACACAGGTAAAGCAGTTGGAATGGTTCCTGGCGTATAGTAATCACTTAACAAGCATCCAGGCAGTTCAGGAGGTGATGGGAAGCTTTGAGAGGAGTTAAGGAGGGGAATGGTCTGTGCAGAGTTCCCTTAGAGAAAGACTGTGTCCACTTGCTAGGGTTGCTGCAACAAAGTACCACAGGCTGGGTGGCTTGAACTGCAGAAATTTGTTTTCTTACAGTTATGGAGGCTGGAAGTCCAAGATCAAGTGTCAGCAGAGTTGGTTTCTTCGAGGCCTCTCTCTTTGGCTTGTCGATGGCCGTCTTTTTCCTGTGTCCTCACATGGTCTTCCCTCTGTATGACTGTCCTAATCTCCTCTTCTTATAAGGACATCAGTCGTGCTGGATTAGAATCGACCCTTAGGACCTTGTTTTAACCCAATTAGCCCTTTAAAGACCTCATTCCCAAAGATGGCCACGTTGTGAGGTGCTGGGGGCTAGGGATTTAACCTATGAACTTTGGGGGCACACAATTGATCCCATAACAAAGACACAGCAGACTGAAAATCAAGATTGCCAATTCCACTTCTGACCAATATGCTGAGTGACCTCAGCTGCTGGCTCCTTCCCCCGTGAGCCACCTTGGAGGAACCAGAGGGAAAAGCAGAGGACCTGGGAGGAGCCACCGGAGTGGCTGGGAGAAGATTTGGACTGGGGTGGGTGGGGGATGACTGGGATCTGAGGCAGAAGCTGCTCACCGTGGCTGCAGGAGGATAAACCAGAAGGGGGGGCTATAGGATTTCAGTCCTTGGTGTTCCCTACCATTGCCCTCAGGCAAACAGCACCTAACTCCACAATCCAGCTGAGACCTCTGGTCCGGATGCTGTCAGGGATAAAACCAGGGCAGGGAAAAAGCTATGTGTTCGTGTGGTGCTGAAAAAGCACGGGGGCACTAACTGACCTCAGGGAAGCTGACCTCAAAGAGAGGTAAGGAGCTTTCCCCTCTTTGTGTCCCCAAAGTGTCTCCTCTTAATGTTGCTTCCTTTAGGGGCAAAAAGTGATGCCTGAAAAGCCGTTTTGAATGGTGAGTAGTTATTGTCTGTGGGTTCCTTGTGTCTGGGGCTCTCCTTCCTAGGGCTCATCTACCCCCTACCCTCTGAGCCCAGTGGAGCCCACATGGGGGTCTGGCCTTCGCCCATTCACAATGCCCATCAGAAAAGCCCAATACGTCCCAGGTAAAACAAGCTCACAACTCAAAATAAGAAGACATTTGAAGAGTACAACCATTTCAACAGAAAGACAACATGCTGGGTTACAGATTCCAACAGAAGGAAAAATATTAGGACAGACAGTTAGAATTTAAAATTAGTCTTTTGTTAAACATGTGAAAGAGATAAAGATATTAACAATATAAGCAAGAACAAGAAAATATTTTAAACAACCAATCTGAAATATCAGACAGGAAAATGTAATGGTTGAAATAAAGAACACAATGGATGGATAAATGGAACAGAATAGATACAGTTGAAGAATGAATTGATCAACAGGAAGACAGGATGGAGGAAATCTTCCAGAAGGAAGAAGAAAAGACAAAATATTTTTTAAAAGCTAAGTGATATGGAGTATAGAAAAGAATCATTAACAACAAAATAATGACATTCCCAGAGACAGAAATAAAAGTGGACAGGAGTAAATATTTGAAGAAATATTGGATACAAATTTCTCAGAATTAAACAGAAAAGGGGGTCTACAAAGTTCCAAAGAGGAGAAATGAAGAAAAACCCACATCTAGACACATTATACTAAAAGTTAAGAAAATATCGAAAGCAAAGAGGAAATTCTAAAAGCTTCCAAGAAGAAAGAGACAACCACATTTTTAAAAAAGAAAGATTGACGTCAGAATTTTTTCATGAGCAATACTGGATGCAAGAATACATGAAGTAATATTTTCAAGGAATTAAATGAAAACAAAACATGAAATAAAATGTTATATCCAATTAAGCTGTCACTCAAATATGAGTATAATAAAAGTATAATACAAAATATTTTCAGGCATAGAAGACCTCAAGGATTTGCCACATAAAGCCTCACACTGAAAACAGTTTTGGATGAATTACCTAAAGAAGAGAAAAGATATATCCAGGAGACAGTGACAGATGTATAGATGTAGGTGATCGAATGCCTTGATGCTGTCTTTAAAAAATAGCTAAGATCAAATACAAAGAGAAATTACATCCATAAAAGCACAGAATGCAAAGTCTCCAGCTCCTACTCAAAGTGTGGTCTCTGGACCAGCATCACTTGGGCTTGTTAAAAATGCAGGAACTGAGGCCCCACCCACAACCTACAGACACATACTCTGTATTTTAATGAGATTCCCAGGCGATTTGAATGCACATTAAAATTCAAGAAGTATTGGTCCAGATAACGTCAAAGTCACAGAGGCAGTGGCGAGGAGGGAAGAGACAAAGGGAGAGAAAAGTATGTTAAGTTCTTACCTCATTAGAGGGGAGATAGAGATATCCACTTTTCAAAAGAAAGCAAGGATTAAAATTTAAAAAGCGAGACAGACTGAAATAAATTTAAATGGATGAACAGCAGTCAAAACAAATGAACTGTAGCAACACACAACATTATGGAGGAATCTTAGTAAACAGAGGGAAAAAAAGGAAGTTCCAAAAAATTATATACAGCGCGATATGCACTTTACAAAATTAAAAGCAACCAAAATAAAAATATAAACATTTAGGAATATAAATAGAAGCAATGTGAAACACCAATCAGAGAGGGATCAGATAAAGACCCACAGAGAGGGTGTGACTATATAACCCGGGCAAGAACGATGGAGGCAGGAGGAAAGAGAACAGATGAAGAGAGCGCGGCATCTGAAGATACAAAGCAACACAGAATCTACAGGACTTGGCGGATTAGATATGGAGATTGAGAGGAGAGAGGAATCAAGGTTGTCGACCAGGTTCTGGGATCCCAAAAATAAATCAGGAACCATCCCATAATTCAAAGAGACTGTGTCTTGCTGTTTTATTTCCCCCAACGTTTTATTACGGAACCTTTCCAATATACAGAAAATTGGAAAGAATTGGATGGTAAACACCTACATACTCACCATCTAGATTCTACAATTAATACTTGGATATGCTTTCTTTCCCATACACATCTATCATTCCATCCACTCTCCAGCCAGCCATCAAACTATTTTTTTATTATTATTTATTTTTTAAGGAGGGGATATTCTTACAGGTTCTGTCACATTGCAATGGAAAGAAAACAAATTTAAAACAAAATTTCTCATCTCCCGTGACACAGAAACCAGATGGTCTGCGATGATCTCAAACCACCCCCACCCCCCACACCCAAGGTAGTTGCAGTCCTGTGGGGCTGTTTATAACGTCATTCACATTAGATATTAAACAGATTCCTCTGGAAACAAATACCGCTTAATTGTTCTTTATGGGAGTTTTATGGAGGTGGCAGCTTCCATCATTGGCATTGAACTGGGGTTTGGAAATGCACTCATTGCCTAACATTTCAAATTATTTACCATTACATGGAGCATAATTAAATTCTGAGTACTTCAAATAATACTCAGAGGTCAGTTACAATCAAAATCAACTCCTTGAGTTACAGAGTGCCCTGCCCTCTCTATAAATCAGCAATCGCAATTTGATGAAATAGGGCTGCACTTATGAAAATTCTTCCCCAAGGGGGAATAGAAGTCAGGCTTGTTTCATCTAGAATAAACAGTGAGCAGTCCAGTTTTCCTATAGCAAGTCAGTGGTGCCATTTTGGTTAATGAAAGGATCATCTACATGTGGACCAAATTCAGGCTTCCATTTTCTTTTCTGGAGAACAGCCTCCTATCGCTGTGTTATCTGCCCATAACCAAGTAGTCTCTTTCTCTCTCTCTTCTCTGTCTCTGCACCCACTAGTCCCTTTGCAAGCTTCCTCCTCCCCATCCTCCACCCTTGTTCACACAAGGTGAATAACTCCCTTTCATTCTTCACAACTTTGCTTGAGTGTCAGATCCCAAGGAGCTTTACCTGATTCCCCCAAATTGGACCGTGTTCTCCAGGGCACCATAAGTTTCCCTCTGTCCTGAGTTCCTGAGGGCAGTGCCCATCTCATTCATTTATACGCCAGTGCCTGGTATAGGATTATCCACCACAGTCTTCCTTGTCTCATCCATTCATCAGATATTTGTTAAGCATCTACTAGAAACTCTTCGAGGCATTGGGACGCAGTGGTCAATGATACAGGAAATGTCCTGCCTTCATGGAGCATCCAGTCCAGTGGGAACATCACCCTTACACACAAACAGCCATGACAGAAGCTGCCATGTGCCTATAGGGGCCCCGAGAGCCTGAGATTTGATGCAAGAGAAATCTAGGTTCAGGTCATGAATCTGAAACTTACTATACATGTAGCAAATTTAGATGATTAGCCTTTCAGGATCTCAGCTTCTTCATACATTAATTGGGTGTGATAAAAGTCTACCACACAAGGTAGGCTGTGAAGATCCAATTTCTAATGCCCGTAAAATACGTACACAGTGCTTCGTATGTAGTATGTGCATGATGACTTGTAGCTGTAATTATAATTATCATCAGCCACCCCAGCACAAAAGTCTTTAGCATCTCCTCATCAGGTAAGGATGCAAGACCAAACGATTCTGAACCAATGTTATAACTCTGCTTGTGGTCATTCCTTCTGTACGCTATTTCCTATTCTCCTCCTTCTAGGTAGAATCAGGCTTGACAACCCCCTTGAAGTTAGGCATAGACATGTGACTTGCTTTGCCATTGACATGTGAGTGGAAGCCTTTAAGGGCCACTGCGTGACTTGCTGCGTTCTCTTCCCCCTGTCTTGGAGACTGACAACATTCTAGAGGGCGGAGGCCCTGAGAAGCTGGCTTCCCGAGTGGGTACAGCTCGGAGCAGGGCCTGCCTGCAATAGACTCGGATCATGAGTAAAAAACCTTTTTGCTTGAAGCCACTGAGATTTGGGGATTGTTTGTTACTGCAGCATCACCCAGACTATTGTGACAAATACACATTCTACCAAGCCCTGATCCCCAGGAAAAGTCCAACATGCTCTCGGCTTACGATACTCCCTCTTTTCCCGAATCACTCAAGCTCACCTTGTTCTCCTCCCCCAGAGAAATGATACAACCCTGGATGTTCTTTGATTCCTTTTACATGCCATCTCTTCCTAAAAGCCTTCACTGGCTCACCTTCAGCTGCTCTCCTCTGGGATCCCTGATACATCTGCCCATTTCTACCTTGCTATTACATTTCCTCTGTCTAGGGTGATATTCCAGCCAACAGGCTTGGAACCAGGGTAGTATGACTCTTAGCCACAGGGTTTTACTGTCTCCCACTGTAATACTCACCTTCCTGAAAACCACTTGTTGCCTACCCCATGAAAGGCACTTTGCAGCGGAAAGCCACAGCCACGCTTTAGCACACCTGGAACGACTCAGAAAGATTCCGAGAATAGGGAAAATGTCTTTGGTCCGAACATACAGGATAAGTGAATTTTGGAGGAAGGGAGCATCTTTCCAAAACTCTGTGATTTGGTTAAGATGGTAGCAGAATAAGAATTATTCTGCAGGGGATGCTGAATCTCAACGCTTTCAAGCTGAGAGATGATGCACACATGGCAATGACCACAAAAGGATGGAAGAAAATCCAAAAGGCCACACTCTTCAAAAATTGATGAGTTTCTTTTCCTAGAGCCATCAGTGGGGAAAGCAACGCGTGATCTGAAGGAAGCTCATGATTGGTTCAAACATGTTGCTGAGTGACGCTAGTTGAGAATCACAGTCAATCTTTGATTAGTCAGGATGCCCTGGGTCATCAGATTTTCTGAGGAATTAAAGTTTAACTAGAAATTTCTACTGGTTTAATGTTCACTGACAAAAACGCTGCTCAAATAAACGAAGCTATTATCCTTCTTCATAAGGCAGAACACTGAGTGTGACTTCGGGTCCCTCAAGGATGATCAAGAATCTTAGCAAATATCTGGGTCATCACCCATCTCCTGCCAATCCCTCCACCCATAAATTCTACCTTAAACTCACCAATTCCTGATTAGACCAGGACTATTCATAACACCATGCCTTTGCCTCTCAGTTACCACTGCCTGAATGCCCCTCCCTGGTCATTGCTACCCAAATATTTCTAATAATCCCTAAACACCCAACTTCCCTAAATCCTAACTATTGTGAGAGCCAATAGCTCTAATCTCTGAGCCCCTCCAGACCCTTTGTTCATGTGATTGTAATAGCTTTGACCACAGTTTATGGCAATTCATTTGTTCGCTTATCTGTCTCCCGACTACTCAGCCCACTACGACAGCCCACACTTAACCAAAAACTCCTCAAGAGCAGGGAATGTATCTTATATAATTTTGAGTTCATAGTACTAAACACAGTGCTCAGTCACAATAGGTGCTCAATGAATATTTGTTGGATGGGTGAATGAATGAATGAATGAATGGAGAGTATCGTGCATGCATGTTAACAATGTGGAAGAGTCTGAATTTCAGCTGACTCTGTAGCAACCCCGGAAGTTTATATAAACATGGTAAAAGACATAGAGATATAGATAATGTAGATGTAGATAGGTATAGATATAGACAATGCCAAGTTCAGAATAATTTTCACATTGAGTAACCTAAACATGCCAATAAATTGAGGATTCTGATTTAATAGAGATTTCACTTAGAATCAGAAATCACCAGCCAACACAGTCTCCGTATACGTGGCAGTTAGATACATTCTTGATTTTCAGAAAGTATAGTCTATATTTTTAGGAGAACTTGGTCATTTTTGCCTGCCTGGTTTCCCTGCCCCCTCCTTTTGGTAAGTAGTTTCCTTTAAGAAACTACCTCACTCCCATTGGATGCAATTTTTGCAGAGTTATCATTCAAGATGCCCTGGTCTCTCCTGGCTGAGGAGTGGTCCAAGCTCATCCAAATATATGCTTTCTCCCCACTATTTGAATCTTGAGCATACGAATACAAGGCTCAACCTGGATAGGTCTTCATTGCCATTCCCTAGATACCCTGGAACTCCGTGGTTCCTGTCCTGCTGGGGCCCCATACTTCAGCCTTTCAAGATGGTCAGAATTGGTCTCTGTTGCTTGCCCACCCAAGAATCCTAACTGTGCTAATGCTGGAGACCCTCCACTAAGTCTTCATCTCTCCCTGAGCCCCACTGTCAGTAATAACCTTGATGCCACTTATGCATAAGCAAAGCAAACACACTTTTATGACACCAGCCGTAGATCCAGAAGGGAGCTTCATTAATCCCTTTCATTAATCCCCTCCAAATAATACCAGGACACAAGAAGAGCCTTTCCCAAGGCCACATACCCAACTGGTAGCAAAACTGAGACTAGTACACAGAACTCTGATGTCCCAACCCACTGTTCTTTTCACTGTACCCAAATCAACGATGCCATCCCTACCTCTAGGCATCTTAATACAAATATTTATCTGTCAAAATTTCTTAGGGATCCATCATTAACAGGTAAAGTGGTTGTAAAAATTCAACATGTTGCTTATACCTAAATTGCTTAGTTCATACGGACTCAAAAAAAAAAAAGGCAACCATTGCTTACATATGCCGATTTTATTAAGTGCATTTTGTCTACAGGAGGAAAAGGCAGGGATGGGCTGAATTAGTCCTTTCTTTCCAAGTGGCCTGACAACTCTCTGCTCTGAAATCAAGATGTTCCCCTCGCCCAGTGATCACTCAACGGGAATTAACTAGCTTGGTCCGTAGCCCATATCTTCATGGGAGTCGAGTCTCTTCTGGAGTACCGGGGGAATTGAGCTGTCCATCGAAACACAATGCACACTCCCTGTGACTTTCTATTTTCCTCAAGAATCAGCTCAGTCCTGATCCACATCCTTCCAGAAAACCTGATGGCATCGGAAAAGGAAAAATAAGTCCAAAAGGAAAACTTTCTTTGAATATTGGACTTAGCTGCCAGGCTCCTCGGGGAGAGTGACTGAGATGTAACAGCCTCCAAAATGGGCCTTTGCTTCTACTTTTGCCCAAAAAAATCCATTCATCAGAAAAATATCAGCCAATTCTATCATTCTACTGATCAAAATCACTCACTGGGCCCCTGGTTTCTTACAACTGCACTGTCCAATATGGTAGCCAATAGTTGCACGCAACTATTCCACTTAACTTTGAATTAATTAAAATTAGATAAAATTAAGAATTCAGTTCCTCAGTTACCCTAGCCACATGTCAATTGCCCAAGAGTCACACGTAGTTAGTGACTATCATATTGAATGGAACAGATACAGAACCTTTCCATCATCACAGAAACTTCTATTGGACAGCGCTGACTTCGAAGAAAGTCTAAACTCCTTACTGAGGTCTAAAAGATTCTATGTGACTTCACTCCTTCCAATATCTCTCGCCTCGTTATGCATTACTCCCATTCTTGTTCACTTGGTTTCAACCACACCGGACTCTTGTTTGGTTTTAGACCTTGCCAAACTTTTTTCCTGCCTCAGGCCCTTTGCATCTGTGGTTCTCCTTGGCTGGAACACTCTTCCACTCTGTTCTACTGTTTCTTGCTATCTTTCAGGTCCTAATTCAGATATTGCCTTTCTAGAGAGCTCTTCCTGATGCCCCCTCCCCAGCTAATGTAGCCCCCTAACATTTTAATGTGAGTGCTTGCAACTCTTGCAAATGTTCATATTTATTTACTTGTTTCTTCCCCATGCTCCCACACACACACACACATGCTAAAATATAAATTCCAAGAGAGCAGGGATTTTTCCTAACTTATTTACAACCACATCCCAAGCATCTAGAAGGTGTCTGACACAGAGGAAGGACTCAAGAAAAATTTTTGTGGAATGAATAGACTAAATATAATGCAAAGACATACCAGGATCCATGAGGCAATCCTCTAAAGAGAAAGCTAATATGAATAACCCCGTGGGTACCACTAAAATTGAGCTGAACACTGAGCTTGAAAGGGAGCTAGGAAAGTCTGCCAAATGCCAGCTTTCTCCATTTTTACAGGATTTTCTTTACTTCGGCTGCCTTGATTAATTGCCTCACAGATCCACCCCAAGAACAACGATGATGGCATTAATAATAATGGCAATCATGGAAATAATCGGGTACAGCGCATGGCTCTCGGTGTTCATCCTCCTAGAGAGAGATGATCCACACAACAGCACAGGGTGAGTAAGGAGATTCATGAATTTTTTAAGTGACAGCAACCCCAGAGCCCAGGGAGAAGGCTTGCCTCCCCATTTATGCATCAAATTAGGCCACAGTTGCCCCAGCCCCTCCCCAAGCTTCAGAGGCTGACTCATGCTTCACGGGAAGACCTTTTTTCCCATTCAAGACCGGGCAGCCAGCCAGGAGACAAGCGGGTTTCTGCCTGCCTCTCCAACACAGCCAGGCACAGCCTCTGTCTCCCCCATCTCTTCCTTCTCCATCAGCCATCAGAGGTGCTCGGAGCCCCCTGGCTCCCGACAAAGGCTCTAGGATTTACCAGACAGCCCCACGAAGCAGGCAGGCTGAGGGGTCCTCACAGCCTTCCCACACAAACTAGGGCTGTGGAGAAGGAACACAGTCAGCAGGTGTCATCTTTTAAATATTTGCTCCTAGGTTTTGATCTTGCCATATAGGCTGGGAAATTAATATCTTGAAGACTGAGCGAAAGGGGAGCCCCTGGCAGTGCCCATCTTACTGCCCAGACCCCAAGTCGGGGTCTTTAGAGAATGTCTGGTTTCCCTTCTCTCCAAATTCCCATGACACCTCCAAACTGTGTTCTTCAACTGATCCCTAACTGTCTTGTGTGATCACTGTTTCATTCAACAAATATTTTGTGAGTGCTTACTATATATCAGGCCCTGTTCTAGGCACTGGAGATAAACTAATCAAATAGATAAAAACCACTGCCCTTGTGGGCTCACATTCTTCTGAACCCACTTTAAACAGGCAAGCTTGGGGGCCGGCCTGGTGGCGCAGCAGTTAAGTTTGCACGTTCTGCTTCTCTGGCAGCCCAGGGTTCACCGGTTCAGATCCCGGGTGCGGACATGGCACCGCTTGGCAAAAGCCACACTGTGGTAGGCGTCCTCTATAAAGTAGAGGAGGATGGGCATGGATGTGCACTCAGGGCCAGTCTGCCTCAGCAAAAAGAGGAGGATTGGCAGTAATTAGCTCAGGCTAATCTTCCTTAAAAAAAAAAAAAAAACGCACCCCTGAAAAATTCACATATTATCCGCTATTCTGATTGCTATTATTATTGAATATTTGGCAACATAAAAGGAAATAAAGGATAACACGATAAAGCCCAATTTTCACCACTCAGCCCAAGAAATCAGAAATTATAACTACTCAAAAAGTCCCCTGTGGACCCCTCCCCTCCCCATTTTCCTCCCACCCCAAGGGCTCCGTCATCCTGAACATGGTGGTTATCGTCCCCTTGAACATCTTCTTAATCTTAATCTAGCGCATGGTCCCTGAACAGTTTATTACATGGTTTTGCCTGCTTTACATTCTGTGTATATCTTCCCAAACTCACTTTTTTGCACATTATGATTTAACGCATATCATTGCAGTTCATTCGTTTATTTGCTGCTTCTGATGCAAGCTCAACATTGCAGAAGAATACCACACGGAAAAGTGTAGACGTCATGAGTGCACAGAATGATGGATTCCCACGAAGTGAACACAGCGGCATAATCAGAACCCAAATGAAAGAAAAAGATCCTTTCCTGAGTGCCAGCAGCTGCCTACCAATTCATCCCCCTCCACCTAGCGGAACAAGTTTCACGATAGTTTCACCAGAGATTAATGTTGCTGGCTCTAGAATAGGGACCAGCAAACCATGGCAGACTACAAATGATGGGCCGACTCCGGCCCGCCACCTGTTGTTATAAATAAAGTTTTATTGGAACACAGCCACACCCACTCATTTACATATCGTGCAGGGCTGCTTCTGCCCTCAATGGGGGAGCTGATTAGCAACGGAGACCGTATCGCCCACAAATCTAAAATGTCTGTCCCTTTACAGAAAAATTTGCTGACCCCTATTCCAGAACATCACATACATGGAATCATGCAATCTGTACACCTTTGGGTCTAGCTTCTTTCACTCAACAGTCTGTAAGACTCACACACATAATTGTAACGTGTTCATTCTCGCTGACGTATGATATTCCGTTTTATGATCACACCGCCATTTACTTATGCATTCTCCTGTTAATGGATGTTTGGGTTCTTTCCAATTTGGAGCTATTAGGAATAGCACTGCCATAAACATTCTTGGACGTGCCTTTTGGTGTAGTTCATTCACTGTAATTACAGCAAGGTAATCCATGACATGAGTATGTCATCATTTATTTATTCGTTCACCTGACAGTGGATATTTAGATCAGCGGTTCCCAAACTAGTCTGCACGCTGGAATTATCTGGGAGCTTGAAAACATAGTGACAGCTGCGTCCCACCCCTAGAGACTGTGATTTACTTGTGGGAGGTAGGCTGAACTCCAGGATTTTTTAAAGATCTCCAGCTGATTCTAACATGCAGACGAGTTTGAGAAGCACTGAATTAGGTTGTTTTCAATTTTTTCACTTTTACCAACAACACCGTGATAACTATTCTTTGCATGTCTCTCTGTGCCAAGGCCAACAGTTTCTTTAGTATATACACCTGGGAGAGAAATTGCTGGTTCAGAGGGTATGAGCATCTTCAGCTTTTCCAGAAGTTTCCAAATTGGTCTCCAAAAATGTTTCCACCAACAGGACCATATCTTATTCATTTCTAGACCCCTAGAGACTGTCACAAGTCCTGGAACACGGGAGGCACTCAAGAAACTTCTGCTGGATACCTAGAATCAGGCAAGAATTCAAGAGATAATCGGACAACAGCCTTCCTTCCAGAAGATGAATATTTAACCATCCTGGACAGATCTGAGATTTTCCCAGTTTCAAAGGCTCGGTAACCACACCTGGCAGCCTCCTCTGAGACTTTTTCTTTTCATTCACTCCTTTAAGAAATATTTTTAAGCACTTACTACATGCCAGGTAGTATGCTAGAAATGAATGGGACAGGGGCTTCCCAGTCTTCAGAGGAACTAAGCTATGTGTACGGATCACCCCAGCACAAAGGAGAAAGGGATTTTCACAAAGACTGTGTGGAGTGGGAGAAGAAGCATAAACTCAAGAGCAGAATTAGGTCCTGGCTCTGCCACTTGCCAGCCATGTGACCTTGAGCGAGTTGCATAGCTTTTCCAAGCCTTGGCTTCCTAATCTGTTATGAGCATAGCGATGCCTTCCCTGTGGAACGATTACGGGGATTGTAAAGCACAGACCCGGTGCGCGGTTGGCACTCAACATCATTACCACACAAGAGGTAAAGTACTGTAGGATCTGAGATGAGAAACCTCTTTCAGCAGGGGAGATACAGGAAGGAGGGAGCATTGGAGCTTGACCTTGAAGGCCAGTGATGGGATTCAGACATTGTGGAGCTGGGGCAGTGCAAGTGCCCGAGGTGAACAAAGCCACAGATGCAGGAAAGCACAGTGGTCTTCAGAGAACATTTGAGTACTCAGTTTTGATCAGTGGTACCCATGTAGGGGCTATTTTGCCCTCCAGGGGACATGGTGGCAATGTCTGCAGACAATCTTGGTTGTTATAAGTTGGAAAATGCTAATGGCATCCATCACATAGAGCCTAGGGGTGCTGCCAAAGATCCTACAATAGACAGGAAACTTCCCACAGCAGAGAATTATCCAGCCCAAGACGGTAACAGTACCCAAGGTCAAGAGACCCCAATTTCAACGTTGGTAAGAAAATTTTCCCCACTCTTCAATTCCTGAGACAAGCACTCCCTCCCTTTACTACTTTTTCAATAAACATCATTTTTTTCATCATTCATTTCAAGCATAATATCGTTACCATTTATTGAGCTGTTACTCTGAGCGAGGTGCTCTGCCAAGACACACATCATCTCATTTTATCCTCAGAACAACCCCACGAGGTAGGTGACGTTCTAAAGAGGAGAAAACCGAGGCTCACCAAGACCAAGGCCACGTGGCTGCCACGTTGCAGGAGAGGGAGCAGACGCTGCTCCATCCCATACTGCCTCTCCCTGAAAAAGCTGTCACCTCCTAAGTGACGTTGGCAGTCAGCCAGGTCCATTCATACGTTTTTTTGCCTGAGCAATTTAGGGTTAGTTCAACTGATTTCAAATCAGTTGGGAGAATTTTCTTATTATCCTATCTCCAGCACCTGGTAGAGTGCCTTGCACACAGTAGGTGCTAAATAAAAGAGAGATTGAAAGGAGAGTAGTATCTGTCAGGGGCTGGTGTGAAGGAGAATGGGGAATGACTGCCCATGGGCATGGGGCTTCTTTTTGAGGTGATAAAAATGTTCTGGAATTGGATAGTGGTGATGGTTGCACAACTTTGTGAATGTACTAACAACCATTGACGTGTACACCGTAAAATGCTGAAATTTTACGGTATGTGAATTATATCTCAAATATATATGTACATATATACACACACACATACATATTTCAAACAGACTTCAAATAGGGCTGCTGTTTAAGCACATTGCCTCTTAAATTTCCTAGGGGCTGAGCTTTCAAGACAAAAAAGATGATTTGGTGACATTGCTGGATCAAACCTTTCCTGAAGGAGATATATATACATATATATATATATGATGAATGATATGAATTTCATATGTATATATGAATGGATAAATGAATGAATCAGCCTCAGCACCTACTAGAAGAACTCACCATTATCAATAATCAGTTAATTCTCATGATCACTAATTATAGTCGCTCATTTGTATAGAATTCTAACGGATATCTTTTCTCAATTGGACCTTTTGACAACCCCAAGGATTAAAAAGAAATTACTACTCATGTTTATTGCAGGGAAACAAGGTTTAGGAGGCTTTAAACAATTTTTTGAGGTTAACACAGCTAGCAATTTCCTCCATTCTCTGTCATCTTCTTAAGTTCCGTTGATCTGCTCCTCTGTACTTCACAAAAGCTTGGCAATCTGGTGAATTCTCTCCATCCCAGGCCAGATTGTGTGTCTGTAAAATAACACCCTTGATCAAGCCACCACATCAGACTTCAAATAGGGCTGTAGTATAAACATATCCTGTCTTAAATTTCCCAGGGGCTGAGCTTTCACAACAAAAACAATCACTTGGTGACACTGACATTGCTGGATCAACCCTTCCTGAAGGCCACTATACCTTTGGACATCTTAGTTAAATAGCCAATGCATTCTTTCTATTATTTAAGTCAGTTTGAACTCTGCTGCATAAAAAAGCAGAAAACTCCAAAGTCTTGATTGAGGTACTATTCACCCCTTTGGTTCATGTTACACCTATGGTTCTCCATAAAATTACCTATCCATAATTTTTATTTGTTCAGGCAATGGATATTTATTGAGCACCTGCTGTGTGCCAAGATCCTGGGCCTGAGGACAGGAGACGCATTCTTGCTTCCTTCAAGATCAGCTGTGTCTGTATCTTGGCTCCAAGTTCTTTTCAAACTCAGCGTCTCTGACTGGATCTGGAAATGGACTGATTCTTCACATAGCCAGGGCAGACCTGGGGCCTGGTCCAACTTCAGCGGCAATTTGTTCTCATGAAAATCATGATTTGTCAGTGTTATTAGTCTGCACGCAGCAGCCCTTTGAAGATTCCTTGTTTCACAGAGAGCTTTTCATTTGGTTAATTACGAGGCTGTGACTTGAAGGGCTCCAGGAGCCCCCTTGGTGAGGACCGGAGGGAAGGGATTACGTGCACGATTTTCTCTCGGCTACGACATCCAGAACATGTTCAGAAAAGCTTGTTTTCATGCCTTCTGCCTGAGGGGAGCATTCTCTGACTCTGGGCTACGCTTCTCAGCCTGCCTGTCACAATTCGACCCAAAGTCCCCATCCCTATGATTCCTTGTGAAACCATGAACCCAGGGAGCTAGAGAGGGGAGCCTTTAAAACCCGCCCCAACAACGTCCCAGCCCTGTAGCCCTGAGCCAGTTATAGAACCTCTGCCTCAGTTTCCCCATCTGCAAAACGGGAGAAATAATAGTAGTGACCCCCTAGGGTTACGATGAAGATTAAACAATGTAAGACTATAGGGCATTTCATAAGGCACTGGTCACGTGAGAAAGATGCAATAAATGCTACCTAGTCTTGTGGTTACTGGAATTATCATTAATTATCCCACACACCGAACAATCTCTTTCTCCTCTGAATCCCCACGGCCCATCTTGTCTCCTTCACACCCTTATGAAGTTCACCTTGGGGCCGGCCCGGTGGCGCAGCAGTTAAGTCCGCACGTTCTGCTTCGACGGCCCAGGGTTCGCCAGTTCGGATCCCGGGTGCGGACATGGCACCGCTTGGCACGCCATGCTGCGGTAGGTGTCCCACATATAAAGTAGAGGAAGATGGGCATGGATGTGAGCTCAGGGCCAGTCTTCCTCAGCAAAAAGAGGAGGATTGGCGGCAGATGTTAGCTCAGGGCTAATCTTCCTCAAAAAAAAAAAAAAATTTCACCTCAATATGTTATTTACATCCCCATCCATCTCTCCTGCAACACTATGAGCCCCTGAAGGGCAAGGCCATATTGCACGCACCTCTGAGGCCCATGCCCAGCCCGTGCAGGAGAGTGGGGCCGGACTATTGTCTGCTTGATGTCTCCTGCCGCCCCCAGTCCTGTGTCCTGCAGAGAATCGTCCATGCCCCTCGCCTCGCCCACTCGTCTTGCTCAGAACGTGCTCACACCCCCTCCCGGCACACTTTCAGCTGACCCTTGAAAACAAATGGTCCTTAATGTGTAAAAAAGTTTCAGTTATATAAGATGAAAAAGTTCTAGAGACCTGCTGTACCCCAGATGACCAGACTTAACCATAATGGAGTGCACACTCAAAAATTTATGAAGACGGCAGACCTCCTGGTATGTGTTATTTTAATCACAATTTTAGAAAAAGCAAGATAGTATTGATACCTGCTACAACACGGAGGAGCCTTGAAAACATAGGTTTAAGAAGCCAGACCCAAAAAGCCATATACTGTGTGATTTGGATGAAATGTCCATAATAGGGAAATGCACAGAGATAGCAGGTAGATCAGTAATCGCCAGGGCTGACGGGAGGAGGGAACGGGGACTAACAGCTCACGGGTATGGGTTTCTTTGTGGGGCGAGGACAATGTTCTAACAGTCAGAGCGGTGATGGATGCACAGCTCTGTGAATACACTAAAGCCAGGGAATTGTACACTTTAAAAGGGGGCATTGTATGATATGTAAGTTCTATACCAATAAAGCTGTTTTTGAAAAAGCAAATGGCACTAAAAGTGCCCAGCCTGAGGCTACTGCCGTCCTCGGGCATCTCTGGGTGCAAGCAACAGAAACAGCTGTGGGGACGCAAGCAGAAAGGGACATGAGCAGACAGGCAGCTTATAGGGTGGACGAGAAGGCTGAGAACTGGGCTTGGAAGTCGAATGGGATCAGGTGACAGGAGCCACACTTTCCTGCTGTGTCCCTGAGCACCCTGGGGAAGGAATGTGCTGGGCTGTAAGAATCTAGTGCAGAGGCCAGGACCTGGGAGAAGAATTCTGATTGGCCCCCAGTGGTCACATGGCCACCCCTTGGTGGGTCCCAACAAGATGCAGCTACTGAGGGGAACGTAATTTTTTAAATGGAAATGGAGGTGCTTGAAGGAAGTGGAGAGAGATGCAAGTTGTCTTCGGCAGCTCAGGCTGCCATATAAACACCACAGACCAGGTGGCTTAAACCAGACGCGAACCACCTTCTCACAGTTCTGGAGGCTGAAGTCCCAGATGGAGGTGCTGGCTGACTCAGTTACCGGTGAGGGCCCTCTTCCTGGCTTGCAGGTACCCGCCTTCTCGCTGTGTCCTCACATGATGGAAAGAGAGCTCTGGCATCTCCTCCTCTTCTTATAAGGGCACAGTCCGATCGTGGGGCCCCCCCCACCATGACTTCATCTAACTCTAATCACCTCCCAAAGGCCCCCCCTCCAAACACCATCACACTGGGGCTTAGGGCTGCGACATGTATCTGGGGAGAACACATTCCATCCGTAACCCAAGGGAACAGGTAAGCATCATTCTCACACCTGGGGGTCTGGAAGGTAATGGCAAGGAAGCCAGAAAACCCAGAACTGAGAGAAGCCCAGAGACCTGGGGTCGCACCCTGACCTGGCTCCCACTGTCCATGGGCAGGTCCTTGAGCCTCTCTGAGCCTCAGTTTCCCCTTCCCACCTCCTAAGGCCATTGTCTTGAGAATTTGAGGTCCTGCGTATGAAATGACAACAGCATAGCGCTGGCACGTGGTGGCTGGGCAGTGGAGGGCGCCTCCTTCCCGTCTGGCTGGGGTGAGCTTGGCCAGAGTGGGCAAGGCGGGCAGGGCGCCAGGCCTCAGAAGCAATTCCAGCCATGACCAGAGGCCTCCACGCTGGGAGCGCTGATGTCACTGTCACCGCAGGGATCGTTGATCCCATTTTAATTACTCTTACCAGGCCTCAGGTTCTGGCCCCGTGGTTCTCACTCTCAGCCATGCTGGAAGGTGTCACTCCCCAGCAGAGAAAGGCCAGCTCCAGCAGGTACGCGTGATCACGCCTGGCAGCTGCCAGTTGTGCAGGGCTGGCCGAAGCCTGACTCTTCGTGAGGACCTCGCTGTTCCCTGGGAGAAAGTTCTGGTACCACGTGCTCCCGTGCTCTCGGGGCTGAGTTACAGGATGCTGTTGGCGGGGAGAACGTGCTCCGGTCTCACTAGCATTTTGGAATCAGATGATGTCACATCCTCCTTTTCATTCTCCTTCCTCCTTCACCTTGAAAACACCGGCCCGGTGGCGTACTGGTTAAGTTCGCGTACTCTGCTTCAGAGGCCTGGGGTTCACAGGTTCGGATCCCAGGCACAGACCTGGAACCACTAGTCAAACAATGCTGTGGCAGCATGCCACATGAAATAGAGGAGGATGGGCACAGATGTGAGCTCAGGGCCAATCTTCCTCACAAAAAAGAAAGAAAGAAAACAACTTATTTGGCCTTCAGGGCTTGGTTCCTGGGGCCTCCATTATTTCTTCAGCCTTACTGCCAGTCACTCCACTGGCTCCACATACACCCTTCACTGCATCATGCCTATGCCTCTGGGCCTTTGTCCCTGCTGACCCCACTACTCCGAGGCCATCACTAGCTCTTCACTCCAACCAATTCCTCTTCATCCATGAAAACTTAACTCAAGGGTCACCTCTTCCAAGAAGCCCTCCTTGACCACCTCCTGTCTCTCATCACTTGCCCCTTCTCTGGGCTTCCTTGTATAGATTAAGCCACTTATCAAGTGGAGATTGTCCCTTTCCATGCCCAATTCACCCAAGACATCACTGTCCCATTTTTACCACTGAAGCCCTAGTTCAGAGGCTGACACACAGCAGCTGCTCAGCTAACAAGGGATGGATCTTGGGAGCTGAGTACAGACATATGACAAAGGCAGAGGGTCATCCTGACAGCAGGGGAAGGTGTACCTCAGCAGTGGGCTGGCCGGAGGAAAATGGCCTGAAGCCCAAGCACAGCATTCAAGGCCCTGCGTGGTCTGGCCCCCACCCGCCTCTCTAGCTCCTCCCCACATCAGCTCCAGAGCACCTACATTTCCTTCATCATGATCCACCACTTCCTGCCTCCATGCCTTTGCATATGCTGTTCTCTCTCTCCGGAATGCCCTTCGTCTCCACTCTCCATCTGGTTGTCAAACTCCTCTACGTACCACAGGACCCTGCGAAAGCATGCCCTCTTCTTCCAAGAAGCCTTCTCTGATTCCCTTCCCCCATGTCTTCACACTGCACTTGGGCCTTGCACGCATGTAGCTTAAAGCTTCTGTCACACTGTATAAGGGTAATGTGTGCAAGTCCTATCTGGTCACTTGCTCTCTGTGAGGGCAAAACCTGCTCCTTATTCATCAGCATATTCCTAACCCCTAAGCCCATGCCCCACACATGGCAGGTACTCTGCACATAGCCATCAAGTTAATAAATGACCATCTTGCCCTCCACAGGGTGACCTCCAAGGGTGACCTTGAACAAATCACCTCACCTTTCTATGCCTCAGTCTCCTTGTCCCCAAAATGGTGGTGACAGGTTGTTGTGAGAATTAAAGCGACAATCTAGATAGAGCATTCTGTGTCTGGCATACAATACGTGCTCAATAAAAGTTAGACAATGTTACCACCAGGGGGGGGACTCGTCAACAACTGCTAAAGGTGAGATGTCGATTAATTACTGTTGTTCAGACGAGAGTCCTGACAGAGTAGGAAGTATGAGGTCAAGGGGTTTTAAAATGATTAAAACATCAATATGGGCCTGAGAAGCAGCTGAGAGTCAGAGTTCAATGAGTGTTTCCCTGGAGAATCGAGAACCCCCATCCCATTACCCCTGCGCCAGCCCCAACCCTACGACCGTCACTGTTAGAGCCCCGCTCATCCCATTTTATTCAGTTTTTGTGGACTAAGCCATACATGTGGCTCAAAAGTCAAACCCACGTAAAACAGCACACGTGGGGGAGGCCATGCTCCCGCTCCTGTCCCCACCCATCTTGCCCACGCACACAGTATACAGCCGTTTGTGGCACTTGTTTCTTCATCCTTCCCATGTTTCCTTATTCAAATACACATAAATTCGAATACTATACACTCTTAGCCCCCTCTCTTTCTGACACTGTTCTCCATCTCGGGTTTTGCCATTTAACGCGATATTCTGGGGACCGTTCCATATCAGCACACAGAGGTGGTCCTTTTTCTTTGTTACATGGGCAGAGCACGCCGCTGTGGGAGCACGCCACAGCTCAGTTAACCCACTCCCTGTCAATGGAGCTGCCTTTATTTCTGGACTAAAGTGACCTTCCAGAAATGGAATTCTGACTGTGTTTTTCTCCTGCTTAACCCCCTTCCATGGATTTCTGTTGCTTTCAAGGAAAGCGACAAAATCTTCCCCCCGGCCTCTGAGACCTGGCATGGTCTGTGTGCTGCCCTCTCCATGTCCCCTCCACTTCCCGTGCTCTGGCCATGCAGATCTCCTGTCCATTCCTCTGAAGACCCAGGCCACTCCCCACCTCAAAGCCTTTCCAGAGCCATGTGGTTCCTTCTTCCTGCTTTTCTGTTCCACCCTCTCCTCTCCCTTGGCTGGACTTCCCTACCCATCCTCCAGGTCTCAGCTCAGGCAGCAATTCTTCTGGAAAGTGTTCTCTGACCCCTGACCAGATGCCCCCATCTCACACTCTCCTTTGGTCCATTCTTTTTTTTTTTTTTTTTTTTTTTGAGGAAAATTAGCCCTGAGCTAACATCTGCCGCCAATCCTCTTTTTGCTGAGGAAGACTGGCCCTGAGCTAACATCCGTGCCCATCTTCCTCTACTTTACATGTGGGATGCCTACCACAGCATGGCTTGATAAGTGGTGCCATGTCCACACCCGGGATCCGAACCGGGGAACCCCAGGCCGCCGAAGCGGAACGTGCGCACCTAACCGCTGCACCACCGGGCTGGCCCAGTCCATTCTTAACTCCACGTGTGACAAACGTAATTTCACGAGTGGTTGCACTTCTAGCTGATTCGTGTCTGGCTCTCCCCAGCTAGACTCAAAGCTCCATGAGAGCAGAACTTGTTCGCCTTATTCACCACGGAAGCCCCCCTGCCGATAAAGTATTCGGGGAGGGAGGGAAGGAGGCTGAGGGGGAGAGAGGAGGCAGGGGCTGGGAGGGAAGAGAGGAAAGACAGGAATGGAGGGCAAGGGAGGAGAGTGGAGGAGAATAAACGGGTTTATTATTAAGACAACTGCCTGTACCTGGCACTATGCTAGGGACTGTGATAGACAGAAAGGAAATGATAAATAGAAAAAGAAAAAAAGTCCCGCTCGTAGTCTGGCTGGAGAGGATTCATTTACACAGGAAAATGTAACCAGAGTTCAAGGCTACGCAAGCTCAGGGCCGAACGCCAAACGAGCACACCAGGCAAATACACACACAGGGCTGGGAGGCCTGTAGCGACCTATTTATAAAACATTTCTTCAAAGGTCCCATAAATATGCAGTCCCCAATACTCTATAATTAGAACCCGTAATTCCTATTCTTGAAGGAAACCTTTGCACTTGAACATTTCATTTTAAATGTAAACTATCTTTATGGGGTTGGTTTTTAATCAAAAAAAGTATTTTAATTCAAAATAAGCCGTCTTATATTCTTCCCCCAAATTCCTATTGCGAGTGTTTAAACTGCTGGCTTAAAGGTGCGGGTGGGGGGCAGCGTGGGGCAAAGAGGTGCAGGAGCAGAAGTTGGGGGTCTGGGGTCCACCCGGCTGTGGGCCCATTTGCTGGGTCATCTTGAGCAATCAGTTCACCACCCCCGCCCCGGGGGCCTCAGTTTCTTCTTCCGCACAAGGAGCTCAATGAAATGATGGCTACAGGTGTTCAGCCCTAACAGTGATTGTCTCCCTCTGTCCTGGTCATTTGACTCCAACAGGGAGAACTCTGATTCAGGAGTCTGAGCCCCTTTTCCTCCAGGTGCTCTGAGTTTTTTTCTCCTCAGTAGAAGAGGACGGTGGAGGAGATGAGGCCAGGATTTCATTTGAGGTCTCCAAAGAGTTTGCAAATCACAGCCTTTCCTCTGCTGGGCTGGACACCCCAGAGGAAGCGCCTAATAAGTGGTTTCTGAATTAGGGAAATGAATGAATAAACAAACTCACTGATGGATCTTGCCCAGAGAAGCCAACCAGCTTACCAGCACCTTGCACAGAACAGGACTTATACCCAGCTCCTCGGGTCTTGCAGTGCATGGCTTTCTCTGGGAACCAGGGTCATTATTAATCCAATAAAATATTTAGGGAGCATCTATTATGAAGCAGGCCCTGAAAACCCAACATTAAACAAGTCCAAGCAATCTTTGAAAATATAAATCAGATCACGTCACTCCCTTATGTAAAACACTTCCACAGCTTCACATTGCAATAAGTATAAGATTCAAACCATTCGCCAAGGCTTTTAAGGTCTTGTCCAAGTCTTCCTCTATGACATTAACTGGTGTCACCATCCCTTTTGCCCCTGTGCTCAGCTATACCAGCCCAAGTGAGATCAGCCAAACCACAACCAACCCTCTGACTCAACTGCCGTGGGATAAAGAAAAATAAATGTTGATATAAGGGACTGAGATTGGGGGGCTGGGGTACTTGTTATACAGCATTATTGCAGTAACAGCTGACTAATACAGAGTCCTGCCATTTACTAGATGAGCAATCTCAGCAAAGTCACTTAACCTCTTTCAACCTCGGAATGCTTTAAACAGTTAAAGATAGATTCATCTCTTCCCCACTTACCTCACAGAGTGACTGTGGGACGACAAATGAAAAGGGCTTTAAAAAACTGTAAAAGGCGATTGCAAACATAAGAGAGCATCATCAACATCAGTCTTGCCAGCCCAAACCCAGGGGAAGTCTGTTGCTGTCTTGACAACAGAGCATGACTCAGCAGGCCCACCCCAGCCGTCTGTTATGAAGACACACTGCGTCCAGCACGCACACACTCTGAACCAAGGCCCACACTCCTGGCCTGCCAAACCAAGATGTGGGCTTCAGAGGGAAATTTCCACAAGCCAGGGATCAAAATACTTTTTTACTTCTAAGACTTGATCTGGGGGAAATGATCACGGGTACCCACAAGGTTGGAAGTACAAAGATGCCTGTTATAATTTTGTCCATAATGGTGAAAAATGGAAAGGAATCTAGACATCCAACAGTAGGGGACTGGATACATCCATTCGATGAAATGTAATACAACCATTGAAAATAATGTCAACTGAGGAATTTTCTTGCAAACCATCCTCCTTCGAAAGCTAGGAGATCCACAGAGGTGATTCAGGGGCCAATTCGGGCAAGAGAAGAAAGCCACCAGGCGGAATTTCATTTCTTCTACTTCTGCTTCAGTCCAAGAAGTTCTGCTTTCACCTGTGTTATGGGATGAATGTTTGTGGCCCTCAAATTCCTATGTTGATGCCCTGACCCCAACGTGATGGTATTAGGAGGTGGGGCTTTGGGAAGTGATTAGGTTTATATGGATCATCTTAAGGGTGGGGTCCCCACAATGGGATTAGTGCCCTTCTAAGAAGATAAGGAGACACCAGCACCCTCTCTCGCTGCCGTGTGATGACACAGCAAGAGGGCAGCCATCTGCAAACCAGGAAGAAGCTCTCCCAGGAACTGAATTGGTCGGCACCTTGATCTTGGACTTCCAGGCTCCAGAAAAAGAATGTCTGAAAAATAAGGTCTGCTGTTTGAGCTACCCAGCCTGTGGTTTTCGTCATAGTGGCCCCAGCAGACCAAGACAACTCGTCTTATAAATTTCATTGCCAATGACTGTGCTTGCAGAAAGGCTTCAAAAGCAGCTAACCAAGTTTGAGAAACATCACTGGAGAAGGATGTCAAGGTGCCTCTGTCAGGTGTGGAGGGGAAATGACCAATTGCAAGATAGCATTTACAGTATGATTTTGTTTGTCATTAAAAAGGAAAAAGTGGGCGAGAAGGAGAGAAACAAGTGGATGAACACTCTCCAGTTACCAAGGTTTGTCACCGGGTGGTAAGATTAAAGCTTACTTTTGATTCTTTCTTTTTGCTTATCAAACATTCTAAATGTTTGGTGATGATTATATGTTATTCCAGGAATAAGAAGCAATACCCAAATATATACTTCATGTGTGTCTATAAGAAATAAGGCGTGCCATCATGCGGAAAAGCAAACTCCGGGTCTTTGGGACCTGAGCTTGTCTCTGGGAATGTGATCCTTCTTCACTTCCCCAGTGCCCCACTGGGAACAGACACTCAGAGACACACGTCAGCCCGAAGCCTGGAGGGGCTGGTTATTCTCAGAGGTGTCATGAGCACCAGCCTGGAGAGAAGGAAGGGGTCACCTGGCAAGGAAGCCAGGAAGCAATGACATTAAGTGAACCAAGAAGGAGAAAAAACACTTGTGTCCTAGGATTGCTGGCAACCCGACCAATCTTGACGTGGCCGCTGGCTAGAGCCCTGGTCAGGGAAAGTGTGGGCAATCCCACGGGAAGCAGAAGGAGTTAAAGATGCAGAAGACCAAGAAGGCAGCTTATGAAACCCTCAGAGAGAAACCGGAAACGCTAGGCAAGAGGAAAACACAGCACCTCACACCTCTTGGCTTCAGTCTTCTCATCTGTTAAAAGGAGATACATAGGGGCTGGCCCAGTGGCACAGCGCTTAAGTTCACACGTTCCACTTCAGCGGCCCAGGGTTCACCATTTTGAATCCCGGGTGTCCTATGCACTGCTTGTCCAGCCATGCTGTGGTAGGCATCCGATATATAAAGTAGAGGAAGATGGGCACCAATGTTAGCTCAGGGCCAGTCTTCCTCAGCAAAAAGAGGAGGATTGGCGGCAGATGTTAGCTCAGGGCTAATCTTCCTCAAAAAAAAAAGAGATACACCACATCAGGCTGTTGTGAAGAAATAACAAAAATAATGTGTGTGGAGCGGTCCCCCACGCGTGGAGCGCATCATAGGTGCTCAGTGAGTGCATTCATTCTTTCCCTACCCTCTGGGTACGGAAATAAGACATGTGCTCCTGACAAGATGAGCAATGAAAGCCTAGTGCTTTATACTGTGGCCTCTGGAGTTACAATCTCTGGGCTGTCATCCCTGCTTCACCTCTTAGTGGCTGCGTAATTCGACATGTGCCATTTAACCTCTATGACCCTCAGTTTCTTCATCTGTAAAATAGACATGAGAGTGAGATCTATTTCATAGAATGTTTTTTTAGGATTAAATTAAAAATGTAAAGCACTCAGAATAGAATCTATTTAGTCCCTAGTGTGTGCCAATAAGAATTAGCTACCATTATTACTCGTTAAAATATATAGGAATTAAGGAGAAATTTATATTTCTACTGGGCTGATGGGGAAGAGGTCGAGAAGAAATGAGGGGAGAAATTGTCCCCTGTCGAACCACCAGCCACCACACTCACACACACTGCTTTCCACGTGATCTTCTAACACCACAAATCCAACCACATCACCCCTTACTTAGAATCATTCAATGGCTCCCCATTGCCCTCAGGATAAAACCCAAGTTCCTTAAGCAATCTGAACTCTGCCCGCATTTCCCGTCTCATGAGCTATTTCCCCAAGTGTCCTCGATGCCATCTCTAAGTACTTTTACTTCCCTGAGTGTGCCATGGCTCTCTGCCTTTGCACAGGCTGTTCCCTCTGCCTGCTGTGCCCTTCCTGACTCCTCTTTCCCCACTTTCTACATTTCCAGTCCAACACTGGCTTCCTGCAAACTCATCCTTCAAGTCTCAATTCATCTTGCCACTTCTTCTGAAGAGTCTTCCATGATCATTCCTCCACTGGTGCAGGCTTGAGACAAGATCCTGTGCTCATCGCACAGGCGGTAACAGAGGAATAGGTTTTATTTACGTCTGCTTGGCCATACAAGGTCCTCTTTGAGTGGGTGATAAGAATAAATCAATGAAGCGAATATTCCATAAATCCATGTCTTAATGCCTGTTGATGGTTAGGTACACTTAGAGCCAGGTGCCTGGGTTCAAATCCCATCCCATCACCGATGAAGTTGGCATCCTTGAGCCAATGGCTTCCTCTTTCCATCCTTCAGGCTCTCATCTACCAAGTGGAGCTCATCATAGTCCCACCTCATTGCACTGGCATGAAGATTAGTTAGCATGGTCTATGAAGCACTCTAAGTGGCGCCCAGCACAGACCAGGTACTATACAAGCATTGGCTGGTTTTACTCTATTTTTTAGGCCTCCCATCAAATGCCACCTCTCAAAAAGACCTCCCTTGCCCACCCTATCTGAGACACCCACATACGCCATTGCTCTCCATTCCTTTGCCCCTCTTTATTTTTTTCACAGCCCTCATCACTTCCTGAAGTGGTATTATTTAGTTATTTACATATTTGTTATCAGTCTTCCCCTGTGGAAACTAAGCTTGACTTACTACGTGATGCCTAAAACAAGCTTGACACATAGTAGGTTTTCAGTAAACATTCGTGAAAGGAAAAGAGGACAGGAAGGAGGAAGGTATCAATTCCGCCTTGAAGGAACAGGATTGAAATAGGAGGAGATTGAAGACTGGGGAGACCATCCCATCTCAATGGGTAAAAAAAAGAATGGGAAGTAAACCAGCTGAAGGGACCTCTGGGAGAGTCAGCATTTACGACGAGAAGGGAGAGGGCCAGGACGCCGCCAGAGGAAAGGCACGGAGCCAGTGGAGACGTTCATGTCCAGCCCAAACAGGTCACAGAAAGTTCTCTGGAGGCCAAAGCATCAGTTTCATTAAGCAATCTCACCTTGGGAGCATGAGTTGAAGAGCTGCCATTTCCCCAGAATTTTATATTAATTATTTCCTGGCCTAAGGCATTCTGTGTTAATTTCTCTCAATCGAAAAACTCCATGTTTATGTTCGTGCTGGCAAAAGCTGCGGGGGTGGGTATCATTGAAAAAAAAATCACTTAAATCCTCCACCTTTCAGGGTTGACCAGACCTTCAGAATACCAAGGAGCATCTTCAAATGCCATATTCACATGCATACGTTCCTCTCCTCCGATTCTGAGAAGAAAATAAATGTTGGGTCTTGTTTTTTTCTTTCTGCTTATTTCTCCATCTTTAGCTTCTGACATATGAGCGTTTCACAGTCCAAGCTCTCTGAAATTAAGTTTCCCCTAAAAGCATCCTCCTTTAGAAACAAAACATCCAGAGGTCAGAAGTAAAGGCAGGAGAGAATCATTTGGAAAAAATTCTTTCCGAACCAGGAGAGAAATGGGACTCTACAGGACACACTGTTGGTGTCGTACCCAGAGCCCCTTCACCAGACTGGTGCACCCCTCCACCACCACCTCCCCCAGCCGCGAGAGTGGTGGCTGCTAAAAGATCACAATTGATTTTTTCCTCTAGTGCAGGAGTCAGAAAACTGCAGCTCATGGGTCAAGCCCATCATCTGTTTTTATTAATAAAGTTTTATTGGAACACGGCCATGCGCATTCATCATTTATGTTTTGTCTGTGTCTGCTTCCCTCTACAACGGCAGAGTTGAATACTTGCAACAGCAACCATATGGCCCACAAAGTCTAAAATATTTACACGCTGGCCTTTTACAGAAAAAGTTTGCCAATCCCTACTCTAGAACAATGTTGTCCAATGGAGACATAATGAGAGCCACAAATGCAAGCCATGTTAAACAATGAAGGGAAAGGAAACAAGTGAAATTAATTTTAATAATATATTTTATTTAACCCAGAATATTCCAAATATTATCATATCAACATGTGATCAATTTTTTAAATTTTTTGAGGATGTGAACACCTATTTTTTCATACTAAGTTTTCAAAATCTGGTGAGTATTTTAAACTTATATCACAATTAAGACTAGACACATTTTAAGGGCTTAAGAGCCACATGTGGCTATGGGCTACGAGATTGGAAAGGACTGTTCTAGAGAGACTCCTGTGGCTGAATAGGACATGCCTCATCCCGAGGTATGAAATAATTTACACCTATGAAATCATAGAAAACAAGTAGACTGGCCTCTGCCCCCAGTTCCTGGCACAGAGCTTCTAAAACTCTTGTGACTTCTTAAGTGATAAGAGCACTAGAAGCATCTTTTGTTCCAATATTTGCACTTTGACCCCAGTTCAGAGTTCCTAAGTCCCTTGGAATTTTCTGGATGAGGAGTGTCTCTTGTTCTAAGGAAGCCACTCTGGGTGGGCTCCCAGATGCGGGCTGGTCACCAGAAAGACCAAGGCATGACTAGAAGCTTGGAACTTTCAGCCCCATTTTCTATCCTCCAGGAAGGGGAAAGGGCCAGGAAATTGAGTTAACCCTCCATCATGCCTACGTGATGGAGCTTCCATAAAATTCCCAAGGGTACGGAGTTCAGAGAGCTTCCAGGTTGCTGTAAACTCGGAGCTGCTGGAAGATTGGTGCCCCCAGGGAGGGCGTGGAAGTTCAAAGCCCCATTGCACCTTCATTGCCTACGTACCTCTTCCAACTGATGTCCGTCTGTATCCATCATCATATCTTTTGATAATAAAATGGTAAACATAAGTAAGTGTTTCCCTGAGTTCTGTAAGCCATTCTAGCAAATTCATGAACCCAAGTAGTGAATCCCAATTCATAGCCAGGGGGCCACAAGTACAGGTGACAACCTAGGACTCGCGATTGGCATCTTGAGGTGGGCGCAGGGAGGCAGCATTGTGGAACTGAGCCCTTACCCTGTGGGGACTGTGCTAATGCCAGTTAGCATCACATTGAATTGAATTGTAGAATACCCAACCGATATTTACACAGAATCACTTGATGTGGGAAAAATATCCACACATCTGGTACCAGAAGTGTTGTGAGTGTGGTGGTAGTGTGAAGGTAAAGGAGAAACACACAGGACAAAAAGGAAGTCTTTTCACATCACAGCCAATGAGTGCTAACATGGAGATATAAAAGGTCAACCCCATTGACTCAAGCTGGCACCAGCTCTGGGGCGCAATTCATGCTCCAGGGCTCCCCGTGGGATCAGGCTGTAGCTGGGCTCCAGGGCAGACCACATTCCTGCCTCGCTTGCCTCCTGCCCACTCCTGCCACCATCACTCCCTTCCAGAGCTGTCCTGAGAGCACCCCCACAATAAATGACTTGTGCAAGAAGCCCCATCCTGGGCTCTGACTCTGGGGAACGCATCCTGGTGCATGGAGAGAAGAGTATGAATATTTATTGAGTACCTATCAAACGTCAGACACTTAGTAACTGTTATCTCTTCATACCACAAAGCTATGAGGTGGGAAATATTAGCCACATTTTAAGAATTAAAAAACTAACATGGGGGGCCGGCCTGGTGGCACAGCGGTTAAGTTCGCACGTTCTGCTTCTCGACAGCCCGAGGTTCACTGGTTTGGATGCTGGGTGCAGACATGGCACCACTTGGCAAAAGCCATGCTGTGGTAGGCATCTCATGTATAAAGTAGAGGAAGATGGGCACGGATGTTAGCTTAGGGCCAGTCTTACTCAGCAAAAAGAAGAGGATTGGCAGTAGTTAGCTCAGGGCTAATCTTCCTCAAAAAAAAAAAACAAACAACTAACATAAGGCCAGCCCTATGGTGTAGTGGTTAAGTTCAGTGTGCTCCTCTTCAGTGGCCCAGGTTCGTGGGTTTGGGTCTCGGGCATGGACCTACACCACTCATCAGCCATGCTGTGGTAGCAACCCACATACAAAGTAGAGGAAGACCGGCACAGATGTTAGCTCAGGGCTGATCTTCCTCAAGCAAAAAAAGAGAAAGATTGCTAACAGATGTTAGTTCAGGGCCAATCTTCCTCACCACAAAAAAAAAAATAAAGACAAAACTAACATAGATGAGTACATTCAGCCATACAATAACATATTATGGAGTTATTTAAAATTATACTTGCAAAGGTACATGATAACACTTTGTAACGCCTAAATGCTTATGGCATAAAGTTGATTTGGAAAAATAAAACAAAACTGCATTGCGTGAATATAAGTGTTTTTTAAATATGCACGTTAAAAAAAAACCTAAAAGGAAATATAGCAGAATATTACCAATAACTTACTTTGGGCAATTAGAATGAATGGTTGTGTATTTTTCTTCTTCTTCCTACCATGGTGCATTTTTCAGTTTTTCCCAGGCAAGGAAGGACTCCTTTTCTGAGGAGATTCATCTTGTTTTGAGGGCAGTGTGGTTTAAAAGCTGGGTTTGGTTTGGAAAAATCAAACCAGGGTTCGAATCCCAGCTCTGCCACGCTCCAGTTCAATGACCTTGGGCTAATGAGTTAATGTCTCTAAACCTTCATTTTCACATCTGTAAAAGGGGGGCAACGACATATATCTCATAGGGGTTTGGGGAGGATTAAAAAGATTCATGTTTCAAGTTCTTAGTACATTGCCTGGCCCATAGTAGGTTTGCAGCAGATGGAAGAGCCATCCATGGAGGCTGCCTGGCCCCAAAAGCCATTGCCTTCACCCTACCCCATGCTTCCTCAAAGGTAATCTGCTGCTCCCCATCATCATCCTCAAAATCCTCTCCATTCAAGCTGCCCCAGGCTTTCCAGCAGAACCCGCCATTGGCAATTTTGAGTCCAGGGACAGTCCCCACTCAGGGGGATCGCCCTTGCTCCCATCTATGTGTAATTATGCCACTTGAGTTCCATTTTCAGGGGAACCAGGCCTCCATTTCACAGCTAATAGCTTCTGGGGCAGGGACTTCTTTCCCCTTCTCCTTCGTCTGATTAATGAGACTTAAATTGGCCCAGTGATAGATGAGTTATCCTAAAGGCATTGAGTGTTTAAAACTGAATTCTCCTCTGACAAAAATAGTACGTGGGTTTCAAGAGCTGCTGTCCCAATGTCCCCATTCACTGGCACGTGATGTCTGCCGGCGCAGAATGAACTCCTGCTAAGCGTTCACCAATATCGAGGGCCGACCTACCCTGTTCTCCTTTTACTGCTCCTATGCAGGCAACGTGTGGGCTTTACATCTTTATCTTAAGTGACCAGACTTGTTTATAGCTGCTCCAAATAATGACGTCCGAATGCATCTGCGTTCAGCACACCCCAGACTGTGCACTCCTCTGATTAAGGGTTTCTAAATGGAATTCTTCCCTGGAAATGAGCCTGAAGTGGATTTCTTCACTTAAACAAGCTCCTGTCCCAAATATCCACGTGGTCCTTGGAAAGAAGTTTCTGCACCATATCATGCTCCCTTGCTACCGTCTTCTACCTTCTTTGGGATGTATCTGCTTCCTCTGGACCCACATTAACCCACTAGTCCTTGAAGGTCTTCCCAATGCCTCACTACTAACCCAAACCTCATCCTTCCTCCAAGCCCGCGAGAAAAGGGACCTCCACCATGGGGCCGCCCTGGATTACTCTGAACTCCTCTCTCTTCTCTGAACCCCTAGAGTAATGGCTGGGAATAGTAAATATTTTGGTTTTGAAGGCCATATGGGCTCTATCACAACTACTCAACTCTGCTGTTGGAGCACAAATAGCCATAGACAATAGGTGAATGAATGGGTGTGGCTGTGTTCTAATAAAACTTTATTTACACAACAGTGGCAAGCAGGATCTGGCCCCTGGGCTGTAATTGGCTGACTCCTGCCCCAGAGCGTTGCAGTGGCTCCTCTTGGCGCCCTGCTCAGATCCCCTTTACCAGCTGCCAATGGTTCACAGCTGCCCCCTTCTCCACCTTGGCTATGGAAGCCGTCTCTCCTAGAAAGTTACTTTGCCCCTACGTCCATCCAGGGGGGACCAGAGCCAATGAATGGCTGACCCAACCTGAGATAAGACATTAAGACCTAAACTTGCTCCTTGCTGGTATTGTCTTTTTTCTTGGCAGTCTTCTGCTTCCAAGTTGTATCTTTCCCAGGAAGACTATGAGATTCCTGGATGGTGGGGAATGAAAAAGAGAATGTGTATCTTCAGCACGGTGGCATAGGACAAAAAACACTGGCTTGTTAGTTTAACAGATGTGGGTTAAAATCCTGGCTCTGTCACTGGCTTGGTTTGTGACTTACAACAATGAGAATAACAGTAACAATAATTGCAGTAATAACAGGTACCATGCCTTGGGCAGTATATTATGTGACAGGCACTACGCTAAGCACTCTGTGTTAGTTATTTCAGCACCTTCACAGCAACCACTGTGAAAGTTAGGACGGTTCTGTTGTGAGCCCATTTGTAAATGAGGACACCTAGGCTCAGAAAGTGCCCCAGTCACCCATTTTACAGAGGAGAGCAAGAATGGCTACTTCGAAGAGTTGCCGTGATCACTAACACAAAGGTCAAAGTGCCTAGCAACCAGCAGATGCTCCAAAAATATTTCACTTTAATACCAGGTCTTACTGTTAGTTGACTGGCATCTACACAGTAGACATTCCGTTTACTTGACTTGATCCTTTTACCAGCACCTAGCCATGCAAAATTCACACCCCACACCCCACACCCCCACAGAGTTTTTCACTTTTAATGGGACAAGAAACTCTCAGATAAGAACATCAAGCTTTGTCATGAGCTTCAAGGCAGTCTAGCCTCCCCACGCAGATCCCTTCCTGTGAACCAAATCTTCTCACCCCTAGAAATATAATCTGAATATCCTGCAACAGGAGGAGCAGTGCATCACATCTCCTTATGTATTCAACAGATATTTAATGAGGACCCACGTGCTCGCCAGGCAAGTGTGGCAGCCAGCCTCCAAGATGGCCGCCAGTGATTCTCACATCCTGGAATTCACACCATCACCAAGAGTGCACCATCTTGAAAGTGGATCCTGCTGACCCAACCAAACCTTCAGATGATGGCAGGCCCAGCCAACATCTTGACTGTGACCTATGACAGACCCTGAGCCAGAACTATCCAGCCAAGCCACTCCCCAATGTCCGACCCATAGAAACTGTGTGAGATAAATGATTGTTATTGTTTTAAGCCACTGACATGACTTGTTATGCAGCGTTAGATAACTAATATAGCCCTCAATGGACTATTTCACAACAGTTTAAAAGAATGTTTATGAAAAATGTTAAGTTCATGACTTAACAAGCCAAAGAAATAATTCTAAACAAAACAAAACAAAGAAAGCAAAACAGGACACATGAAAAGATAACATGAAGAATTTTAACTCACGAGGACAGGTTAACAATAGTATTCTCATTTTAAAAAGGAGACGAATTTGGGGGCTGGCCCCGTGGCCGAGTGGTGCAGGCGGCCCAGTGTTTCGTTGGTTCAAATCCTGGGCGTGGACACGGCACTGCTCATCAAACCTCGCTGAGGCAGCGTCCCACATGCCACAACTAGAAGGACCCACAACGAAGAATACACAACTATGTACCGGGGGGCTTTGGGGAGAAAAAGGAAAAAAATAAAATCTTTAAAAAAAAAAAAAGGAGACAAATTTGTATGCACCATATTTGATGAGTGCTTACTATCAACTAAGTACTCTATACAGATTATTTCATTTAATTCTCAAAACAACACTATAAGATATTATTAGCCCCATTTTTCAGTTGGGGAGGCTAAAGCTCAGAGAAGTTAACTGATTTGTTTAAGGACCACATAGCTAGCAAGTGGTGGAGATTGATTTGAATCCAGCACTGTCTGACTTTTAACTCCTTTTTTCTAACCACTATTTCTACTGCCTGTGGACAGAATAAAAAGGAAATGCACCAAATTGTGGTTTTTTCTGGAATTTTTTTCTTGTACTTTTCACATTTTCTACAAGGAGCACCTATTTCATTCATGACCAGAAAACATAAGTTACTGTTTTTATAAATAAAAATAAACAAAATAAGAGAAACTCCAAAGAGTTCTCTCTTCTGGAAATCCAAAGGAGAAAGGAAATATCCAGTCTAGTTTCTCATGTTTCTCAAAGGCGTGTCTACTGGCCTTCAGGGAGGGAGAATTCCTCCTTGTGAGGGTCTGCCTTGCGTGCTGTAGGATGTTTAGCACCACTGGCCCCTCCTTGCCCATCAAATGTCCCATAGCAGATACTGTCTACCATCAGCATCCTACCGGTTCAGGACTCAGCTCTGTACCGAGGTCTGCCAGCTGCAAACACCAGTGACTCTGCCTGAGAATTTCGTTCTGGCTGGAAAACGCTTGGTCCCCATACAAAGCAAACCGGAAGTGCCAGAGCATTAACATCTCTAGAAGCAGCCCTCAACTCATGTCGAACTAGGATGGGTGGCTCGATTCCCCAACTTCCTTGCCCCTCCATTGCAATGACTGTGGCATGTTCTCCTCTCTCTCCCAGAGTCCCAGCAGGACTGAGCTCCAGTTGCCCAAGTGGTAAGTGGCCTGCTATGACACCCTTTATTGGCGTCCCTATCATGCTTACACTCACCTAACAGCCTTTTCTGGGATCAACTCTCACATAAATGCCTTGCCCTGAAATCCTTGCCTCAAGCTCCCCTTCTGTGGGAATGAAACCAAAACAGTTGCTCAGGCACGTTGACACCAAAAAAAGTGCCTCCACATCTCCCAACACCCATGCTGAGGTGTGGGGGCCAGTACTCTTCCTGCACAGGAAAACATTTAAGTTCCACAGCTGTTTTCTAGCTAGAGACCTCCGACTCTAAGAAAAGCCCAGGGCAAAGTCATTTCACAGAGAACTACCCCCCAAAGTCGTATATTTAGCACAGCTTCTGCGCCTGTTGCTGCTCTCCCATTCTCCAGCTATTTCAGTCCGGTCCCTCCGTGCAAGTCAAGATACAACCATGAGTTTTAGTCCAAAATAACCACATGGCTTTGGGCTTCACACTATTCCAGGAAGGAAATCGTCAGAATAATAGGAAAGCCAGGAGCTGACGTTTATTGAGTGCTTGTCATACACCTGAAAAAAAGGTGAAACTTTACATAAATTATTTATTCTAGCTCTCCTGACAAGAAGAAATGTGGCTACTTAGAGGTCAAGAGCGCCTAGAAATCAGTGTTCAAAGAGGGCCAGTTCATTTAGGCAACAAAGATTTATTGCACATCTACTAAGTTCCAGACAGTTTGCTAGGTAGAGGGGTTACACAGGGGCCGAATCATTCAAGGCCCCTCTTCTCTCGGAAGCCACATTTTGATAGAACGGTGGTTTCCAACCAGGTGATTCTGCCCCCCGGGGGACATTTGACAATGTCTGGAGATATTTTTGGTTGTCACAAGTGGGAGAGGGGGTTGCTACTGGCATCTAGTGCCTAGAGGCCAGGGATGCTGCTAAAAATCCTACAATGCACAGGACAGCCCCCCAGAACAAAGAACAATCTGGCCCAAGATGTCAAAAGTGCCAAAGTTGAGAAATGCTGTAATAAAGGGAGGGAAAGATAGAATGACCAAAACAAACCAAACCAAGGATTTCAAGATGTGAACTCTGAGCTAATGTCTTCCTTTGAGCTTTTATTATGAATCTGTAAAATGATATTTACATTATATGAGCCCCGCACCGACATCTACAAACGGAGGCAGGGTCATTCTTTTACAGGCAGCCCCAGAACCGCAAGAAAGTCCTGGCCATGTGCCATGGGCAATCAGCAACAAGGTTTCCACCTCCAGCACGTTTCAGAGCTCAACCTGGTGCTGAGTTCGCTGACTGTTATCTCTGATCGACACCACCCCCTTTTGTAAGGAGAGATGCATCGAAGTGTCTGCTCAGTCCATTCACACATCTTATTTATTTATTCTGCCTCATTTCACATAGGGTTTGAGGCAGCAAAGCAAATATAAATAATCATCCATCAAAACCGGAGACAATATAAATTAAAACAAGGGGTGTGTAGGGTTTTTTGTTATGATTGTTGTCTGTTTGGAAATTCCCCCTCAAATATGCCATGTGTTCACACACACACACACTCACACACATACACACACACTCTCTCCCTGTTCCACAGTGATCCCAGTCAGTCTGTGAGATTTGAATGGAGTTGACTCCACCCACATCCCACAGTGGACACATGATCTCAGACTAACCAATCAGAGCACGACTTCCCCTGGTCAAAGTGATAAGTCCAGGGAGGCGCATGTTACTTATCAGAGGCCAATCATAGACCTCTCCAAGGTTTTTCCAAAGTTGTAGAGAAATATGCTCTCTCCTTCTCTGGAGTCGAAGGACAATGCCAGATTACAGCTGCCGGGAGCCATCTTGTCACATCAGGGAAAGAGTCTGTGTGAAAATTAAGTCCAGGGACGCACAGAAATTCTAGACATGGAGAGAGAGTCAGAGCCCTGAGAACATGTGGGGAGACGTAGCTATGCCTGAAGGTCAGTGCCATTGCTCACTAAATTCCTCTTTTTGTTTGCCTTAGGTGTCTGTCACTTGGATCTAAAAGGTCCTGACATAGCACCGGGCATCTGCCAAGATGAGAGCAGAATGCAAACCAGGGAGCAGGAGATGAGGGTCCGTGCAGGTTCGAATTTGGCTGCGTGCTTCTGAGTAGACAAAGTGAAAAGGGAAAGCTGGTTTGTTACATCATTCTCACTATGCTGCAATGAGAACATTCAAGCTCCTTCGGAGAAGTAAAGCTTTTTCCCAGCACTGGCTTCTCAAAACACAGTGGGGTTTGTGGAAGAAATCCTGAGATATGGAGGGTGGTGTCCTCATTGATTGACACCCTTCAGCGAATGCAAGAATGGGACTTAGAAAGCTGCTACTCACAGACTCCGTTATGGATGCCGAGGGACTCACCCTTACACGGCGGTCGACTTGATTCTGCAGGATCAGGAAAGAAGCGATGTGCTGAGTATGCACATTGCTAAGGGTTCTCTCTGCACGTGAACATTCCTGGAACTGGTTCCAGAACATTTCTGCCCTTTCCTTCAAAGAAATGAGCTCATTTGTCCCAACTTCTGAAGGTTCCCCTCTCCTCTTCCAAGGAGGGGAGTTCAAGAGGATTAGAAGCTCCTGGCCTTCAGTCTTGAAAAGGATTGCTCCAAGGTGCCTGCCGATGTCAGGGGCTGTCCTCAAGAGCTCCCCTCTTCTTTACCTCCTGTCTCCATGATTAATTCAAGCTGTTGGGATCTCATGTTACCATCAGGCTGTCACCACACTGAGGATCTCGAATGGCTCCATCCCAAATAACAGATTGTCCCATGCTCCTTGTCCTTACAAAGCGAAAGAATGCCACTGTGCCCCCAAACTCCCCTTGGGATGGTCATGCCTTGATGAGGCACATTCTCACCATGTGCCTCACTCGGGTACCATGGATGTAGGCAGGTATGCAGCAAAGTTTTATAACTGTGACACTAGGGAAGATAAAGTTTGTTCTATGTGTTTGCTTGTTTATCTGTTTATTTTCGCTACCCTAGGAACTGTGCCAAGGGTTTTGCATGCATTATTTCATTTCATCTTCACAGCAATCCAAGGAACTAGATAGTAACACCGCCATTTCCTAGGGAAGGAGGGAGAGGTTACGTGCTTTGCCCAAGGTCACACCATTAGTAAGAGGTAGAACCCATGAATTTGACCCTCTGTCTAAAAGACCCCTGAGTGCATGCTCTGGCCTCTGCCTCAGCCCCTGGAAGGTGGGCACCATGGAACCACAAGTGAGCAGAAGAACACGTTGCCCTGGGCTTCCTCCAATCCAAAATGCCTGCCTTCTCATCAGGAGCACATGTGAATCACACCATTAAATACAATATCTGGGAAAAGTCAGTCTTTAATTGAGTATCTACCACCTACACCAGAGTAAGAATTAGTTGGCTGGATAATTAGGACTCTTACGACTATATTTCTCAAAATATGGCCCCAGGACCATCTACATCAGAATCACCTGGGAGAAAGGTGAACCTGTTAAATAGACATATATTCAAGTCCTAACCCCAGACTTGCTTTCTCAGCATCTCTGCCCTAAGAGAATGAGGCTTAGCTGAGGGAACTTCTACCAACAAGCACCTGGGGTAGAAACTGTTCTGTGTTGGCTATACATGCTAGGTGCCTTATCATTTCCATCATTTCTGTGATGTTGCATCAAATGTCACAATGAGGGCAGGGAGAGGCTGGAAAAGGAGGAGGCAGGTTGGGAGAAGCTGATGGAGTGGGCAAAACACCAGCCAGACAGATTTAGGGATTCAAATCCCAACACAGCCATTTGGACAAGGAACGACCTCCCTGAGCATCAGTTTCCCATGGGGTTGACTTGACTAGTAAGCGAGAGCTGTGGCAAGATGCTCAGTAAATGATAGCTCTCAGTCAACCGTAGGACCCCATCTAAAGTAGAGTGAAAAGAACGTGTGACCAGAGCAATACAAGATGTGTTTTTCACCAACAACAAACCTCTGGGGTAGGGGGGTGATTACGGGACAACCAGGGATTTTCAAAAGAAACCACTTCCTAATGGGGCTTGTTCTTGAATCTTCCCCCAAAACATCATCTGAATCTATTAATTCAATGAGTATCACCCCAATGCTTCCTGAGAGCGTGGAACACCCTAGGCAGGGTGTGGAATTCTTAGAAGTGTTTATTGCCCTCATTTTTAGTGCAGTTAGAGAGAAAAATAGATACTTCTACAGAAGTTAAATTACACCACAAAAATCAAAGTCAAGGCAGCAGGGCAGGAAAAATCAGAAGGCAGAATGAGACATCAACTGGCAGTCAACAAATGTAAGCTGACTTGGAGAGATCAGAAATGAGCAAGGCAGCAAGAGCCACATTGTTAGTGCCATGGAGTCGATGCTGACTCTTAGCGACGCTGTGCACAGCAGAGCAGAACCCTTCTGGTCTTCCTGCACCATCCTCTCACCTTCCGGTGCCACGTCAGACAATGCTCTGCTGCTCTTCATAAGGTTTTCATGGTCAGTGTTTTTGGAAGTTGGTAGCCAGGTCATTCTTCCTAGTCTGTCTAGTCTAGAAGCTCCACTGAAACCTGTCCACTAGGGGTGACCCTGCTGCTATCTGAAATGCTGGTGGCATAGCTTTCAGCATCACAGCATCACACAGCCTCCAGAATATGACAACCGACAGATGGGTGGTGTGGTTCCTTGACTGGGAAATGAACCTGGGCCAAGCGGTGAGGGTGGCAGATCTTAACCACTAGAGCACCAAGGGTGACTAAGGGCCATGAGAGTTGAGGAAAAAGCCCGATTGATTACAGGAAGCTGAGCTTTGCATTGAAGTTCTCAGGAGCTGCGAGATGTGTCTAGTGAGAAAGGAGAAGGGCATTTCAGGGGAGAGTTGTAGGAGGACATTGGCAGCCAAACGATGATCTCGATTTCCCCAGTGTGCTGAGTTTCTGGAAGACTAAGACCTGAGCCACCCAGAGATATGCATGTTGGAGCAAGCTTGATTCTGCCTCTTCCCGGGAAGGGCTCCCACGCCCGACCTGGCCTGTCCGTCCCTCACTAATCCCGGAGGAGAGCTGTGACTTCATAAGGGATCACAACCCATATTAAATATCTGACCTCAGTTCATCCGGGGGGAGAATGGCGCCCACCTGCTGGGATCTCTGGATGCTCCTCAAGGGCACCCATGGTCACCCACCTCTCTGAGTCCTCTGCTCCTCACCTTCTAAGATCACGGCTGCTACCAATCCTCCAGGCTCACTTCATAGACCCCAGGATGAGCAAAAGGTGAATCCGTGTCTCAATATACCAATAGAGAACAATCTCCTATATCCACTGTCACAGACTGAATGTTTGTGTCCCCCCCCAAAATTCATATGTTTAAGCCCTAACCCTCAAGATGACCATACACGGAGACAGGGCTGGCGAGGAGGTGATAAAGGTTAAATGAGGCCATAAGGGTGGGGCCCTAATCTGATAGGGCTGGTGCCCTTTTAAGCAGAGGTAGAGACACCAGAGATCTCTCTCTCTTCACCATGTGGGGACTCAGTGAGAAGGTGGCCATCTACAAGCCAGGATGAATGTTCTCACTAGGGACCAAATTGGCTGGCACCTTGATCTTGGACTTCCCATCCTCCAAAACGGTGAGAAAAGAAATTTCTGTTGGTTAAGCCACATAGGTTGTGGTGTTTTGTTATGGCAGACTATCCGTCTACGATTAAGTGAAATAAGCGAAATGCAAAAGCGTATGTAAATGTTAATAACTACATAGCCTATTTGTGGGAGAACAGACAATAAACATATTACAGTGGTGGCCTCTGAGGAGGAGAACCAGGAGCTGGAGGATGGGAACACCTACTGCTTACATCCTTTGGGACCACTTGATTTTTTTTCTCCGTGTACATATTGACTTATTCAGATGGATAAATACATTAATTTAAAAAATGTACTATATGTCAATGGCCAAAGACATTGCCCAGAGGGCCGGGTGAGCTGTCCTTCTGGAAAATCCCCAGCTCCACAAACCACCTAAAAATCCAAGCCAAAATCTCCAAGAAATATGCTGTGCCAGGGCAGCGGTGGGCTTTCACAACCCAGGGGCCGGGGCTGTGGTTCACGAGAGGAGTGGCTAATTGTACGGGGGCTCCCGGTTTTAACAGTGATCTCAGAAGAGACATCGCTGGAGGAAGGAACAAATAAATAAGCCCCACGACCCTCCAGCTGGTCTACATTGTGCCAAGGGGTGGGCAGGTCAGTGAAAAGGCAGTCACATGGCATTCTCCATGGGGACCAAGCAGGGGTTTCATGGAACTATGCATTAGAGTCCTGTCTTGTGCGGGATCTGAGGCCAGAGGGAGCGGCTAAAATTATATTCAGCCAAAATTACCCACGATGACTGTTTCTCTGGTTGAGCACCATATGAAAGAACTGGTTTGTGTTTAGGGGCCAAGTTAGATGAAAAATGCATATCTTTAAATGCTAGAATCACACTCAGGAGGAGCTCGTGGGAAGTGAGTCTGTCTGAGGCGAAAGCAGACTCATGTCTCCCGTCTCACTTTCAGCATATGCTCATTGTGCGGAATGATGAACAGAAATCCTTACATTATTTATGTTGCACTCTCTGTCTCTCTCCCCACCCCCAGCTCCCATTCACTTCTCCCTGTCCCTGACCTGAGGTCGCAGAATGGAATTCACCTGTCTTCAAGGCTTGACTACCTCACTCTACTCCATAGTAAGGTGGAAAATATGGCACTGAACTGACCTACCTCCTCCTTCAACCATGGAAACTTAGAGAATTATTATAATCAGATCCCAACTGCTCAAGCCTCCCCAGTTTCCTAGCAACCCTCGAAACGCTTTGGTGAAGGGTTGGAACAAGGACTTCGTGGTAAGGTAGTGGCAGCTGTGTTTGAGATTGCTGGACAGCTTCCCCGAATTGTCTTAAAGGCCGTTCTCATCCATCATCCCAACAACCCAAGACACCTGTTAGTCAGAGACGCGGAATAAGGCAAGACATCTGCTCAAGAACTCCCAGGAGCTCAGTTCCAGATTCTTGAATGTGGACTTCAAGGCCTTCCGTTCGCCAGGCAGCTTCATCACTCCTCACTGGTGGTGGCACCCTCTCAGCGCATCAAGGCTACTTCCTTCCCACCTGCCTTAGCAGCCTTCTGGGCACATGCTCCTCGATCCGCCCAGATTCCCACTCATATCTCCTTCCTTACCAACCACATCATCCCCCACTCAATGCATCCCACATCACACAGCTCCCTTCCAATTGCTTGATGCCCCTCCCCTATAAATAATCCCCCCTTGGTCACTTATGCCAACTTTGCTGGAGACATTAGCTGGGTTTCATTATTATGCCTAATTAGAGACAGGGGGCAAATGTCCCACAAGAGCTAAGCCACAGGGAAGGAAAACAATGCAGGAAAGATGGCCAGGCAGCATCCAGATGGTAGTAGAACTGAGTGGTAACGGAAGGGGTATGGACAGAGAGCAAGGCATATATAATCCAGACCAAGAATCAGGCAGAAGACCGGATTTGTTTGGACCTTTGGAGGCCTGTTGGTTTCTCTTTTTGGATACTCAGCATCCATTGCCTACTTCTTCTGCCCAGCATCTCAATTTCATTTTGGAGACTTTCCTCTTCCCCACTATGTGCCATCTTGGTGATATGGTCAATCAAGGTATATGCCCTCCTTAGCCAAGGGTCAAGCATGTGACTCAAGTTAGCCAACCAGACTCTCCCCTAGGACCTTAAATTTAAGTGGAGTGGGCACAAAGAGAGAGAAATGGTTATGATCATTCATATCAGCAGAAGAGCTTTGAGAAGACCAGGTTTTAGCTCATGCTACCAGCCCTGGTTAAAGCTGCCCTGGTTCCTACTGTCCCAAGCTTTGTTCTTCAGAGGTTTCTTCAGTTCTCCGAACCATCCCATATTCTTCCAAAAAGCCCCCTTGTTGCTTAAGTCACACAACATCGATTTCTGTTGCTTGTCACCAAAACACCCTGCTATGGACTGTTTACCCTGAGCCTTGAAGGATGGCAAAGACTGTTGTGCACAGAGGGGAGGGAAGAAAATTATTAACAGCTTTGGCCTCCACTTCCTTTGTTAGGCTGCTCTTAGGGGCTTGGCTGATAACTTTAGAGTGAGAATAAGGCACACCCCCTATCAATTAGGTCTGCCAGAAAGCAGGATGGATTGCCTTGAGAGGTATCAAGTTTCCCACCAAAGAAAGTGATTAAGTAGGGCCAGGTAAACATTAATCCAGCAGCATTCTTCAAAGTCAGCTCTCCAGAATACTATTTTCTCTATCAATAATTGTTGCACAAAATGATGCTTAATAGATATATCAGTTTGAAAAACATTGAAATGAACACAATTGTAAATGGCTTTATTGCATTACTCTCAGAGTCTTCAATGTGCTAACATGTATTGAAAATCTCCAAGAGGTGGAGAGAGCATGTAATTTATTTGGCCAAGAAACTCTAATTTTGCAGAACATCTCAAAGGACTAGTGTTCAGTGGGACACCCACTGGGAAATACCATTAGAGGGACAGATCAATCATTAAGACGCAATATAACAGATGTAAAGCACCTAACATAATTAGTACCTAGCATACAGTAGGTGTTTAAAAATTGTAGCTATAGTCTAACTAGTGTCTCACTTTGTTCTCATTTCTGAATAGCATTGCTCCACATTTATTTATATAACCTCTTCTCCTCCCTCACCAGACTCTAGCCCCATTGGGCTCCCTTTAGTTCTACAAGCATGATGAAGTACTTTGCTGCCTCAGGGCCTTTGCACATTCTGGTTTTTTTCCACCTAAAATGCTATTTTCCCCCACTCGTCCCTTGGATGGTTCTTTGTCATTCGTCCTTGGGACACACATTAATTGTCACTTCCTCAGTGATGTCGGCCTTGTTATTCTCTATCCTATCACCTTACTTATTTCCTCTCATACTTATCACAAGTAATAACTCTTAAATTTTTTTATCTATTGCATATGTGAACAGGCTTCTCCTACTCAAATGTAGGCTCTAGAGGTCTACATTTAGCACAGTGTCAAACTAGATAATGCAAGAAAAGATTTGTTGAATAAATGTGTAATAGAGAAGTCATTCTCTCTAGAAAGGCTATGGAACAACATAATATGCCCCATTTTCAACAGCAGGTTTACAAGAATGCAAATCCATTCTTCCTGTTGCCCTTTGTTATATCAACCACGATTTTTTATTCTAAAAAATCAAGGATATACTATTAAAATACAGTTTGGGGTTGGGATTCCTCTGGGAAACAAAGGAATGCATTTCAGCTATGTAGTTTTATGGTGGTCTGACTTGATGCAAAGAGCTTAGAGACCCTAGGAGAATAGAAGGTTATCATACCTCAAACTATCCATTCATGTATTCATTCATTCACTAAACACAGATATGCTAATCACCTACTATAATCCAACACCATATGTTAGGCATTACACACTTGAGGGCTTCCCAATCCATCAATTGAGTTTATAGTCCCTCATTTTATATTACATTTATCTTCCCTCATTTACAAAATCCTAAGTCCTTTGAGTGGCTTTTATCATAAGTGTAGCAGAAATAGGGGTGTAAATATACAAGCACACAAGCTCTATTGTCTTAGCCTTCTCTCACAGCAGACATGATTAATCAATCTCAGTATTCATGCCCACTGAGCTTGAATATGGCCTCAAAATCACTTTCAACACTTCACTTCAGGCAGCCGCTTCCAGTCATCAGTGACAGCACCCAAGAGGAAACCAATGTGCTCCTCTGGGCGGAAGAGCGAGCCCAGGCATTGGAGCTAGACCACGCTGTACCAGAATCAATGGATCAGATGGACAGCCCGTGCCTGTTTACTCTGTCAGATGTGGATAATTCCACTCACTTTGCAGGGTTGTAAAGAGAACCGAATGAGATAATATATTTGAAACACCTGGCACACAGCAGGTATCCAATAAATGCTAACTATTGGTGTTATTACTTTCACCCCAAGTAAGCCTCATAGAGTGTTTCACAGACAGTGATTGCTTAATCAACTGGGCTGGCACGAACAGAAACCTTGCCTAAGGAACTAGAGTGGTCCACAAAGATCGAAAACCAGGAAAAGGTAACCAAGGATGACTTCCTCTCTCATCCCCTCTATCCACAAAGTGATACATACCACTTTCCTTCCATACTTTACTAAAAAGTATCCTGGGAAGCAGGGGACGTTCAAAGCATTTGTAATTGAAAATCCACAGACTACATCTTTGTTCTTAAGTGCTTTTCTTAGCTTGACCTGATTTTGCTTCAGGGGTGAGGATTATAAGATCCCGTGGCATTTTGGGGGCATTTTGGGATTCCGAGTCAAAGGCGGGTACATCCTTGATCTTAACCACAGAGAAGCCAGGGTTTGGGGCTTGCCATTGGATGATGCCTAATTATAGGATATGAAGCAGATCTGTGGGTATGTTAAGTGTTTTTCTTTGTACCCACCACCTCCTCCCTCTGAGTTTTAAGACTTCCTTTTAAATATAATAATTAAATGTGGGACATAGCTATCGGAGATTTGATAGTCCACTTGGCAATACATTAAAATCAATATTGTGACCCTAAGCAGGGGATTATTAAGGTTACTTTGCACCATCAGAGCTAAGTTTTTTTTATTATCCACATCAACACAACGTAGTCATTTCATAAATATTAAACACACCCATTCCATCCTTAGCTTGCTTTCATGCTAATGAAATTTAGAGTCAGCATGGATGGGAACATTATGAGGCAATCTACGATAGAGAGGAGCCTAAAGAAATGAAATGGGGGGAAATGCTATTGAAAAAAATCAATTGTGATTAAATTGGCGGACTAGACTTTGAAAACACTGCCTTTGTGTGACATTTCATAATTTCCAGGCAATGCTGGAATATGTATTCATAATCTTTTAGATGTTTGCAACTTCTCTTGGCACGGAATATGGCATTGGTTAAACTCTGAAAACAACATGAAGGTTTCATCCACGAGAAATAAAGCCCCAATGAATTGACAAAGAAAAAGTAATAGTAGCCATTACTCAAGAAAATGTGCGCAGTTATTGTATTGTGACAGTTTTCATTCAACAGATTTTTATATAGCACCTACACTACACCAGGCACCGTGCTAGGCACTGGGGATACAGTGGGCAACAAGACAGACAAGGTCCCTGGTCTCGGAGAGCTGAGATTTTGGTGGGGAAGTTACAAAAGAAACAAGGTAACAAGGCGATTTTAGGTGGTGATACGCTCTATGATGAAAATAAATGTTGACCTAATAGAGAGGGGGAGTGGTGGGATTCTGTACAGAGGGTGGGTTACCGTCTATAGGGAAGGCTTCCCCGAAGAGAGAACAGTTTAGCCAAGATCTAAATGATGGAAAAGAGCCCGCACTGCAACGAATTGTGGGAAGAGTGTTGCAGGCAGCGGGAAGAAGAAAAGTAAAGCCCCTAAGGTGGAAGCAATCCTGGTTTGTTCAAATAAGAGAAAACAGAGCTTGCTGTGATCAAGTCGGGGAGACAAAGCTTGAGCCAGGCTATGGAGGACCTTGTAGGCATGTGAGGAGTTTAATTTTTTTATTATTATTGCAATGGAAAGCTCAGTTGAGGAGTTTTAAGCAGGAAGGTGATGCAACGAAGTTAAGGTGAAGACCCAAACGTCACTACACCCCCAAATTGCCCAATGCCAAATGCAGGGTGAAGAAGCAAGAGCGCTAGACCTAGACTTCGGAGATTGGGGTTCGAATCCTTGTTCTGTCACTTAAGTAGCTGCATTAGCTTAGACCGGTCACAATTAGTTAAGCAGCAAGCCTTCGTTAGTTTATTCACCAAGCGTTTACTAATTGCCTACTGTGTGTTCAGGTCTAAATGCTGAGAATGGAGATACCGAGAAAAGGACATAATCCCAGACCTCAATGAGCTCACAGTCTAGTAGGATAAAATCACAACAAAGTCAGCACATCTATGCCTAGATTTGGGACTCCCTGGCTATAGCGCCAGGAGATTTTCGTAAAGAATTAAATGAGAAAACATATGCTTTGCAAACTGTGGGTAATTTATAAGTGGTAGATTTTGCTTATAGAAATCAGCATTCTTCCCCTTGCAAGTGACAGAAGCCCAACTCAAACTGATTAAATTTGAAAGAAATTCATTCTTTATGTCACCAAAAAGCCCACGGCTTCAGGTATGGCTGGATCCAGGAACTCAATATGATCAGAACTGAAGTCACTCCCTTGCCCTCTCCATTCTGCCTTTCTCTGCAATGGCTCTATTCCATGGCAGGTGTTCCCCACTGTGGTGGCAAGATGGCTTCCAACAGTTCCAGGTGTATATCGTATCCTCCTAGCAACCCTAGCAGGAAGTGATTTTTTTCTCTGCAACAGTTCAACAACAAAATTGTGGACCTAGTTCTTACTGGGGAACTTGCCCAGTCTTGAACGCATCACTGCGGTCAAAATAACACTGAAAAAAAAAATAACAAAGTTGGACGACGAACACTGTCTTATTCCAAAAATTAGAATACACTGGGGGATAGAATATACTTGTTGGCTTAGGACCAGGTCAAAAGCTCACCCTTGGAATAGAAGGAAGAGATTAGTTCCACCTAAAACATGGATGAGGAATGATTCCCCCCAAAGAAAAATCAAGGTGCTATTGCCCAAAAAGAATCAATAGACATTAGTCAAACACAAGTAACAGATGATTATTCAGAACTGTAATTAAATTGAGGTGACCAGCTAAAGAATCTCTGAATTTCCTTCTAGTGTCAACATTCCATAAGTTCATTCACTCATTCAGCAATAGGTACTGAGAGTCTACTATGTGGCAGGCACTATCATTGGCACTGAGGATAGAACAATGAACAAAGTAGATGAAATTTAAGAACATAGACCGTACATGATACATACATGTTGAAATAAAACGAAATATTCTAGTTTACATAGAATTAACAATTATATGACTTGAGATCACATTTGTATCTATAAAGAGGCTACTATAAATGACAGAAGCGAGGTTTTCAGTACCATATTATGTGAATACTTTTTATTATATGTATGTCTATAATACAGACGAAGTAAAATAATAAATACATGTTTTAAGAAACAGCACCAGGATGTGAACCTAGCCACCTCTAAGCTGACTGGCAGAACAAAAATGTTCATAAGGAACAATTTTTTAAAACATGTTTATGCAATATCTTTGTCAGCTTTGATCAAAGAATTATTTGATTGATGACCTTCTTTGACTTTGAATAGATGCACTAAAAATTTTTAAATAATGCCTCTGAAGAATGCAGCGCTTCCTCTCTTTCTTGTTAACTACTCGATAAAGGAAATCAAATACTGCATGCTGCCCTTGTGCAACTTCCAATTATGGGCTTTAGGCAATTCAATATTTTGTTAAAATGTCAAGAATATCTAAATATTTCAAAGGGCTTCCTTTGGATAATAGGTAAGGGATCAAACTGAACTAGCGCTGCTCCGACAGCTGTGAAGTCCATCCCTCCCTTTCACATCCTTAAGTCCACTTTGGAGGACTGCCAAACAAGCACGTATTTGTGATCAGTAATTGCATGCTAAATATTCACTAATATTTTTGAAACAGTATTAACCTGACAAGTTTCATCTGTGTGTAACTTTAAGAAAACCCATACATTTTCCTGGTCCTGAGTTTCACTATTTGTAAAGCGCAGAGAATGGACTGACTATAATCTCTATGAAGTCGTATATACACATATATATGTATATGTATATACCTACACACATGCACACACATTGCCCACCTCTGTACCCCTACCACCAAGCCGCAGTGCCTAGCACATCATAGGTACTCAATAAATACTCATTCAATGAGTAAACCCTTTAAGGAATGATCAATGATTCCCAAAAATGCAAATCCACGTTTTCATCTTCATCTGACGGGAGAAAAAAAAAAGAGAGACAAAATAAGGACAGTGAAATGAATTTTTCATGAAGCTAACTTCTCTTGATTTAGGAATTGTATTTTATTTTGAGAACTATTTCTCACCTACACGTTTCGTGCTAAGATGACCGTGTCATTTATGAAATGATGGTGATAGCACTTAGTAGTGACTTTTTTACATAATTTCCTTTGTTGGCAAAATTGAAAGTTAGCACACTATGTTGGTCCCCAAGTTCCTTTTTTTTTTTTTTTTTAATTTTTAGCCATCTTTGAAACCAAGTTCCTGAAGTTCCCTCCAGCTCCGAAATTCTATAAAATTTTCGTGCTGGGTGGTTTGAACAAAATAACTACATCCAGTATGTGATTCAGCACCATGGACAGATCTCCGAGGTGCCGCCCCATCTTCTTGTGCAAAAGACTGGATTTAAATGAGTAAGATACAGTCTCTGCTTGGAGCACGGCAGCCTTCGCGCAAGCACACAACTCCAGGCCTAATACCTAAATAATGAGTGTAAGTCTCCATTTAATGAAATATTCGGCTTATGATTACACTTAGTTTCATTAACTGCATTCTCAGACTAACGGGATGGGATTTCCTTTTCAACTTGTAATTAACTTTATTGAGAATTCTTAGTGGGATTTTTCAGGCAGTTTCCTAATACCTTATTATAAATTATTTTAATATATGTATTATGGTATTACACTATGTTGCTTCATTTGATATTGACTGTTATTTTTAAAAGAAGAAAGATTTCAACGCTAATTTTGAAGAACGGCAGAGTATTCAACTCTTAATAACTGATCCTGAAGTTTTGGTCTTCCCGTGCCACACATGGCATTTTTATTTTCCTACCCAAAGCAGTGTGACCCTGGCCAAACAAAATCCTTTTCTCCTTTTATACAATTTGTATAAAACGGATCAGACCTGCAAGAAACATCTATACTCTAAGACTGATCATTCTCCCCTCGGTCAAAGGCGAGAAAAGTCAGTACGTGAAAATTTTCTGCTGTCTTTCGCTCTGATTCTTGGAAAGTTGTTGGGGAGTTTCTCTCTCTCAGGACAAAATATCAACTTCTCAGGAAAATATCCTAACCTGTCTTCCCTCCCTCTCAGCCCAGGTGTCTTGAGAAGGCCTCCTGCACGCTCCCACAGCATCCCGTACTCGTTCCTGTCATGCTGATTTGTAATGACCTGCTTACTGTCCCATCTCCCCCATGGCATCATAAGCTCCAAGAGGACATTTCCCTTTTTTGTCTTATCCATGCTCATACCTCCGATTCCTAGCACATTGTCTGACACATAGCCGGATTTTAATAACTATCAGTTGAATGTTGATTGATTAAATGGAAATATTAATGACAGGAAAGCAAGCAATGAGCTAAAAATCTGAGTCCTCCAGGACAGAAAGGGTGACTTTGTCTCAGTTGGTCCACTTTCAAAGATGAGCATAGTCTCATACAGTGATTCTTAGCAGGAATGAATAAATAAGAAGAACGAGAGGAAGGGATGTAACCTGGAACATCACTCAGTGCGGGTCCTTGGCAAAGGTATGAGAAAGGTCATGAATAGAGTTCATGTTTGAACCCATATCTGGGGTCTGAACTCCTTACGAAATATCTCTGTGGCTCTAGACAAGTCACTTAAACTCTCTGAGCCACAGTTTCCTCATCTATAACATGTGGGTGCAATCCCTATTCCAGTTATTTTATGGAGTAGACGTGAGCTGTAAAATGCATGCAAGTGATAGGCGCAGAACAAACGTTATTCCATTTTATTTATTACTCTTCTTTTATCTACACTAAGTGTCAAGCACGCGCTAGGCACATTGCATGATTTCATCCCAATATATACATACAAATGCTCTCCCAAAGCACCTGTGTCCAAAGATAGGCTTTCCCTGGTGTGAAAGGAACAAAACTTGGCATCTTTTAAACTAAACCAGACACTGTGATGAGCACTTAGACTTTCTTTACAAAAAGTCCTACAGCTGGTTGAAAGCACTCTGGGAAGGCAATGCAAATCTAATTAGGCAAGGCCATGTGGCCAGCATTAGTAGCAATTTTTGAAAAGAGCCCAAGAGATGACTTACAGAAAGTGGGATTTTTTTCTTTTAAGGCTCTGTTTCTCTGTTGCTTGCGCACGCACGCGCACACACCTTCAAAGACACACACACTAACGTCCAAGTGGAAATATAAGACATGTTTGGGGCCATACAGATTCCAACTGGCCTGGCATGCCGGTGTAAACAAAATATTAAAATCAATACTCCTAACGGAACAAAAGCTCCTGTGTTTTAATGCGAATGGAAGAAAAACATAAGACAGGAACAAATGGCTGCGAATGGGACAGCTGCTCCATCCAAGCTACTTCCTTGGGAAGGAATTGACAATCTCTTCAGTTCTCATTTGCATCAAAAACATTAGTAGTAACAAACACGCACACACACACACACACACGCAAATTGTGTTATCAACTGGCACGCAGAGCAAAAACATTTTCACGGTGAAGACAACTGCACAATGAATTCAGCTGATGCATATCATTGTCCCCTAGTGAATGGACCATTTTCACATTAATGTTCACTCATTCCACAAATAAGAACAGTAACAACCAACATTTATATGACCAGGCATTAGGCTAAGTTCTTTATATATGTGAATTCCTTTCATCCTCACAACAATCTTGTAAGGTAGATATTATTTTACTCCTTTTATAGAATGGAAAACTGAGGTTCAGAGAGTTAAATTAATTTTTCTAAGGTTGCACAGCTAATAGGTGACAGAGCAGATAGCCAGTCTAATTACGTCTATCTCCCAAGTCCTTATTCCCGACACTCTCAAAGACATATTTGCCATGTTTAGGGAGCTTCATTCACATGTCAGAGACTCATCTACCATAACTCTTTCTCTAAGACCACACAAAGTCAACTCAGGCCATTGCACTGAAAGTACAAGTGTTTTTAGCTGATCCAGCATAGATCTACCCCCTGGCCATTATTAACTGTATAATCTACAGACCCATGTGCCAAAGCTGTCACAGTCACAGGTCTCAGATGGAATAGCCAGCCAGCCCAACTGTGGAAAAGGATGTTTAGGGTCCAGAAGCAAGAGCCTTGGCAGCTGTGGCTGCATGGAAGAGAGTTAAAGCCTCACACGGGTTGGAATTAGCCAAGTTCCCTCAAAACCCAAAATCCCAAAGGTCGTGCTGATGGGTTTCACTGGATTTCTTATGGAGTTGGTGCTAGAAATTCCTTTATTCATGCCTGTATTTTTTCATTCAACAAACATCTCTTGAACATCGTGTAATTTCTCGGTACTGGAGATACAGGGCTGAATAAAACTGATGCAAGCCCTGTCCCCACCCCAAGGAAGCTTAAAACAGCCATGTCCACCCCACTTCTCAAGCATGGCCTTGTTGGAGAACCTGCCCCACTATGGTCCTGAGAAGGAGCCCTAAGGTACTCCCACCCCACCCATCTGATTGGACCGGAGTCAGACAGCTGATCCAGGGGAAGCCAGGCCAGTGGCTGGTCAGGAACCAATCACATTCTCTCTCTCTGGATACTGTGAACTACAAGACAGAGTGATTGAGCACATTAGGGACAGACAACATAGCGATGCTTTACCTACTGACCTACTGAAGTCCCTGAGGTGGTCCTGATTCCCACCCTCCCTGAGCCTGGATATTCATCAGAAGATGACCCACGTGCATCCAGTAAAGTTCAGGCTATGGAGTCAGACAGCCCTGGGTTTGAATCCTGCCTCCTCTATTTGTTAACTATGATATCATGGACAAGTTCTTTAATTTTTAATTTTATTGTGGCTATTTTCAAATATATACAAAGAAAGGGAGAACAGAATAACGAACCCTGTGTATTTTGTTACCCAGCTGCAATCATATTTGCCACACTTTGTTTCATCTACCATCCCCTACAATTTTATATTTTCTTGGTGATTTTTAATGTAAATCTCAGTCATCACATTAGATGAGTTTCTTAATTTCCATGAGTCTCAGTTTTCTCCTTCACAAAACAGGAAAAATGATACCTCTTCCCCAGGCTTTTTCATTCATTGAACAAAAGTTTATGGAGCTGCAGCCATGAGCCAGCCCAGTTCCTGCTGTGGGGGTGCAGCTGTGACAACACAAAACATTTGTTCTCGTGGAGTTTACATGGTAGTGGAAGAGGCATAAAGACTGAGTAAGATAATTTCAGAGAGAATATAAGTTATGAAGAAAATAATGGGGAAGAGTAGCGATGCTGGGGCCAGAGGTAGACAAGGAAGTCCTCTGTAAAGAGGTGGCAATGGGGAGAAGATATGAAAGGGAAGAGGCCTGGGAACGGTGGGTTGTATGCAGAAAGCACAGCAAATGCAAAGGCCCTGAGGCAGAAATGAGCCAGGCTGTTTGCGGGTTGTTTTGAGTCCAGATTGAGTTAGTACATTCAAAGCATTTAGCACAATGCCTGGCGTGCAGTAAGTACTCAATAAATGTTAGTTATTATTCCTCCTAAGGGAGGACTCACCACAAGACGGTACATTGGAGCGTATTTTGGACACAGCTCTCTTTCCTAGAGTGCCAAGCGATCTTTCAGTTCACTTTGCACATCCTTTAACAACCTCTACCCATGGGGAAGACTTCCCCACTCTGTAAACACTGTACCACGAGGAGAAGTCATGTAGTGTAGTGGTTAAAATCGCCGACCTTGGGAACTGACTGGCCCCGTTTAAATTCCAGCTCCACCATTTCACAGCTGTATGAACTTTGGACAAGTCACTTGACCTCACTGAGCCTCAGTTTCCCCACCCTTCTGATGGTGAAAATAATAGTACCAACCTAATAAGGTTTTGAGGATTCAATATGTTGAGGACTTAGAACGCTGTCTGTATAAGTTACTGTTAATATTACACCATCTTACATATTATTTATTCTTATACACTCATTTCTATATTTGCCTTTTTGCCTGCCCTGGTTAGGAAATTCCCCCAATTTTTTTTAATAGTTGGGAGTATCCCTACAGGCATTTCCCAAAGTCAAGTATAGGACATCCCAGGTGCCTTGATAAATATGGACAAATAAATGGAAATCCTTTGGGCCTTAGATATGGGCTGTCAACCTCTTCAAAAATTAAACCACGGCTCTGCTTTTCATCTGGTCCCTTGTTAATCCGCTTGGGAGCAGTCCTGGGGGAGTAGCAGGTGGGGTGAGGCTGCAGTAGGAGCCTGGTCTTCCTGATGGATTCTGTGTCCTGAGACATCAAGTTAGCGTTTCTCTTCAGGTTGGGGTGACCTCTCTCTCCTCCTCAGATCATGCTGTAAAATAAACAGTGTAACATCAACCCCATTCCACAGTGGGGTTGCACGTTTGTGTGGAACCTGAGGCTACTTTGTCCCATGAGTATACGTGACAGCACAGTCAGGACAGTGACTGGTTCCATTCCAAGAGTGACCAGGTGAATAATTTTCTGTGGCTGTTTTTGTAGACACCGGGAGACACTTTTTACACTGTGGCAATAAAGGCTTTGTAATTGCTGCCGACTTATTTAGTGTTGTTTTCAGTCTGTACCACGTCATTAAACAATACTGCACAACCAAAATTTTACCAGCAAGTTTGCTGTACTAAATACAAGGTAGTATCCTGGATCGGATCCTGGAATGGAAAAGGGACATCAGCGCAGAAACTAGTGAGAGTCAAACAATATCAACCGTTTAGCTAAAATTAATGGACGATAATGTTGATGTCTTAGTTTTGACAAGTGTCCCATAATAATGCCAGATGCTAACGTTAGGGCAAAGTGGGTGAGACGCATGCAGAACTCTCTGCACTATCTTTGCAACTTTTCTATAAACATGAAATTATTCCAGAATTAAAGACTTCTTTTTTAAAAAGTGTGCTGTTAACATAAACAGGTTGAGAAACGTTGATCCCGTTTGTATCCTTGTACCCCCAGCTCCTCACTCACATCTCCCGTCCCTAAGACTAAAGGGAGGCTATATTTACCCTGCACTCCCGAAAGGGATGGGGGGTGTCATCGCAGACAGGGAAGCTGGGGTGGGGGAGACGGATCACATTCATACCACTTGAGGACAAAATGCGCCTTCAAAAGCAAACTATAATTATACAGAAGCCGAGAAGCATTTGCAGAAAACCACTATCTCATCTGAATCTGCATCCTGTTAATCAAAGAGGTCGAGGCCCTTCTGATTATCAGACTAAATATTTTTAGGCAGTATCACTGTGTGCCTGGAAAGAACACGAACAGCATCAGCTGAAGAAAAAGCAGTCTTCAGATAAAAAGGCAAGTCCTTCCTATCATAGGAAAAATCCTCCATAGGAATTGATGGAGAAAAGTGGGCAGAAAGATCCCCGTATTGAAGCTTTCTCCTCCCTATCTGCCTTCAGCCCAGTCCTTCACCAGCTTCCACTCTCCTTCCAGATTTCCAGATTTCTACACTGACCGTTGGTTCTCTTAGAATTTGACCAAAGCATAAGGGAAAGATCAGACAGTGATCCCCCCTTAGTACTGAGATAAAGAGAGAGAAATAGAGGGAGACGATCGTTCTCCGAAAGCCATGTCAAGTGAGTCATTGAAGAGAGATGAAAGTGACATTAAAGTTGGGACTATTGAATTCCCAGCCAAATCTGGTAATTTTGATGTTTAGTGAACACCCTAAAAATGGCATGATGTACCCCTTCTTAATGTAGCACAAACAGATGCATTTTTCTTTCCATTTTTTTGTAATGGCAAATCTTTGTAGCTCCCATAATGTCCAGAAAAGGGTTTTATACTCAATAGGTGCATTCTAATTCTGGTACCAAGAGCTGCTCTAACTTTCTAGCTATCAGATTGGATTCCTTCTCTCCTGGTCTCTGTCAGTGTGGGCTCTGGTGACTGCTTGGCTTCATGAGTCCCTAATAACTGATAAATATGAGTCAACTAGTCCTATCCTCTCAATGAACTCCCAAAATCATCCCTTCTTACATTTCTCCAAAGAAGATATATGGATGACCAACAGGCACATGAAAAGATGCTCATCATCGCTGATCATCAGGGAAATGCAAATCAAAACTACACTAAGATATCACCTTACACCCATTAGAATGACAAAAATATCTAAAGCTAATAGTAACAAATGTTGGAGAGGTTGCGGAGAAAAAGGAACCCTCATACACTGCTGGTGGGAATGCAAACTGGTGTAGCCACTATGGAAAACAGTATGGAGATTCCTCAAAAAATTAAAAATAGAACTACCATACGATCCAGCCATCCCACTACTGGGTATCTATCCAAAGAGCTTGAAGTCAGCAATCCCAAAAGTCCTATGCACCCCAATGTTCATTGCAGCATTTTGTACAACAGCCAAGACGTGGAAGCAACCTAAGTGCCCATCAACAGATGATTGGATAAAGAAGATGTGGTACATATATACAATGGAATACTACTCAGCTGCAAAACAGAACAAAATCATTCCATTTGCAATAACATGGATGGACCTTGAGGGAATTATGTTAAGTGAAATAAGCCAGTTAGAGAAGGATAATCTCTGTATGACTCCACTCACATGAGGAATTTAAAAATGTGGACTAAGAACAGTTTAGTGGATACCGGGGAAAGGTGGGGTGGAGGGTGGGCACAAAGGGTGAAGTGGTGCACCTACAACACGAATGACAAACATTAATGTACAATTGAAATTTCACAAGATTGCAACCTATCATTAACTCAATAAAAAAAATTTAATTATAAAAAAAAAATCATCCCTTCTTCTGAACAGGCAAATTTTCCCCTGGATCTATAATATATAAATAGCTCCTATAAATCAATAAAAAGATAAGTCATGACAAGGAAACTTATTATTACTACTGGCTACTGAATTAATTTGTTATATAAATTAAACTTATTAATGTAAACCTGTGGCAAAGCTACATGCTTCTTATTTTCCAGATATTCCCAAGAATGCTAGGAAATAAGGATTGGACGAACCTAGCAGGGTTATATGAAATTAATATCTGTGGTAATTCTTATGAGAATGCAATGTTTGTAACGTGACACCTGGAATTCTTCCCTATAGTTTACCAGGAATGCTCTGGTGTAATTCCATCCAGCAGAATATTACAAGACAATTTTTTCTTGGTCTAAAAGATCACTGATTACTGAGACAGAAATATAGACTAAAAGCAAGAATTATAAATACATCAAATTAACCCGTCACAAGAGACTTCTGGTTTACGTGGTACCTGAAATCTATCTCTGAGAAATAATTTATTTTCAGTATCCCTCTAAACAAAAGTCCCTTATTAACGCAAGCTTCATGAATGTTCCCTGCCTTTTTGCCTGATGGAATGACAACACTTGGGTGACTTCCGTAAGCTGTTATTCCATTGGAGTGCTGGTTCAAAATCATCTTAAAAATGGAAACTTCAAATGAGAAACTAGTTAACGGGCACCTTTTACAGCCATGGGCTCAAGACCATCTCAGCTTTCTCCACTCTGTGATCATAGTCAATCACTTATGACGTGTGGGACCCACATACATCCATGTTCAACTTATTTCCCAGGGCCAGCTGAATGAGAATGTGCTCATTTCCATCAAAGCCAGAACTGGATGCAGCAGTTACCATGTCAGAGTTGGTACAATTTACCGTATCTTTCGGGGCTGTGAGATCTGGTCATAAAACTTCCAATTGCTGGTGTATTTTGCTCTAAAATATGACGATTTCTCATACCCTTTTATGATCCAGTTCATAAATAAATAATGTCAAATTACTTAACATAATGAAACCTAAGACATTCCATTTGGTAGCCCATTTTCAAACCATATGAACATTGCCTTTGTGAACATCCTGCAACATTTCCAAGGCCGTGAAAAATTATCACCACGCAGAATCAGAGAATTTGCATCACCATTGTCAAATTCCACAAGCCTATTCCTCCACCCATCGAGTGTAAAAATTTGCAACCAAACAGTCAAAAACTATGATTCAGCAAATAAAACACCAAGGCAACTCCTGGTGGAGCTTCAGCAAAGGCGACCCAGACTAGAATATGTGCCACGCGAGAACTGTTTCTGTTTTTAAGAACCTCCAGCCACAACTAAATGCATCCTTTCAATTGTCTGGCTCTTGTTATGTTAAACCAGCCCTCCACATTACTTTAATGTGGGGGTTACTTGAAAACATAATTGCTAGGAATAACCATGGTAGTACACAATTGTCAAAAACCGAACAATCTTGTTTTTCCCCACTCCCATTAGTCAGTGCATCACCTCTATAATGTATGTTGTATACACAGACCTTTGAAAGGAAAGTAAATCTTTGGAAACGCACCAAGATCCCCAAGTATGCTCTATCAGCTAAAAAAATACCTATGGAAACACAACAGGAAATGCAGCTTTTTTTCATGGCAGAACAATGGAATGGAATTTGCTACTGTCGAATCACAGATATACACCACAAACAAACATAACCACAAGTCAACACACACACGTGTGCACACACACACACACAGAGTAGCTCGTAGATTATTTTTACGAAACTCTAGTTTTATGAAAAATCAATCGAATTCTCCTGAACTAGGATCTGTTCATTGAAAACAGCTTGAAACCTAAAAGTCACAACTGGTCTACCTCAGGAGGCAGACAAATAAGCGAATGGACCGTTGGTTAACAGGTGACCCAATCAAGATGAACCAATGAAATGGGTTATTGGCTAACAGATTAACTATTTAAGATGAAGCAGCCAGGTCATCCACTGGTTAACCAAGTACCCAACCCTGATGAACCAACCAAGAGGGCCATTAGTTAACAGATCAACCAAGATGAATCAACCGAGTGGTCCATTCATTAACAGAAGAACCAACCCAGTGAATCATTCTTCAACAGAGAACCTAACAAGAGGAATCGGATGATGCCAAACCCAGATTCACCCAGGAGAGATGGAATAAAACTTCTAACTGGTCAACAAAGAGAAGCTCTTAATGAACCCACACACACACACACACACACACCATGAAATCTGGACGCGTGACCCCTGCACGGGTCACCACGCAGGACTGGAAATGGATGGTGTGGCTGTACTTACGAAGATTATTTATAGGGGTTCGGGTGTCCATGTTCTCGTAATGCTGGACATGGACCACAATGTTGAGGTCTCTCTCCATGTGGTCAGTGTTGCAGTGGCCCTGTGGCCTCATGACATCCGCAAGGGCCCTGAAAGAGAAAGAATTTAAATCTGTTCATTCAAAACAATGATGGCACCTCCCGTACTCTGAGCGCTGTGCTTATGAACCAAAGACGTGGAGCCGCCATGCTAGTTAGCGGGGGGGGGGGGGGGGGGGGGGAGGGGAAAAGATGTAAGTAAGATCACTGCAATTAGGGGTTACATAAGGACACCATGCAGAACAGTTTGCCTGCTTGTCACAACAGCCATGTAATAGCAGTGTCCCCCATCCCATAGAGCTGTTGAGAGAATTAAACGATGAATAGATGTGATGTGTCTGCACCCCAGAGATTTAGTCCCCCCTGATATCTAACACTAGATACCAACACTCGATGCAGAGCAATGGCCCACGATTAGTAACAAACAACATTCAGTGAGTACTTACCATAAGCCAGGTACTATGCTAATCGCGTTACATGCTTTAATTCAACTAAGCAGCATATAAACACCTTGAGGATTATCCCTCCTTCTTTGCAGATGAGTAACCAAGGCTCAGAGAGGTGAGTTGACCTGCTCAAGGTCACACAGCCAGGAAGTCGTAGCACAGGAATTTGAACGAGAGTCTGTACTCAAGGCCCTGGACGTTGTGTGCATTGGGTTTCCTGTGCTGTGGAGGATTTGGTGTGATCTGCCCACACCCCGTGCTGGTGTCCCTCTTCATCAGTAGCTTGGGATGGAGGGAAAGCATAGAACCTGGGGCGTACCTGTGTTTTGGGGCCTTTCCATTTATCATCGTGTTTCATCCCCTTGACACACACTCAAGGGTCAATATCCTTCTCACTAGCATTTTACAAATAAGGAAAGAAGCTGAGAGGTGTTAAGTGACTAATTAGTTCCCAGGACTGCTGTAACAAAGTACCACAAACCAGGGAGCTTAAAACAACAGAAATTTATCGTCTCACAGTTCTGGAGGCCAGAAGTCCAAAATCAAGATGGCAGCAGGGCCACGCTCCCTGTGAAACCTATGGCGGATCCCTCCTTGCCTCTTCGGAGCTTCTGGTGGTTTGCTGGAAATCTTTGGTGTGCATTGGTTTGCAGCTTCATCACTCCAACCTCTGCCTCCCTCTCACATAGTGTTCTTCCTATGTCTCTCTCTTCGCACGGAAATCTTTTAAGGACACCAGTCATATCGGCTTAGGAGCCCACCCTACTCCAGTATGACCTCATCTTAAGTAATTACATCTGCAGTGATCCTACTTCTAAATAAAGTCACATTCTGAGGCCCACGAGGTAGGACTTTAACATATCTTTGGGGAGGAGGGGACACAATTTAACCTCTAACAGTGACCTTCACAGTTAGATGTAAACTTAGGAAAGAAGCTCACTGCACGTAGAAGACAGCAGAGATCATTGTCAAAGAGATATTACACTTAAAGGTGGACCTCACCAACACATTTTTTTCTCTTTATCTACCCTCCATCATGCGTTTATTTATATACATGGTTATCCTTGAAAGATATATAATATCATAGGTATTATTGTAGATGTATGTATCTTTAACATGGGTGGTGTTTTCACCATAAACCTCATTCTGTTTCTTCATTTCTTTGCACAATATGAAAACTGGCTATATAGCTGAATGTGAATCTCTTTCATCACTTGCAACTGCCGCATAGCCTTCCAACATATGCAGCCCCCATATTTCACTTACCTGCAGAGAAGATGGTCTCAAAATGCAACAACCAATATGGTGGAAGAAGCGACCAATCAGAATAGACGCCAGCTAGAAACATCCAGTTATTTCATTGCAAACCAGCAGAATATCAGCCCTGCTTAGCCATTTTCCTACTTACAGACACCTAGATGGTCACCAGTCCCTGCCTCTGTAAACAACACTGCAATACACATCCTCACATATGCCTCCTCTTGGACCAGCGAGAGCTTCTCTGGGGTACACACCCACAAGTGATGCGGCTATGTATAGGCTGTATCCAGATGCTCTTAACTAGCCAGAACCCTCTGAGTCCACATCAAGGGAGACAGAGAAGGAAGATGAGCTGTTTGGATGAGGCCCACACACACCACCTAAGAACTCAATAGACGCAGCCTGTCTGCTGAAATTTACCCCGGTAAACTCCAGGGGTGGGGCCCAGCCCTCAGTGTTTCCACAGGCCCTCCACGTGAGGCAGCTACACAGCAAGCTTGAGAGTGTACTAGGGTGAAAGAGGCCCTGCGCTCATGGGGCAGTGGGACAAGGGGCCAAGGACCACAGCTGGGGAGAAGTGTCAGAGGTTGAGACACAGGTCAACACAGCAAGAGTCCCACATGAATTAGAGGAAAAGACTGAGTCTGCTAAGAGAGAAGAGAATAACAGCAGCTCCCATTCATTCATTCATTCACTCAACAAATATTTATTACCTACTATGCGCCAGGCACCATTCAAGGCCCTGTGTACACAGCAATGTACACGACGGACAAGATCCCTGCCTTCACGAAGCTTATATTCTAGGGGAGAAGATAAAAAGATAGTCATGTTAAATAAATAAACAAGGGCTACAAAAATGAAATAAATAAAAGTATAACATGATCAAGAGGGAGTGGTGTATAGCAGAATTATTCATAATAACCAAAAAGTAGAAACAACCCAAATCAACTGATGAGTGGATAAACAAAATGTATTATATGGAGTGGAATATTATGCAGCCATAAAAAGGAAGAAAGTAAAGATACATGCTACAATATGAATGGAACTTGGAAACATACTCAGTGAAAGAAACCAGACACAAAAAGCCACATATTGTCTGATTCTATTTATATGAAATGTTCAGAATAGGCAAATCCACAGACACAGAAAGTAGATGAGTGGGTGCCAGGGACCAGAAAGAGGGAGGACCGGGGAGTGACTGTTTCATCTATATGGAGTTTCTTTTTTGGGATAATGAAAATGTTCTGGAATTAGATAGCAGTGATGGTGATATATTGAAAAGCACTCAACTGGACACATTAAAATGGTCGAGATGGTGGATTTTTCATGGGAAGTGACTGTGAATGAGCAAGGGGTTTCTTTTTACAGTGATATAAACGTTCTAAAATTAGATAGCGGCAATGGTTGCTCAACTTTGTCAATATAATAAAAAGCACTGAATTTTATACTTTTTAAAAAATTTTAAAAGATCTGAGAGAAAGAGAGAGTTGGGGTAATCAAGAAAACCTTCTTGAGGAGGTGACACTTGAGTTGAGCCCTGAATGGTGAGAAAGAATTGTTATGTAAAGATGATGGAAAGAACATTCCAGGCAGAGAGAGTGGCAAGTGCAATGGCCCTGAGGCTGGAAAGAGTTCAGATATTTGAGCGACAAGCAAGAAGGCCAATAAAGCTGGGAAATGGTAAACAAAGAGGGGAGCATTCCGATGTGAGAACTGTCATACTCATTTTACAAAGCAAAAAATTTCTCAAATTAATGCAGCTAATGAGTGGAGGGACTGAGATACAAACCTGAGTGTCTTTGAAATGAGAGCTCAGGCTCCTTCCCACCTCTGTGCAGTAAGGATGGTCTGAAACTCAAAGGGGCTGCAGGGAAAGAATGTTCAAGGCAAAGGGCAGATGCCTCAGAAACCTAAGTTGCCTCTTTCAATTTTAAACAGATTCTTCATCATGAGCTCTTGGGGATCTCTGAGCCCCTCTGAGATTGAATGGAAATTGTGTATGTGCATTTTTCTCAAGCAAGAAGCCATAGCTTTCAACAGATTCTCTAACGAGCCCCCCTAAAATTCGAAAAATAGTCAGGCTTTCAAGAGGATAGCAAAGTAACCGGGATGGCTATCCATGACCTTGGCCAGCACTGCCATCTGCAGATCCCCTGGGCTTCTCCTGAGCGCTGAAATTCATGAAAATCTCCCCAAAAGCCAAGGACCCTTTCCCCCAAGGCAGCCCCTCCCAGAGCACGCAGTGGAGACGAGGAATCTTAGAGACCAGCATCTCCCGGACAAGGAGTCTTCAAGGTGTGGTTCAGTCACTCCAGGGACTGCGTAAAATGATTCGGTGTACGGGAAGGAAATACGAGAACTTCTGTGTGTGGTCTTTAGTCCACAAAAACGAGAAATCGATTTAATACATGTATTGCTGCTGGTGCCCTCACTAGGACCACCTATGTCAGATTCTAAGAATCAGGAACCTTGGACCAAGGAAGGTGTCTGGACGCAGCACCATCATTGGGTGCATTGCACTTCTAGGCACCCCTAAGGGGATATGCAAATAAATTATCTAACAAAACTAACCATGGCTAAGCAGACACGTGGCTTAAAAATACCCCCTCATCACAAAACCACAGCCTGAAGAAAATACTGATAAAGCAAACACAAGAAAACAATGGAGCAGACTCTCCCTTCCTCTTCAGCAGCTTCTCACAGGGTTAAAACAATGCTGGTCTATTCCCATCAAAATGAAGTCAGCGAAAAAGAATCAAAACTCTCATGAGCAGTATCCAAAATATGGATTTATTTATGAATGACATACTTCATCCTCAAGGTACATCATGATTTGAGATAGTAGCTAGTGATTGCGCGAAGTCACGATTAGCAGCAAATTTTAAAATATTTATTTCACCTTTAGCTCAGTTTAAAATGTCTGTTCTTACATATCTTTGTAATGTACCCAATAATTGATCACTGGTATGTGCATATACTTATTAATAAAACAAATGTGCACATATTGGGGTACATACTGAAAAAATGTTAAAAATAGACATATGTCAAAAAAGTTTAATGAATTAGACAGTGGACACAACCATGTGTAAAAGCCAAACAAATGCCCAAGGATTTGGCATTTATTTGTGGCACATAGTTTGGGTGCTTCTCAAACTTTAACGTGCATTCATCTTACGTAGGGGTCTTGTTAAAATGCAGATTCTGTTTCAATAAGAGTAAGGCAGGGCCTGAGATTTTGCTCAAGCTCCCAGATTATGAAGATGCTGCTGGTCCACAGGCTACACTCTGAGCAGCAACATCCTAAAGGTACTGCGACGGTTAATTTTATGTATCAACTTGACTGGGCCATGGGGTACCCAGATGTTTGGTCAAACATTATTCTAGATGTGTCTGTGAGGGTATTTTTGGGTGCGATTAATATTTGAACAGATAGACTGAGTAAAGCAGATTGCCCTTTATAATGTGGGTGGGCCTCATCCAATCAGTTGAAGGCCTGAATAGAATAAAAGGCTGACCCTCCTCCAAGTAAGACAGAATTTTCCTGCATGATGGCCTTCAAACTGGGACGTCAGTTCTTCCTGGTTCTACAGCAGCCTACTGGCCTTTGAACTTGAACTGGGTCATCGGCTCTGCAGATTTTTGGAATTGCCAGCCTCCACAATCATGGGAGGCAATCCTGTATAATAAACCTCTTTACATCCATCTCCTATAGGTTCTGTTTCTCTGGAGAACTCTAATACAGCTACCTTATTGAAGAAACTACACTTTGCTTGATATCTCTTAACCCAGTCCAAAACAGTCATGCTGAAATGTTGACATTTTTGAGGCCAAGGATGATTGAATATTGGCAATTTCATAAGGTCCAACTGAGCATCAATTTACTTGTGTGTTACCTGTCTCCCGCCATTTGACAGTTTGCTTTGTAAGAGCAGAGATTGTGTCTGCACTAATCACTGTTCTCTCATAGCCCGCAGCACAGTACTGCTTACAACACAGGTACTCAATAAATACCTAATGAATGAATGTATGAGTGAGCGAAGGAATGAATGAGGAGATGCTTTCCTGTGTCACGTAAATCAGGATGTGCCGGGTACTGTGCTAGGCACTCAGGATACCTGACTATAAACAGTGATGGAAGGAGACAGATAATAAACTGGTAAGCCACTAAATTAGTAAGTTAATTTTAGATCGTAACGTGAAACACTGAGTGATGGGGTGGAGGGGGCTGGGGGACAGTGGTAACCAAGTCTGGGTGGTCAGGGATGGCTTCTCAGAGAAGGTGACATCAGAGCTGAGACCTGAACGTTGAGGCGGGGCCACCTGCCTGAAGTCTAATGGAGGAGAATGTGAACTGAGCCAACACAACAGCTCCAAGGTGGCAATGAGCTGGGCATATTTGATACAAAAAGAAAATCCTGCATCCCTTTTCTTTCCAATTACTGTGAGTAAACAGAAGACCCCAACACTTCCAAACAGAGCTCAGAGTCCCAGCATCCTGCTTAAAAGCCTCCACGGGTCCCAAGGTCTAAACTATGTTCTGACTTGTAAGCACTGGCATAGGATTCTTGAGAATTTCCTCTCGCACCAGCAGCAGCATTTATTTTTCAAGAACGCAAGGGTCGTGGGCACGAGGTGACCTTCTGGAGTAGTGGTTACTCAGGTGCAGACATTTGTCAAAGCTCATCAAACTTTACGCTTAACATGTGTGCATTTCATTGTGTAAATTACCCTCCAGTGAAGCTGATTCTTATAATGCAGAAACTCAGGGCCCAAAGACAAGCAAACATTTTCTGCAAGAAAAATAATTTAGAGATTTTTCTACGGCCAACAGTATACGCATGCCCGGGCTTCTCCAGCCTGGGGAGCTGGTGGAAGCCATAGGATAATCACAAAGGTGGAGGAAGAAGGCGAGGTGGAAGGGAAGTTGGAAGAAGAGAGAAAAGCCAAGGGAAGGAGGGATCTTTATCACTTGATGCCATTTCTTTGCAAGGGACTCCAGCCCTTCTGAAGGGAGTTTGAAAAACACACAGGATACTGTGCTGTGTAATTTCCACTTGGATTTCTGATTCTGTTTGAAGGTGGGCAAAATAGTGACATGTGCTCCCTACTGGCTTCAAGCGTAGAAAACTTCAAACACGTTCCTGCCCCCAAGGTCATTTCTCACCCACGCGTCCACCAAGAGGGCTGGCCCTGCCGGGGGCAGACGCAGAAAACATTGCTAGCCTTGATCTTACCGTGGCTCCTTGAACTGGCCCCGATGCACACATTGCTACTGGCAGAGCATCGAGCACTCCTTTGCCATCTGAGAAGACTGAAGCCCTGCAAGGCTGTGCTTGAAGGCAGTGCAGCCTAGTGGTCAAGGACTTGCACTCTGGCCTCAAACTGTCTGGGTTCAAAGTTCCACTCCTCCACTCACGAGGCGCTTGTTCATCCTCTTAGAAAGCAGTCTGTGCCTCTCAAAAGGCAGATCGTCAGAAGGCCTACCTCCCTCATTGGGGAGGAACATGAAATTCAATGAGAATTTACACCCAAGCTTATGGGAAAACAGCAAAACCAGCAAAGATTCTTCAACATCACCCAGGCCAACCATTTACCACGCATTTGATGTAGCCATACAAGGATTTTCTTTCCTATTCTGAACCTCCCACCCACTCCTGCTAAGATTTATTGTGAGTCTGGAGAAGTTACCAGACTTGGCCACTGTTGCACAGCTCAATAGATGTAGCACAGGAAAGGCTAGACTTGGCCGAGTTCCAGACTATAACATTATCCTCTTCAGCAGATAAAGGGTAGAAAAGTCCAATAATAAGGATGATGATAAAAGGGTAACAGTCTCTGAGCAGTGACCGTATACAGGCCCTGTGCTAAGAGCTTTCCAAGCCGGGTCTCAGGGAATCCGCACACAAGCCTATGACATAGCGATCATCATTATCTTGCTTTACAGACAAGTACTTGAGACTCAGAGAGGTGAAGTAACTTTCCCAAGGTCACAGAGCTATTCAGTGGCCAAGCTGGGATTGAATCTCAGGCCATCTGACTCCAGCCCGTGCTGTTAAAACCAGCCTGAGTGCCTCTCCAGGGACAGCAGGAATATCTAAGTGACCTGGGTGGAGGTGGCAACTGAGAGGAACCTGAGAGATTCCTAAAGAGGGTAGTCATCACTCAGCAGCAACCACTAGTTGCCATGTGAAGATGCATGTCCAGCGTTGCCAGACCTACCAATTTCTCAAGAGAAACCGGAAATCTGGATTTCTGTGCGAAATCTCCCAGCTTTGAAGTGTTGGCAGTTGGTTTTAAAACACCATATATAATAAAGCCTCAAGAGATTTCACAGCCAAATGCAATGAGCCTTGACTGGATGCTGGTTTGAAAAACCAAGTTCTATAAGACATTTTTGGTAGAACTGGGGAAATTTGAACATGATTGGATATTTGATGTTATTATGGAATTTTGGTTCGTTTTCTTGGGTGTGATACTGGAACTGTGTTATGTGGGAGAATGTCCTTTCTTACGAGATCCATGCTGAAGTATTTTGGGATGAAGTGTCATGTCTACAACTTATTTTCAAATGCTTCAGCCAAAAAACAAAGGAAAAAAGAGAAGGAGGGAGAGAGAGAAGAAGGAAGGAAGGAGGGAAGGAAGGAAGGGAGGGAGGGAGAAAAATGAATATAAGGAGAAAGAGGGAGAGAGAAAGCAATTAAGCAAGTATGACAAAATATAAAGGATTAGTCATTCTAGATTACTAGTTCTCAGCCAGGGGTGATTCCTCCCCTAGGTGACATTTGGCTACATCTCAGGACATTTTTTACTGTCACGACAGGCTGGTGGGGTGGGTGCTACTGGCACCTAGTGGGTAGAGCCCAGAGATGTCATCAAATGTCTTGCAGTGCACAGGACAGCCCCACAGCCAAGAATGATAGGGCCCCAAAGGTCCATAGTGCCGAGGGTGAAACACCGTGATGTAGCTGGAGGATATACGGGAATTCATTTTTATTATTCTTTCAAGTTTTTGTGTATGTTTAAAATGCTTCACAACAAAACATAGAGGAAAACTGAAAAATAAAGCGTAAGAATACGTAAATAGAACTACCTGCAGAACGAACAAGACACGTCTGCATGGTTTGGTGACCATAGCTGGCCACCATTTGCAATCACTTCTTCCAATAAATAGTGGTCGAATGCAGCTGCTGTTGCAGCTGCTGCATGAGCGGCCGTACAGTTCTTACAACACCACGTGGAAGGCCCCCACACCCTCCTGGAATTACTGTCTTTCTCCCGTTTTCACTCCTAATCAGCCCAGTGGAAAGCAGGCGATATGCCCAGCATGCTGAACCTGAAAACTGACATCACGGAGGCCTCTTCTGGAAAGACCCAAGCGCTCTGGTCACCAGGAGCAGTTTGTGACGTGGGAACAGCAACGAGCTGTAAATCTTTGAAGGGAAGGTGTTTTTACGTGGGATGAGAACAAACCCCCCATCTCAGTGACCCTCACAGCCCAACACAAGACAAATTAAGAGGCTGCAGCCAAGATGTTAATCTCGCCTGGAAGCCACCTTATAGCCTCTCTGATGCCAAGCTTGGTGTGCCAGCCCCACCCAAGCATCCCTGAGGCCCTGCAGGCAAAAGCTAACGAGCCCACTCCTACGGCTGGGCCTCAAAAGGATGAACTCCCCAAGCAGCACATGATGGATCTGGAAGGTACCTGGGGGTAGCCCCAGCACCAGAGAGATACACAGAAAGGCTCCATGCACAGAGAAAACAAGCAACAGAACACAAAGAGGGGTTCCATCGGATTAATTCATCCATCCCCAACCCTATAAAATATTCCCAGAGCCATGACCAGTCTTTCTCAAAGCGTGGACCACTTTATAGAAGCCATGCAGGGAGGTTGTTAAATGCAGATTCCTGGGGCCCATTCCAGACTTATGAATCTAGAATCTCTGTGGCTACAACTCAAGAATATGCTTTTTAGGAAGCTCCCCCAAATTCCAAGGCTCACTCAATCTGAAAACGAACGTCCGCCCAGACACAGTTGAAACCAGGCAGCTAGGGACGGCCCAATTTTCTAACTGTGTGACCTTGGGCAAGCCACCCAACCGGAGCCAAGATTTTTCTCGTATGTAAGTGGGAATTAAAACAGTGCCTGTCTCCTAGGGTAGATGTGAGAACTAAATGAGATAATGTTTACACACACACGTACACACACAACTAGTACAGTGCCTGGCACCCAGAACTGAGCTCAGCAAATGTTACTCCCTTTTCCTTAACGGTGATTGGATGGTGACTGGCTGAACACGGAAAAGCCTGCAGAGCTTTACCAAAGTACAGATGCTCAGCCCCACCTCAGAGGTTCTGATTTAAATAATGTCAGGTGGGGCCCCTAGCCACTGGATTTTTAAAAAAGCATTCCTGGGGACCCTAAGCAGCAGCCAGAATTGAAAAATGGTACCTTACAAGCTACCGGTAAAAACCAACTATTCTTTCTCTTCCGGAGTACGCACTTCCCTCCATTCTGGAATTCTCAAAATGTATACAAGGAAAGCCTGTGTTAAGACTCTGCCACCAGAGGACTGGGGACCTCTGGATTCTGCCTCCAAGCAGACTTTTCCTTATACCTGCAGAAGAAGCTGCACCCACTGAGCTGGAGCGATTCTTTTTCCCCTAACAGAACTGCGAGGGGGCAGGACCAGGAAGTTGAGCCCCTGCTGGGCCCTTAGGTACCTAGTGGAGTCGAGACTTAACAGGAAAACCCTGATCAAAGAGGGCCAGGAGCCAGCACCACTTTCTCCCACAGACATCCGAAGGTTAGCCCCTCTCCCCACCTTGCCACCTCCCACTCCTCCAACGCGCCGCCACCCCCCACCCCCAACGCCGAGGAGGGCTCCTGTAAGCGCTGGTTTGCAAGAAAAGGGCTCGGTGGGGATTTCGGCAGAGGAATTAACCCGATGCTGCAAGGCCGCCTACCTATCCCTGGGTGAATTTCTCCCTACCAAGGCGACACCGCTGCCGCAGTCCTGCTTCCGTATGTCGCCCTCACCTTAACACAGACCCCGGGAATCAACAGGGACAGGCGGCGACTGCGGAGAAGTGAAACCAGCCGGCCGGTGGGGTTGGGGACAGGGCACCTTGGGGTTGCAGGAGGTGGGCGGGGCGCTTTACTCTTTTAGTAGGTCAGGGTTTCTTATATCCCTTCGGAGCTGACTTCCTTGGCCAAGACCTCACCACCCATCCACACCGCCCTGCTGACCCCAACCGAGAGGAACTTCCTCACCTCTTCCCCCCCCATCCCTCCACACTGGGAAAAAAAAAATCGTCGGATACTCTGCGTATAAATAGAAAATAATTACTAGTGAGGTGGTGCTGTTCCTTCGCCTATTTTTGGTGGGGTTCTTTGTTCAGATTTTTTTAGGCAGGCACATGGAGCGCGTGCATACACACGCGCACACACAGGCCCCCGCCGGAGGTGTGTGGGGGGTGTGTGAGTGTGGGGGGTGGGGGACACATGGCGACTCCGGCGCCCAGACGGAAAGAAGCTAAGGCTTGCGCCCCAGCCATCCAGCTGTTTGCAGGCCGTCTGTCGCTCTTCAGTCCCGTCCGCCCGGACCTCACACCGGCCCCTGGCCTCTCTCAGGTCTGGGGGCTGCTTCCCCGAGGCTGCGTCCTCCGCCTCCAAAGTTACTGGGTTGCGCGAATCAATTTAGACACTTGGGGAAAAAAAGCAAAAGGCAAATAGCTCCATTAATCCCCAAATACCTTCTCCCATCTGCTGCAACTTGCTCGTGCTGGGACTTGCATAATGAATAAGGCAAACGGGAAAGTTGACGAATCAGGGTGTCTGGGGGGTGAAGGCGCTCGGGGAGGGGGCTCCCGCCCTGGGAGTCCACGCCAGCCCGGGCGAGGGGCACAGCGCGCAGCAGAGGCCGCTGCCCCCGGCAGGGAGAAGTGAGGTTGGGGCGGGGGTGGGGGGGCAGCCGAGGTCCCAATTCCAGGGACCTGGCAGCTCCAAGCAAGGCTTTTGTTCTCGCCCTCCCCGCACTCTCCACCCCCTTCGCTTCATTTTCTCGAGCCGTACGAGTTGCAGGCGGCGCACACTCCACCCCTCCCTCCCTCACACACGCGCGCGCGGGCTCACACACGCCCCCCTTCCCTTTCGGGCTCGCCTGCCCATGTTTACCTAGAGGCTAGTATCTGGAATCCAAGGGGTGGACCCCTCCCCAAAACCCAAGACTTCGGGGCCACGGGCTCCCAGGCTGTGTGTCTCAAGTCCGCTTCAATCCTTGGAGGGAGGGGGCAACAAAAGGGCGAGGGGGGCAGAGACCACCCCCCGAACACACACACACACGCTCACATATATCCACACCTGTGCTGAGCCCAGCGCCCCCTCTCCGCGCTCCGAGCCGAAGTTGGCTTCCCGGGTGACACCCTCCAGTGGAGAGGCTGGGGTGAGGGGGAGCGCCATTGCCTGGGGGAAGGTAGAGAGGGGAGAGGAGGGCGAGCGGCGCCCAGAGGGGAGGGCAAGGGGGGAGGCAGCCCACCTGGACATGTGTTCCCTTTGGGGCCGGTGCGCTTTCTCCAGCCCCAGCTTGGTGAAGATGCCCACGAGCACCATGACGGCCACCACCCCGCAGATGATGTAAACGATGAGGTTGGTCTTGTCCTTGGTGGGGTCGTGCAGGGGGTCGTCCTTGCGCGCGGGGGGCTTGCCCGTGTTGAGCCAAAGCGGTGTGTCGTAGTTGGTGCAGGTGCTCTGGTTCAGTCGCCGCTTCTTAAACGTGCAGCAGAACCGGAAGCCACAAGTCCCGCAGCAGAAGATGAAGTCGCCCGAGCTGCAGTTGAACGGCGGGTCCCACTGGCCCATGACATCGAAGTAGCCCCGGCAGAAGTCTGGCGTGGGCGCCCGGGTCGGGGGCGCGTCCGAGACCCCCGTGCCCTCGCCAGCCTCTCCGGAGGCGGCCCCGGAGCGGTTGCCCCCCGCCAGCACCAGCACGCCGCCCAGCTGCGCCAGCTGCCCGTGCCCCGCTCGCTCCTGCGCCCGGCACACGCGGGCGCACAGCTCGGTGAGGAAGCAGCCGAGGAGCAGCCGGAGGACGCGGCGCATCGTGTCTCCCAGCCCGGGCTCGGCCGCTCGGCCGCCGCTGGAGCCGCTGCAGCCGCCTCTCGAGGCGCGGCCGAAGCTGCCGAGGCTGCTGCCGGGGGCTGCGAGCCGCCGCGGGCCGCACATGCAGGGAGCGGCGCGGGGCGCTCGGTGGTCTGCGGCCACTGCGCTCGGCTCAGCCCGCGTTCGCCTCCAGCGCGCCGCGCGCGGAGGGGCCGGCCGGGGAGGAGCGCGCCGGGCCGGGCGGGGGGAGGATGAGCGGGGGCAAGCGCGGGGTGCAGGTCCGGCTGGCGACAGGGGGAGGCGGGGGCTGGAGAGCAAGGGAGAGTCGGTCTGCCCGCGCCTCCCCTCGGCCGGCGGCTCCGGACTCGCCGCCCCGCGCCCGAATCGCAGGATCCCTCTCACCTCTCCAGCTCGCCAAGTGCGCTGGAGAGAGCGAAGCGACACTTGTGGAATGAAGGGAGGGCAGGAGGGAAGGGGGAGGGGGAGGAGGGCGGGCAGAGGAGGCGCGAGGGGGGGCGGGCGCGAGCTCGAGAGGGGCGGGGGCGCGGGAGAGGTGACTCGGGCGGGCGGGCGCAAGTTGGGGGGCGTGCAGAGCTGAGCGAGGCTGGCGCGCGGGGAGGAGGGAGCTTCGGCAACCACCGAGGCTGAAGGAATAGCTCGGATTTCCCGGCAGGTGGAGGACGGCGGCGGGACCTCCCGCGCCCTCTCTGGGCGGGAGGCGCGGCTCCGACCTGCTCAGGGCGCAGAGGCGGCTCCGCCCGTGGCTTTTTCAGGGGTGCGTGCGCAGGAGCTGCGGCTCGCATCTGCCCACCAGGGAAGGGGTGGCTCCGAGGGGATAGGGACAGACTAGGTGGCTTCCACTCCAAGACAGACTGGGGCGCCGTATGAACAGGATCTCCCCTTCCAGGTGCGCGGGGCCGTCTTGTCCTTCCCACGACTGCGCCCTCCAGCCAGAAGAGCAATCCGGAGGGCTCAACTCCCTGGGCCGAGGCCAGGACCTAGGCTGAGCTGGGGAGGCGGGGTGGCAAGCTCCTGGGCCTGGGGTATGCAACCCCGGGAGACGGGCTTGGGATGGACTAAAGTCAAAGAGGCGCAGGGATTAGGGAGAGACAGCGGACGAGGCCGAGTCAATGGCATGTCCCCGAAGGGCTTTCCTTGAGACTCTCCCAGGCCCCCGGACCTACCACTTTCTGTCCCTCTTCGCCCTCGCGTTGCCTGCACTCCACAGGAGGGCACACCGCAGGGTCTAGTGGAGCGCAAGGCCTGAGCACCCAGCCCTGGCCGCCCTCCCGGACCTGGAGCTCGCCCATCGGTCTCCGGAGCCGGCTGGCCCATGTCCCCACCGTGCTCCCCGGACATCCTCACCCGGGGCTGCAGAGCCGGGCCTTGCTTCCTTGGCTTCCAGCCTCCCGTCGCCCGTCAGCGTTTCTGAATCTGCCCTCTCTCAACTCAGCCGATTCCAGCCATCCGTCGGCCCTCTCCCGTTTCTCCCACTTCTTCCTCTCCTCTGCTTGAAATTGACTCCAGTAGCCCCCAAAACGGGATTTGTACCAAAGCTGCTACACCAAATTTAGATCTCCACACGCCCCTGCGTTTTGTTTTTTAATTGCATTAACTAAGTATACACTTTGCAGCCAGCAAGGCGATTTGCATGGAAATGATGTTTCCACCGCCCTCCTCTCCATTTGGCTTCAATAAAGGGCTTCTCAGGGCATTTTCCAATATGGACCACATGTAAAATGACGTACTGGGATCCCTCTAATTGAAAAAGCATGGAGGGTTTTATTGGGACTCCATTGTAAGTTTTCTCAGAATAAGAGGGAGTTTGTGCCTTCTCTTTGAAGAAATGTCACCTACTATCTCCCGCAACCTTGCAGGGAATGACCCTGTTCCAGCAAAAACACACCAGGGCAACACTGATGGAGCATATCCAAGAGTATGCAGCCCCTGGAAGACTCACTGAATTATGGGCTGTATTATGTCCCGAACCCACGGGGACAAGACATGAGATTGCTTAACCCAAATTCATCAGATTCATTATAATGGGATCCCCAAAACAGGACGGTGTGACATGTCTGTCGACCCACACCCACCACCACTGTGTGAGTCTCTCCAAACACAGGCATTGGTGTGTGAGAGCTAATGACAGCTGACATTTACCCCTGCTTGCAACATCCCCACTAAGCTTGCTTTTTCTAAAATCTCCTCCTCACGGATGCTTCGAGCAGAGCCTAGCATCTAGCAGACGATCTGGGGATATTTGCTGAGCCACCGAGTGACCGATCCCATTGAACTCCATCCGTTAGGTAATATTACCAGGCCCACACAACAGAGAGAGAGACTGAGGCCCAAATCAATTAAGCCAGTTGCCCATGGTGGCTCAGTAAGGAAATACCACAGTTGGCATTTGACCCAAGAAATTTGACTCCGGGGCCTGTGTTCTAATCACTGCAAGAAGGGCCCTCCTAAAATAGGCCCCCAGCCGGCATTACATTGTGTATTTGTTTCTTGTCTGTCTCCCCGCATTGAAATGTAAACTCCGTGGCAGAAAGGACCTTGACTTTTGCAGAGTCCCCCAGCACCTAGAAAAGTGCTGGAGGTGGGAAGCACTCAAAAATATTTACCGGCTGTTTTAATTAACTAATTAAGGTCTTTTATGCAAGACCCTCTCTTAAACCAAGAGGGGAAAGAAAGGCTCAGTGAAGGCACAGACGATGGAGTTTCTGCCATCATGACACGTGCCGAGGAGTTGGGAAATTTCTCCACGCTAAATCAGAATTGAAAAGGGCTGCTCCAGCAGGCTTGCTGTGATCCAGGAAGCCGAGGCTCAGAGAGGTTAAGGGCTTTGTCCAAGGTCACACGGCCAGCCTTGGAAAGCCAGGGCTGGTTGCAGACTGAAGACTCCTAATCTGGGCTGGCCTGCCACCCGACCCCACTGTGGCATTTCCCAGCAAGGTCAGGGCTGAGGGCTGAGGGCAACAGTCTAGGGGAAGAGTAGGTCACAGACACCTTTCCACAAGAGTTGAGATTTTAAAGCACCTCTAAATTTGACTTTAAAAAAGAAGAAAAGAAAGCCTTAGCGAAAAGAGACAAAATCTACAAGAAAAGACCATTTCAGAATCTGCCTCCAATCTCTGTAAAATATTGCCAGTCACCAGGACATTTGAGTCTGGTCCTCAAAGGAGACTTGCTCTGGCTGCTGCTGTGGCTTTAATTAACAGAGACTGCCCCCTGTTTGTGACAAGGAGAGTGCAGGATCCTGCTTCTGGAAGAAGCCGACCTGATCCACCCTGCCTGGTTTATTTGCCGGATCCCAAACCTTAAGCCTCCTATCCGGGTGAGTTTTGCCCAAACCAAATTCCCTTCCCGCTCCCGCCTGCCGAGGCTGCCCCCGCCCCCTGGAATATCGCCGGAGCCTCTTTCCAAAGCCTTTGAAAAATATTTAGAAGAGGGAGGAATCGTCTTAGTTCATTTTACTCGTCCAAGGAAAAAAGGCAATCTTCTCTGGGCATGTCAAGTCAGTAAATAGGGTCCCTACCTCCTAAGAGATGGCTGATTGTTGGGAACATGCCCTTCACCCCATCTTTGGAACCTGTGACTGAGGAGGTTATTTCTTTCAGAGCTCCCGGGAGGGTTTTATAAACTCCCTAATTGGAACACCTGGCAAGTTCATGGAAGAAGGAAAACCACCATCAAATTTCACCCCCCACCACTACCCAAATGAGTCCATGCAAATGTGCTGAAATTAAAATGCAGCTCTTAATGAAAGTGCTTTCTATGAAAGAGGTGATGACATTATTATTTACAACACAGGCACTTTTAATATCTAAAGAAGAATCTCATTTGCTCCCGCCTTAATTATGTCTGACTGCGGGGCAGGCTGCAAGGAAAAGGCAATTGTACTCCGGAACGATGAGGGGAGGGGCAACGTAAGGGAGGATGCCTGCGCACCAGGACCTGCAACCAATGTCCATAAGCAACTCGGCAAATTAGATTATGTGTGCTGCAGCCCTCACTCGAAGGAGTTGTTAATCGTCCTCATCAGGTGGCTTTTAGGGTTTCAAAGAGGTTTCTAAGCAACTGTTAGCCTTGAGAAAAAGAGATGAAACAGCAGCTGTTAGTTCAAAACTTCGGGAGATCCCCCAGTGAAATTCGAAACTGTCTGCATACACAGAGAGCAAGGAGGGACGTGAGGAAGAGACAGAATACTCTTCATTGATAGGTGGCAGATTGAAGAAGCAACGAAACTTGCATGCGAGGCTTGTCTTGGCTGGCCGCACCTGCTCACCAGAATCTGGAAAGTTTATATACAGGCCTTAACAGGGTTCAATAAACGTATAGAGTCCAGATGGTCTCAACAACATGTTACTCTCTCAAGGCCGTGTCCTTGAAACTGCTGCCAGTGTGGGAACAGTGGGTGGAATGTACATTCCAAGGACGGGGGGGAGGGGAGTGGGTAAGGAGCCTCTGATTGCCCAGATCAAGCTCAAGTTCAGGTCATCTGGCAGTCACGTCCTCTCAATGACCCACTCCAGCAGAAGCCAAAATGTAGCTATCACCTTACCAGGTTCAAGCAACACAGTGATTTGATATATTTTACTCTCTTGCTCTGAACAAATAAGGGAAGCCTTATATAAAAGAAGTGAAGTTGATATCGGCTCAGCACAAGGTTGACATAAGGGAAGCCATATTGTGGAAAAGAAACCATACTGTAACTTGGAAAGACCTGGTTAACTAACCCAGCTGGATATGCACACACTGAGAGATATACACGCTCTGTGGATTTTGTGGCCCCTCCCAGCTGCTATAAATTGATAACTTTGTTCTTTTGAGTTCCTTAGGAATGTGATGACCCCCAGACAGAGAGTCCATGCTGATAGCCATCATCAATGACAACTGAAAGGTCAAGGTATAGGGCGTTACTCCGGTCTCTGATGCATATCCAGTAAAACAAAAGACTATCAGGTACTAAGACCAGATGCCTCCCCCACTCGGAGACGAGCTCCCTATATAACTGGCCTGTAGTCTTTGTTCTGTAAGATGGTTCTTTCAGACATTAGTCAGCCATCTTCCCCCTTGCTAGCAAGCTGTAATAAAGCCCTTTCTCTCCTACCACCCTGCCTCTTGACTATTGGTGTGTCTTGCAGTGAGCAGATGACCTCCCATTGGGCGTAACAAAGTGGGTCTAAAGTATGGTTCCCCGAGACTGGAGGTAGTATGTGAGTGATTTTGGGGGGAACCTCAACAAGAATTTTTTAAAATAGTTTTATATTATTTTCAAAGTGTGTCAGAAAAAAATAATGACACATCAAACGCATGGCTTCATGGGCATAACTGTTGTAGGTGTTGTTAATTTTTTTACGTCCATTGATTTAAAGTCAATTTAAGAAAAATAAATAAATGAAAGCATTTATAAGAAAAGACAAATAAAGAAAAGAATATGAAGTGACTGGTCCTGAAAACCAAAGTTTAGGAACGTGGGCTTTTCTATCAGAACAGGGTTTCCCACCTTCAGCCTGATGGATGTTTTGGAGTGGATAATTCTTTGTCGTGGGGCTGTCCTGTGCACCGTAGGGCGTTTAGCAGCATCCCTGACTTCGACTCATTAGATGCCAGTAGTACCTCCCGGTTTTTACAACCGAAAACTCGACAGCCAGACATTGCCAAATGTCCCCTGGAGGGCAAAATTGATAGAAAATCACCGAGTCATGCCTATGTTTAAAGGCTGGCTCTTTCTCACAGGAGGTTTATGACCTCAGACAAGTCCCTTAACCTCTCTAAGCCTGAGTTTTCTCTGTAACATGGGGATAAGAGTGGTCGGTGGTTCTCCCCAGGAATGTTACAGACACTCCAGACCTTGTGTAGAGTGCTTAGCACAGTGAAGGGAACCATGGCAGTGTCACTCATAAAGGGTCCCTCATTACAGTAAAACTGAAAAGCCTACAAATTGTCAGGCATTGCACTGAGTGCTGGGGAGACAGAGGAGTGGAGTAAGATCCTTGCTCTCCAGGATCCTAAAATCTCCAGGAAGAAAGAGAATGTAGACACAAGGCAGGCCTCCTGGGCACACAATCTGCGTAGTCTCGTAGAACCTCATGCTCAGGAGGGCCCTTGCTTGGTTTTATGATCTGCAACTGCCTTCTTGAAATTCTAAATGATGTTTGAATCATGTAGCTGTTCCTGCAAATAGGAGATGCAACTCCAGCAGAAGTAGAGGTCAAGCTTATGAGAACTTAGAAGAGGATGTGTAGCTCTGCCTACCCAAGTAAGGAGGGCTTCTGGGAGGTGGTGACATTTTAGCAGTCCTGAGTTAAATGCATGTAAGCTTTCTCGGAAACATAACAGGAAGAATTTTGGTAGACTCCCTTTAAAAGTAGCTCTCAGGTGCTAGTCCACAGAACAATACTAATTTGTGTTGAAGTTTTTACTGGTCCGCAGAAAATGGAGGCAAAGTAAAGCTGATGAAATAAGTCTTCAATAAACACCTCTTTTAATTGTCCTATATTCTATTTGTATTACAACTCACTTTCTAAAGTAACGTTGGAGTTAGTAGATGTTAGTCTTAAATGTATCATGGCTTCTCGTGTGTGTGGTTCTTTTAAAATATTTCTTACTGGAGAAAAATTGGCAAACCTAGCCTCCCCAATTTGGGGTCATTTTACCAGGGATGAAATCCCAACATCTAGGATGACCAATTTAAGCAGCTCACAGTAGCTTTTGTTCATGAGTAAAGTGGTAGGTTGAAGCAATTATCTGAATAATTTAAGTCCCTCCAACAGTACTGCAAAGCCAAGATAGGTTTTGGGGTCACATGTTTTCCAGCTAGGTACACTGGTTAAAATAACCATGTGCATCCCCAGGAATCAGCCAAGACTAGATGAAAACCCCACAGCTGTTTTCTCCCTGAACCCTGGCTCTCTGCTCAGACAAATGTCTGTAAATACAGATTGTATCAGCTAGTTTTGGCCATGCAACAAATCATCCCAAAACTTAGTGGCTTAAAACAACTATTTATTTAAGTAGCTGTTCTGTGGGTTGACATCTTATGTGGCATCAACAGGATGGTTCTTCTGGTCTTGACTGGACTCACTCATGCATTTGCTGTTAACTGCCGGGTCACCAGGGTGCTGGTTGGTCTGGGCCAGCCTTCAGCTAGGACAGCTCCTCTCTACCCCATGAAATTTCTCAAATGCCATCAGGCTAGCCCAGGGTTCTTCACATAGTGCCTGGGCAGGGTTCCTAGAAATTGAGAGAAAGCATGCAAGCCCTCTTGAGACCCAGGATTAGAACAGACACATTGACTTCTGTTGGGGCAAAGCAGGCCATAAAGCCAGTCTGTATTCAAGGAGTAGCAATGTAGATGTCTTCTCTTGCTGGGAAGAGCTGCAAAATCACATTGAAAGGGGGCATGAAGACAGGGATGCGTGAATGACTGTAGCCATTTTTTATACCAACTGTCTCAGTCCTTTTGGGCTGCTATAACAGAATACCATAGACTGGGGGGTTTATAAACAACAGAAATTTATTTCTCACAGTTCTAGAGGCTGGGAAGTCCGAGACCAAGGCACGAGCATGGTCACACTCTGGTGACAGTCCTCTTCCTGGTTCATAGCCCGCGCCTTTTCATGTGTCCTCACATGGTAGAAGGGGCGAAGGAGCTCTCTGGGGTCTCTTTCCTAAGAACGCTGATGCCATTCATGAGGGCTCCACCCTCACGACCTAAGCACCTCCCTCAGGCTCCACATTCTAACGCCATCACATTGGGCGTTAGAATGAAAATCTCCATATCACCAAGTCTGCCCAGCCAACAATGTTCAAGGAGAAACTTATACACATGAATTGTACTGCAACCAAAGAAGCAACAGCCATATCAACCTATAAAAGCTGTGTTTTCACCTACATATTCAGAACAACCCTTGGGCATTTGAAAGTTCACTGCACCGATATCCAGTCACATGTCCAAACCAATAAACTGGGTGGTCTCTGATGCCATCCTTGTCTTCACTTCCTTAGCCTATCAAACACCAAGTTCTGTCAATTGTCCATCCAAATGAATATCAAATCCTTCTTTTCCTTTCCCCCCCATGTTACTGCTTCAGTTCAGCCCTCATCATTTCTCACAGTGACAATCACACTTCCCCCTAGTTTCACATAACCCGCATGTCCTCAGCCTGAATCCAATTGCCTGTCATTCACTTAACAAGGCTTTACTGAAGGTTCACTTTGTGCCAAGTGCTGTCCTATGGGTGCAGAATATAACAGGAAATAAGATAGAGCCTGTAGTTTGCTAAAGAAAAGAAACAAGAAAACAAATTTATTAGTCGGGATAGGTCACCTGCTATAATACACAACCCCAAAATCTCAGTGGTTTAGCACAGTAAGTGATGACTTAGGAATCCGAATCTCTACCATCATGTAGCTCTGCCATCCTGAAATCATATCCTTCTAGCCGTACGGATACCATGTGGAGCCATGTACAGCCATGTGGATACCATGTGGAGCCATGTGGAAGCCATGTGGAGCCATGTGGAGCCATGTGGAGCCATGTGGACACCATGTGGAGCCATGTGGATACCATGTGGACACCATGTGGAGCCATGTGGAAGAAAGAGCAGAAGGATGGAATGAGGCAATTTATGGCCATGCCTAGAAGTGACATACATTACCCCCACCATGTTCCATTAGCTGATCTCAGTCACGTGGTCCCAACTTAAACACAAAGGAGGCTGGGAAATATGGTGTTCCGATGTGTTCAGAGGAGGAAAGAATCCGTGAGCCTGTATCCAGTCTTTGCCTCAACGGACAATTATAATACATGCAATAGATGCCATGATTGGAAAAGCACAGCCTCCTTTGGGAACCACGGGATGGTTTGATACATTTAATATATCTCGAGATTCAAGGAGGTAGGAGGGTGGGCTGAATAATGGCCCCAAAAGAGATCCGAGCCCTAATTTCTGGGACCTGAAACCTAGTGCCAGGCAAAAGGGACATTGCAGACGCGATTAAGTTAAGGATCTTGAGATGGGGAAATTACCCTGGATTATGCACATGGGCCCTAAATGTAATCACAAGTGTTGTTATAAGATGGAGGCAGAGGGAGATCTGACAACAGAAGAGGAAAAGGAGATGTGGTGACAGAAGCAGACATTGGAGTGACGCTCTTTGGAGATGGAGAAAGGGTCCACAAGCCCGTGAAACTGAAAAAGGCAAGGAACAGATTCTCCCCTGGAGCCTCCAGAAGAAATCGGTCCTGCTAACACCTTGATTTTAGCCCATTAAGACCCAGTCTGGACCTTCTGCCTTCCGGAAGTGTAAGAGAATAAACTTGTTTTGCTTTAAGGCACTAAGTTGTGGTAATTTATTACAACAACCAGGGGAAACTAATACAAGGAGTAATGCTTACATGGAGTTCCAGATAAGGATCACTCATGAGTGAGCTTGGCAAAAAGACAGGAGGGCAGGGAGGGGATGGAGGGTAAGGCTGAGAGGTAGCCAAGGTCCAGATCAAACGGGAATTGGGAGGGAGTTTCAATTTTAACCTGAGGGCACTGGGGAGGCCTTGAAGCAAGCGTGAGCTGACCAAGATTTGCATTTTTGAAGGACGACCCTGCCTGCTCTGTGTAGAATGAACCAGGGCAATCAATGCTGGAGGTAGAAGACGGTCAGTTGCTTTATTCCAGGAGGCGGGTAAAAAGACAATAATCCGGGGTAGCGGCAGAGACTAATTCAATATGTCGGTGGACTCAACAGGACTTGGTAACGGACTGGCTGGGCTCCAACTGTTGGCCAAGGACAAAAGGAACATCCACTCCATCGTCAACATCAGCTGCACCAGCTCTGATAGTCAGTGGTACCTACAGAGGCCACACCCAGCTTAGCCACCTATCCAGGACAGAGACACAACAGGGAGGCCAGAAGCAACAGGGAAGGTGCCTGTGAACCCGAGCTGCTACCCCTCGGATGTCCTCTTCCAAGCCCTGTAGTTTACCAGGGCCACCATGCCCTTTGTAATTTGAGTAAAATAGTTCCAACACCATCCCCATACAGTGAGAAACCCAGCATCAACCCCACCTCCACCCTACCCCATGATCAAGGGGTTGATATTTCTCCTTATTTCTTCTGACTCGGATTTCCTGCTTCTGCTTGTACAGATACACCGATGTGCATTCCACAGGGGCGCCCAACCAATGGGTCAGCTGGGGCTGAAATCCAGCCTGCACTGTACCAGCCAAGTCGTGCAACCTTGCTGTACGTAGAAAATGATTAGATGTTTGGCATGGCCAGAACTTGGAGCATTTGAGCAGAAAAGACTGGAAATGAAGGTCAAGGAAGGAGTCGAAGAGTTTCACTGCCTGACAAGGAGCTCAGACTGTTTCCTATAGTTGATGGTACCTTGTCAAAAAATGTTACGTAAAGAGAGGTGCGTTCGGATTTACATCTTATGTTGATCACTTTGCCGCCTAATCTGGTCCTCATCACCCATCTGGGACAGAGAAAAAGCCAACCAATCTGGACTGAGAACCTATCTACTGGAGTCCTGTGGGAGATCCCCGTCTGCCTCCAAGCACAGAGAGGAGCAAGAAGAGCTGGGAAGCAGAAAGAGAAAATGGTCCAATTTCAGAGAGAAGCAGAACAGAGACACAAAGAGACGACTACATTGTTGACGGCTCGCTGGATCCTGAGATTTGTGGGTTCTGTGTGATACTCCTGAATCTTCCAATAAATTCCTTCTACCTTCCTCCTCTTTTTACCTAAGTTAGCTCAAGTTGACTCCTGTTGCAACTCTGACCAAGATATTCTGTCTCCACTTTCTCCACTCAGGCCTCCATCACATCAGAACAAGATGCTACATTTTGGTTCTCTCCTCCATGATTCCAGGAGTCAGCCAGATAGAGGAGAGGGCAGGGAAGGGCAGGGGAGAGGAGAAGAGGGAAGGGCAGAAGAGAAGAGAGGAGGGGAGAGGAGGCAGGGTAGGAAGAGGCGTAAAGAGCAGAAGAGAGGAGAGGCATACCCCATACACACACAAAGACATATGTGTTCTTTGTGGCATTGTTTGTAATAGCAAAGGATTGAAAACAACCTCCATGGGTGAGAGACTGGCTCTGACCGATGATCTCATTGAGAGATCTCTCCATTAGTGAGATATCGGCTGAAAAAATAATTTTTTTTTAAAGATTGGCACCTGAGCTAACATCTGTTGCCAGTCTTCCTTTTTCTTCTTCTTCTTCTCCCCAAAGCCCCCCAGTGCACAGTTGTATATTCTAGTTACAGGTCCTTCTGGCTCTGCTATATGGGACGCTGCCTCAACATGGCTTGACGAGTGGTGATGGGTCTATACCCAGCATCCAAATCAGTGAAATCCCGGGCCGCCAAAGCAGAGCGTGTGAACTTAACCACTCAGCCAGGGGGCCAGCCCTCTGGCTAAATAATTTAAGTACTTCCATATCAAAATACTATATAGCAGTTAAAAAGAATGAGCAGATAAAAAAAATCTGGAACTCAGTTTAATCATTACTGCCTTACTGATCCCCAAGCTGTATTTTATACATATATATCTGTCTATATATATATGTAGACACACAGACACATACATCCTCTGTGTGTGTGTGTGTGTGTATCAAACAAGCTTTAAGATATAGCATAAAAAAAAAAAAACCAGTGGTGTAATGGTTAAGTTCATGCACTCAGCTTTGGCAGCCCAGGGTTCACAGATTTGGATTCTGGGCTCGGACCTACACACCACTCATCAAGCCATGCTGTGGCAGCAACCCACATACAAAATAGAGGAAGACTGGCACAGATGTTAGCTCAGGGCCAATCTTCCTCAAGCAAAAAGAGGAAGATTGGAAACAGATGTTAGCTCAAGGCCGATGGTCCTCACGAAAACAAAAACAAAAACAAAAACAAAACAAAGAAAACCACTTGTTAACAATAATATACAGACTGTTTTTGGATAGATCGACTAGAAGCAGTGGTGGCCCGTGGGGACAGTAACTAGAGAGGAGGGAGAATTACTTTTCTCTTCATACTTCTGTGTACTGTTTTTTTAACCATCTGTATGCTTTAATTATTCAAGGAAAGTAGTTGATTAAAGCATTGGAAAAGAAAAGAAAAAGAAGAGGAAGGGATGAAGGGTAGATGAAAAGGAAAAGGGAAAGAGACTTCAAACAGTTCAACAACCACCACCCGCTGAGTTCCACTCCCCACTCCTCTATGATGGATCCTTGACCTTGACCAAATCATTTCCTGTCCTTAGGCTTTGGTTTTTTCATCTGGAAAAGAGGTCAGCAGAATTCGATGCTCTCCAAGGTCCCAACTCCAAAAATGCTCTGCACTATTCACTGACAGAGCTAATTGCTCAGGCAGAACTTTCTTTCAAATTAAAGCAGCAATTCTCCTGGCTTCCCACAGCAGCACACGATGATACCATCATAATGGGAAATGGCTTTTTCTTTATTAGAGTCATCTTTGGAATCCAGCACATTAAAGGGCATAAAATGAATCCTAAATAACATATTTGCAAATCATGTAGAATAAGGATGATTTTTCATAAGAGGCACATTTGGGTGCCTGATCAGCCCTTGGTCCTCTTCAGAGAAAAGTCTCTGCTCTCCCATCCTCGATAGCCTGGCCAGAGATAGACCCGGATGCCTGACCCAAAAGGATCCAAGCAATTATAATACAGCCCAAAAGCCAATTGGATTTCCCCTCAAGAACTTGAACTCAAACACAAAGACTGGGGGAGGATGAAAGCGAAGAGCCCCATTATATTAATGCTTAGGAACCAGATTGAAAGTTGCACAAGGGCAGGGATTGTGAAAGTCCTGTTCATTGTTGCATGCCCGGTGCCGCCACCGTTCTGACACATCATGGGTGCTCAATACGTCTTACCCATAAGAAAAAAATAATCACTAGAGGGAAGGTTCATAGACTCTTACGGCTGCACCCAGCTGTACACTGGTACCACCAGATCCTTTCCTTTTAGAAAACTCAATTTCCAGGTTTTCTTGGGATTTTGATCTTTCTTTAAAAATCCACTTACACCTAGGCTAATTTGAACAGCTTTTGGGTTCTTTCATCCAAAAGAGCCCTAAGAGAGGTATTTTTTTTTTCCTGGAAATACAAATCAATTTTTTCCCCAGATCACTTTCTTTTAATTAAATATTATCAAAATTTATAGTAACATGTTCTGTGGTTCAATTTAATTCAGCAAACAATTGAGCAGGAACCATGGGACAGCTGAAAGATGACTAGGGCAATGTCGCAGCCATCAGAAAGTTCACATTCAGGTGGGAAAGATGGGCACATGGTTAAGTCGTTCTGATGGGTCATCCGAGAAAGGAAATTCTAACAATGAGCTATGGGTATAAATGGGAGGAACGGATTAGTATCAGGGAAGACTTCAAAGAGGAGGTGATGCTGAAGATGGGCTTTGAAGAATGAGTAGTGTGTCCCAGGTAAAGGATATTCTGGTCAGAGAGAACACTTTGAATATAAGCCTGGAGCCAAGGACCATTGGTAGGTAGTGCGGCTGAGATGGGCTACATGGCAGAATGAAGTAGAAGACTAGGCTGGAAGGGTAAGAAGAGGGAACCGCATTGTCTTTACCAAGACCCCAGCACAGTTTTAAATTATCCAGACCAATAGGGATTCTTAAAAAGGAGTAGCACGTTTGGCAAGACTCTGGGTGTTTAAAAGAATATCTGAAGTCCTAAAAACTCTACAATACAAATGAAGAAAGATGATCAGAACTCTAATCTCAGTGATGTCACTTTTCCCACTCAAAATTTGTATTGTTCCTCCCAAAACATCCAATGAGCAGTGGAGGCTCACTTAGCACCATAAAAAGGTAGTTAAATGATTATCTTCTTGAGGTGATGAAAATGTCCTGGAGCTAGACAGAGGCAATGGTTGCCCAATACTGTGAATGTTCTAAAAGGCAAGGAATTATGCACCTTAAAATGGCTGGGGGGGAAATAACTCAATCTTCACCTTGGGAAAGGTTATATTCTAAGACAGATTATACTGATAGGCATGAGTCTTGGTGGGTGAATGCTACGTTTTATGCATAGTAGCCAATTCAATAAATATGACAATATATATAGACGTCCATTTTTTTAAGGCTAAAATAATTGAGGAAATGGGCCCTGAATCCCATTGGTGAGAGTATAATTAGTATCACCATTTAGAGGAGAGGTGGTGAGGTGAGAATTTGACTCCATCTTTTAAAACGTTTAATGCATGAACCTTCGACTCAACCATCTTCCTTCAAGGGGCTATCCTTGTGCACAAGATACTTGTATCCTTGTGTGCAATATGGCAGACAAGAAAGTCTGTTGTAACATTGTAATAGTGAAAAAGTGGAAACAAGTCAAATGTCCATCAATAGGTAACTGGCTAAATAAATAGAAGAAGAAGAAATAAATAGGATAAACCATAGAGCGCGGTTTCCTCTAGACAGTGCTACTTAAGAGACAGATTTTTCTATTTTGTTTTCTCGTTTCTCATTTGATTTCTTGTGACCTGCCTTACTTTTGTGATTTTAATAAATCCATAAGTTCTCTTTAATCAAACACGGCTTTAATGAGTCCGACGCAAAATTGGTGTATTCTTCCACTTAGAATGACTCACTTGATTGAATGGAACGATGTGAAGAAAAAAACAAAGTCTGTGCCTATTTTATGTACATTTTGGGCACAAAAAATTATTCAGAGCTGGGCATGTTTGAAAGATGGCAATCTGAAGGATGCTTCCTAATCTTGCATTCTGAGATTAGATCAGGGCCGTGTCATGAAACCAATGTCTGTCATCCACTAGTTGTTCATTGGTGAATTCATAAAATGCGTTAAAATTATTAGATTTGCAAGTGAGGAACAAAATCTGTGTTATTGGACCAGGCACCGTGGTGCTCCGCCCAGACTCCCTTGGGTTCCTTTGACTATGTCTTGTGTCCCTCGCCTGCTTTGATGGGCTTCTGCTTCTGTAGTCATGCACAAGGAAGTCTGTAGCATAAGACGACTGTCTCAGGCTCCTGGAGCAAAGTTGCTTGGATGTTCCGAACCGGAAGTGCTCAGAGGTTATATCCCTCTGAAGAGCCTGTGTTCAATGACTTATGAGTGTAGGAGTATGAAATTCCAACTCTCTGGCTTCTGCTCAGAACAAGCTCTGAGGGATAGCTTACACTCCAGAGTCCCCTGCGGGATCAGGCTGGAGTCACCCTCTGTGGACCTTTGCCTGAAATCAAGCTTTTACTTGGCTTCTTTTCCTTCCCTGTGGGTTTCTCCTGCAAGTGCTTCCTTAATAAATCATTTGCACGTGAATCCTCATCTCAGCATCTTCTGCAGGCTCAGTCTCAGGCAATCATTCTCATAAGCTCAAACTCAAAACCAGAAACAAAAAGCGCAAACGTCGTTGACCCAAGACCAGCTTCAGAAAAGTCCAGTTCCAAGATTTCACCAAACAGAATGATTCAAATCATGGCTGATGTAAGGACAGTCTCTCACAGCTTCTACCCTAGCATTTACTGCTCAGACTCTGTAGCCTGCTAATGATTCTGTCTATTGAGAGATGCATTATCTTCTCTCGCCCACATGTATAAGACCAGTAGGTTTCATTTAAGAAATTAAGTTCTCCTAATTACATGTGTCCTTGGAATTATTAACATCTGGAAAGTCAATGAAAACTTTGTGGATTCTTTCATTTCTTGCATCTTTCTGTCCTTGCCAAAAGAATGGAATTGCTGTTCTACTTCAATCCAAAGTCATTTTGCAAGTCTAAGAGGAGAGATCTTATTTCTCTTTTGGGGGAGCTCACCAGGTTGTTCTGGAGATTAAAGGAGGTAGGCACAGAACTAATCCAGGTTCTCATGGCAGGCGCCTAATCAGTTAGTCACCTTCTGACATTCTGAAGCTGCAGCCCATGAAGATATTCTAATTCTGTGATTGCCAAAGTGTGGTCCTCTGTCAGAATCACCTGGAGTGCTGACCAGAGGCAGATTTCTGGGCTCATCCTTCTGAATCAGAATCTCGGGGCAAGACAGAGAAATCAGGATCTTGTAAAACCTTCTGTGTGAATTTTAAGCATTCTAATGTTTAGAAATCACTATCTCTGATTCAGTGATTTCCAACTAGAATGATCATGAGAATACGAGTGTGTTAACAAGTATGGTTTTGTTTGAAAATGACAGAAACTCACATGAAACTAACTTAAGCTAAAGAAAAAAAGAATTGGGAGGATTTATTCACAAAACTGAAAAGTCTAAGTTTAGGTTTAGGCCTGGCTAGATCCAGGGTCTCGAATGCTGCCTTCAAGATTCTCTCTTTCCTCCATCTCCCAGTTCTCTTATCTCTCCATTTGGCTTCATTCATGAGCTTCCCATGTGCTGAAATGATAGCCACCAGCAGCTCTGTTCTTACCCTGTCTTTAGGTTAGTGATCCTCAAAGATAGGAGCATGTCTCTTTCCTGGTGGTTTCGGCAAAAGTCTCTGGGAAATAACTGATTGGTCTAGCTTGGGTCACATGCCCATCTTTTAACCAATCAGTAGACAGAAGGATATAGTGCTCTGATAGGTGAGATCAGAGTCATGTGTCCACCCCTCTGGTGGAGATGTCTTGTTGACTCCACCTAAGCCACACAAGCAGCTTCCCCCAAGAAAGAAATGTCCTGTTGCCAGAAGAGATCTCATGTTCACTAGAACCAGAATCTATGCTCTTTAAAGTCCTCCAGATGATTCTGCTGATCACCCACATTTGGGGACCAGAGTCTGGCTGGTCTCATGGATCAGCAGGAAAATGCCTCCTACCAATAGTGAGTGACTGTCGTGTATGTCCTTTCTGTTTTCAGTGCCAATATGGCTAAATGTATGGATGTGTGTCTGTAAGAGTGTCTGCTTTTAAGGTAGCCTTTTTTTTTAACCTGTAACGAACCAGGGTAGTTGCAGTAAGCTCCAGAGGTGCACTTACCTTAAAATGACTCAGAAAATCTCAAAACCACTGATCTGGCATCACTGGAGAGTTCAAATCTTGCCTCTCCTGTCCAGGGAGATGCAGAAGTGATGGACTAAAATGGGACACTGGTCCCTCTGGTTCAGCTGGGGATAAATCTTCTATAAACCATGTTAGCCAGAGAATGTAGGTCTGAACTGTCACCACCTAACAGAGCAAAAACGTTGGCATTAGAAGGAGCTTCGGAAAAATGTGTTCTGCTTATCCTCCAGGGAGACAACAGGTTAGCTTAACATCTACCAAGCAGATGTCCTGACGGGAACAGGAACCGGATGGCAGACTTGTTGAAAAGGGAAAATCCAATTGTAATATAGAGGATTTCTTGATGAAAAAGTGTTATACTTCAGTTGGCACAGTTAGAGTTCTCCCTTGATATTTGTCAATGAAGGAGAATCTTTTTCTTGAACTGGAAAAAAAAAATCCAATCCATCTGTAGGTGCTTGTTGATATCAATGCTGGGGAGGGCGGGAAGAAGAAATACCCATGAAATATACCTGGTGTCATCTTGTGCAACTAGCTTGCCCAGAATCGTGATGTTCCTGTGGCTGGAGAAAAAAAAAAAAATTGAGGCAAGATCCGAAAGGACTTGTAGTCTAATTTGGAAAGTTCATCAAGACGTTGGGAGAAGAAGTGGGGAAAATTGCTGAGAGCTGATGGTGTCGTTTGTGGCCAGTTCGCTTGCATCAGCACGTCATATGTAAAGAGCAGAGCACCATCTCATTTTAATAACATGCTTAACTGCCTTCACATACACAGGAGAGCATGGTGATAGCCAATTAAAAAAAATTTAATCTCAAATGCAGGGACAGCAAGCCAATCTTTTTTAGACCAGACGGCTAGAAGAAATCTGTAGTTCTTGACACAGTATCTGAGCCACCAAAATAGCGTTGTGACAAAGAGAACGATGGTTCAGTATCAAAACCACATTTGGGGAGGGATGTGACAGGGGAGGATGCTTAAAAGAGGACAACTTGGCATCTTATGGGGAAGTGTGGGGGACAGCAGGAAATCAACGTGTGTGTGTGTGTGTGTGTGTGTGTGTATCAGCTCCACCCACACACTTCATTCACCTAACAGCAAACTGGCCTCTTTAGTGGTGGTTTTATGAATTTCATCTTGTGCAAGATTTAAACCCTCACCAGATGGGGTTGTTATCCTGACTCACTTTGGTTTGCCCTTACTGCTTTTAAAGTTGCCCATGCCGTATAAGAATGCCATTCCTTGATGGATGTTAACGAAACCTGGTGTGGTGGTCATTTCACGATATAAGTATGTCAAGTCATTATGCTGTACACCTTAAACTCACAGTGTGGGAGGTCAAGTATATCTCAATAAAACTAGGGGAAAAAATGCCCTTCTTCTCTCTTACAAATAGAATTGGATATTCATTAATCGTTTATTTAAAAATATCTTTTAAGGGTCTAGTCTATGCTATGCACAGTATTAGGCACTGACGATACAGCAATATAAAAAACAGACAAAAATTCTTATCCCCAAGAAGCTTATCTTCTCGAAGGACATGTCCAATACGGCAGCCATGAGCCACACAAGCTATTGAGAACTTGAAAAGTAGCTAGTCCAAATTGAGATGTGCCGTGAGTACAAATACAGGATTTTGAAGGCTTTGTATTGGAAAAAGAGTGTAAAGTATGTTGATTTTTCATATTGACTATATATCGAAATGATCTCTCAGATATTATTGGGTCAAGTAAAATATGTTACTAAAATTAATTTCACCTGTTTCTTTTTACTTTTCTGGCATAGCTACTTATTTCTATTGAACAGCGCTGTTCTAGAGCAGTGGTTCTCAAATGGGGGGTGATTTTGCCCCCTCTCCCAGGGGACATTAGGAAAACAAATTTTCCTTTTATAGCTCTGACTGTGTCATCACTTTAGAAGTCCGAACTTGCAGGACCAATCTTATGAGGTTCTCAGGTACCTCGCCTTGGAATTCTTGGAGCTGCCCCCAGGTGGTGTCTAGATTTCTCTGCACAGTTTAAACGGCTGAGATAGCTACACACCCAGACTTGAGTCGCATTATGGAGCCTACAGTTCTATGTGGGGTGTGTGCATGTGTGTGTTTTAAACAAATCTTCTTGAGGAAGAAAGTGCGACAGCAAAATAAATCACTGATTATAAACAAATGTGATACAACATTTTGAGCAAGACAGAGTTACAAAAATGCCTTGGCATGTAAATCAAACCATCATTCTGTACACCTTGAACGTATACAATGATGTAAGTCAATTATTTCTCAATAAAACTGGGGAGAAAAATTGCCTTGGGATATGGTAGAATTTTCCTCTCCTGACATTTTGTCCTGTTCCTACTTTATTTCATCTAATGTGATCAAAATTTCTTTTTTTAACCTTTTGATTATGGAATAGGTATATATAAGAATAGAGCAAAAATTATGAATATACTATGTAACAAACAAATAGTAAGTAAATATCCATGTAACAATCACCTAGGTGAAGAATAGAAAATTTCCAACACTCCAGGAGCCCCCGAGCTTATTTCCCCATCACGCCCCCATCTCCCTGTTGGAGGAGGTCATCAAGCGGACGAGAGGACGTGACTGGTGGTTGACCCCGGGAGCCGGGCCCAGGCAATTGGAGATTTCTCACCCCCTCCACAGTCCTTGGAATGTACACTCTGCCCACTGTTCCCACAGTGGGAGCTGTTCCAAGGACACAGCCTTGAGAGAGGAAGGTGTTGTAGAGACCATCTGGATGGTACACTTGACTGAACCCCATTAAGGCATCTATACAAACTGTGAAGATTCTGGGGGGGAGGGAGGGGGGTGTGGAGATCCACTCGTCTTGCAGCCGCGCAAGTCAAGTCTTGTATGTCCGTTCCCTTGTTTGTTACACCTGCCACCTACCAATCTGGAATGGTCTGCCTCTTCCTTTGGTCTCTCCTTGCCCTCTGTGTACAGGGCCAGTTTTCTAACCAATACTTCCCCTAGGATTTTGAGGTACACCTTTCTTGCCTTCCTTTGTAGTTTTACAATATAGATGTAACGCTCAACAATATAGTTCCATTTTGCCTATTTTTGAACTTTATATAAACGGAGTCATACTGTATGTATTCTGTCGTATCTTGCTTCTGTTGCTCAGTATTAGGCTCTTTAGACTCATCCTCATAGTTGCCCATAGCTCCACTATGATCATTTTCACTGCTGTGTAGTATTCCATGAATGTACTATATTCATATTCCATACTATACTATATTCTATACTATATTCATATTCCTACTATATTCATATAGAATATATACTATATTCATGGAATATACTTCATGGAATAATTTCCTGTAATAATGTAGTATTACATGAATATACAATGTATGTATCCAGTCTGTGGATGACTGTTTAGTCTTTTTCCACTTTGAGGCTATCTTCAGCAATGCTCCTATGAACATTCTAGAACATGAATGTTGAGCTCATGTGCACAGTTTTCTCTAGGGTACGTCCCCACCAAATTTTAATTGACAAATCCCTGCAGAATCTAACTCTGCATCTAAGTCTAAGGCTGAATAAAAGCAACTCTTCTGAATCTCTTATTAGAGCCATAAACCTTCCAGAATGCACCTAAACCTCCCTTCTAGTTCCAGGTTTTTGCATTCAGTGCTATTTGAGATCAAAGCCCCAGGGGCTCTCTCCTTAACTTTTCCCACTCTTCCCCCTCTCTTTGCATAAAGGAGGAGAGGAGCCTTCTGTTTCACATAGATTCTTGCACTTCACATTGCTCACCAGAGTGATTTAGTTAAAAGGAAAATGTGACCCATGTTTGAAACGTTTCATTGATTCTCTGTTACCCTCAGGATAAAGTCCCAAATCCTTACTTAGCATCAGAGCCCTCTGTGAGCTCCCCAGTCTGATCTCCAGCCACACAGTCCTACACTTCCCTTTTTGAACAATGGCAAATGGCTTACAGTTCCCACTCCATCCATGATTTTTCATACTCCCATGCCTTCAGCCTTGCTGTTCCCTGCCTGGAACAACTTTCCCAAATCTTGTTTTCTGCATAAACTCCCACCCCTCCTTTAAGACACAATTCAAATATCATCTCCTCCAGGAAACCCTATTTCTTGCCACTCCCCCATCCTTGGCCAGGCTGGGTGTCCTTTGCTTGTACCCCCATATCACCACCAGGCACTTTTCTCTGTACTAATGTGCATTACTCTGTATTATAATTGTCAGTCCCCCTCCCTGTTGTGTGGAGGGCTCCCTGAGATGAGGGACCCTTTCTCATTTATCTTTGTATTTTCGGCATTAAACACAATGCCAGACACTTGGTATAATAGTTAATATTATGGATCATCTTGACTGGATCACAGGGTGCCCAGATAATAAACATTATTTCTGAGTGTGTCTGTGAGGGTGTTTCTGGATGAGATCAGATTCTGAATTCACAGACTGAGTAAAGCAGACTACCCTCCCCAGTGTGGGTGGGCCTCATCTAATCAGTTGAAGGCCTGAATAGAACAAAAAGGCAGAGGCAGGGAGAGTCACTCTCTCTCTCTCCCCGACTTCTACAGCTAAGATATTGGTCTTCTCCCGCCCTCAGACCAGGACTGAACCATAGGTGCTCTTCATTCTCAGGCCTTCAGGCTTGGACTGGAACTACATCAATGGCTTTCGTGGGGCTCCCCTTCTCAGCCTCCATGATAAAGTGAGTCAGTTTCTTTTCATAAATCTCTTTATATATATATATATATATGTATATATGTATATGTATATATGTATATATATCGATCCTATTGGTTCTGTTTCTTTGGGGAACCCTGACTAATATACTTGGTAAGTGCTAACTAAAGGTTCATTGAGCTGAACTGAAATTGGCACTTGAACTTGAACTTGGCTTAGACTGGAAGAGCCTGCACGGTGCCACGCTCAGGTGTCCCATTCACTGTGTTGCAAGTGACTGTGTTACAAATGGCCTCTCCGAGGGTGTGCAGTATGGAAGCCCTACTAACCTCCGCCCCAGTCCTCTTGCTATTGCTGTTGTTTAATCAAGATAAAATTTTCTCCATGTGACCCACTTCTCTTCCTGATTTTTATCCTCCAAAACCTAGAGTTACTATCTACAGTTAATCAAAATCAAACATTTTAGAACCACCTAATACTGCTCTGGTAAGTAACTATATCCTTAAATGAGTGTTTCCTTCTTAATGCAAGTTGACTCCCAGCCAAGAACATATATTTTCAACAGACCATGGCTTGGTATCTATACAGATACACAGGTTATCCTTAATAATTCAGGACTTGTCTGTACCTCAGGGTCATCTTTCAGAAAATAAAGGAATCAACTTACAACGCTCTAAATAAAGTGCAGGATGTCAGTTTAAAATTTAACTAGTTGAGGGGCTGGCCCCGTGGGCGAGTGGTTAAGTTCGCGCGCTCCGCTGCAGGCGGCCCAGTGTTTCGTCGGTTCGAATCCTGGGCGCGGACATGGCACTGCTCGTCAGACCACGCTGAGGCAGCGTCCCACATGCCACAACTAGAGGAACCCACAACGAAGAATACACAACTATGTACCGGGGGGCTTTGGGGAGAAAAAGGAAAAAATAAAATCTTTAAAAAAAAAATAAAAAAATAAAAAAATAAAAAAATTTAACTAGTTGAACAGAAACGTCCTAGAAGATTCTCTTTTCAAATATTTGCTGTGTTTAATTTTTCTTTTATGCCTGTGCCCTAAAAGTCAAAAGCAAGGTATGAAGTCGAGTTAATTCAAGATTTCAGCTAGTAGGGTATATGAAAACAAAAATTTTCTTATAATCTGTAGAGAAAAATGTGGAAGGGAGAAGTCATATCTGTAGGATGTTCTTTGCTCCTCCCATGCCTTTGGCAGACATCACTAATTGATTCCAGCACTGATTTCCTCTGAGGCTGTCAGGGACTCAACAGCCCAATCAGAATTGATCCAACAGGTGAAATATATTTGCTATTTCAGATTGAAAAGTACCCGGGGCCAGCCCTGTGGTCCAGTGGTTAAATTTGCGCGCTCTGCTTCGGCAACCCAGAAGCAGAGGTTTCTTCGTTGGTTTGGATCCTGGGCACGGACACAGCACCGCTCAACAAGCCACGCTGAGGTGGCATCCCACATGCCACAACTAGAAGGACCCACAACTAAAAAATATATATATAACTGTGTACTGGGGGGCTTTGGGGAGAAAAAGGAAAAAAAAAAGAAGGTATCAAGACATTTTTAGGCAAAGGGTCATCTCTTGATTGTCTAAATTGGATAAGGGTATATTTTAGTCCATAATAAGGGTGGTCCTAACATCCTGACTGTCCATATGAAACTGAAATATTTTCCTCCCACGTTGGTCCCGACTTCTCCCTGAAGGTCTTCCTGGTTTCTCCAGCCTAGGCTGGTTTTTCTCTTCTCTTGTTCTTAATGGTCCTTAGAATTTGTGCCAGATAGTTTAGCATCCAATGAGATTGCCAAGTTCCTTGAAAGCAGGGACAGCATCTCACCTTGTGGTAGATATGGCAGAATGCTGAGCACATGCAGCCTTCTTAGATGCTCGCTCAAGCATTCCCTCTTTGGACGGTTGATACACAAAGACAGGAAAGGGAAGGGCTTACCCTCTCAATAAGTTTCAATGACAAAATATCTAAATAAAAAAATTTAGGTGAGAGATTAAGCTAAGACCACAACAAAATATTTCCCCTCCCCTTCCAAGTCTAACATCTTCAAACTGTTTATAGTCAAATGGTGGAGCGAAATCAATTCAGAGACCACACACCGCCCAAAATTCAGAAGATGTTCTGTTAATGATGGGTTTAATAATTTAGGATTTCAAATAACCTTTCCACACCTCGTGTCCGACGAGATTATTAATGCTGGCTCTTTGTAATGCTCTGAATTTAAAATTCAGCTGCAGCCCTTCCCTGGAACACTCTCTTCTATCAGTGAAACTGCTTGCTCTTTTTGAGGTTTGCTTGTTCGCTCACCGTTGTTCAAGAGGTTCCCTCGTCTGAAATTCTTTTTCTCTTCTATCGCCACATGTCCTTTTCCTGCCTGGCCTTCAGGGACTCCCTTTGCCATAAGCCCTCTCCTGACTCCCCTATGGAATGGTGAGGCTCTCCCTCCAGATGTCCGTGGCACACTTTCTGCACCACACTTAGGGTCTGGACCCCACAGTGCACAAGAGCGTGGGCTTAGAGTCTGGCAGACACCTGATCAGAATCAAAGCTCCTATATTCTTTAGGGCTCAGTTTCTTCATCTATAAAATGGACATAAAAATAGAACCAACCTCCCAGAGTTCCTATGAGGACGAAGTAAAATACTGAGTGCAAAGCACTTCACAGCCAGGCACATAGTAAGTGCTTACTTAAATGTTACTTATCATTATGATCATGCAATCTGATATTGGTTTATAATGTCAATATCTGGCCTTACATATTACAGACTTTTATGTTTAAGAATATGTTATCTTCCCTAGTGAACGTGAAACATCTCAAGGACATTGGTGACTTAATCTTCCACACCCATATCAGTTAGCTTCTGCCGGGTAACAAACCACCCCAAAACTTAGTGGCTGAAAATAATGCCACGTATTTAGTTTAGCAGTTCTTAAACTTTAGCATGCATCACAGTTACATGGAGGGCTCGTTTAAAAAAGTCGTTCAGCCTTGCTTCTAGAGTTTGTGATTCAGTAGTTCTAAGGTGAGCCTGAAAAGGTGCATTTCTAACAGGCTCCCAGGTGATGCTGATGCTGCTGGGCTGGAGAAAACACTGAGAATCACTGAGTTAGCTTGTGATTCTGTGGTTGGTATTTTGGGCTGGGCTCAGCTGGGCGGTTCTTCCGGTCTCGCCTGTGCTCACTCAGGCATCTGTGGTCGGCTGCCGGTCAGCCACACAGCTCTGTCTCTGGGGGTTGGCTGGCGGCCGGCTAAGCTCACATGTGTGTCTGGGCCACATGTCTCTTATGCCTTGGCTAAGCAGCATAGGACTGCTCCCATGAGGTTCGCAGTGTTCCAAGAGAAAGCAGACGCAGCAATGCCTCCTGAGGTCTTGACTGGCGCTCTGTCACTTTTGCCACATTCGATTGATTGCTCTAAGCACACCATAAGGCCAGCCCAGATTCAAGGGGCGGAGCCATAGCCTCCACCTCCAGATGGGAGAAGTACAAATTCACATTGCAAAGGGGTGTAGCTAAAGAGAATGGAGTAGTGTGAGGCCATGTTTGCAATCCACCACACCGCCGCTGAGTCTAATACCTAACTGGTGCATGGGAAACACTCTTGGAATGAGTAAATGATTCTCCCAGCCACTGAGTTTTAAAATTTTGCCAATGATATCAATTTATTTGTGCATTGCAATCCAGCATAGCACGCTTAGGGGACTGCTGATGAGGGCTGATCTCCCACTTACTGCCTGTGTGATCTTTACCTCTGAGCCTCAAGGTTTTCATGAATAAAATGGAGGTTGTAATGCTCATCTCACAGAGTTGGGGTAATTCGAGAAGCAGAACAACTTAATTGCTCTACACCTCAAGTTTCCTCATCTGAAAAATGGGCGCAAATCATCTCCACCTCACACGGCTTGGGGGAGGACTCAAATGAGATGGTGTGTGCAAAGGGCTTGCCTTGTAAAGAACTCACAATTATTCCTAATCGGATCACATTGCTTAGCACTCAGTAAATGCTGAGTCCAGCATAGCACTCTGGCTGTAGAAATCCCAGCTTCTGTTCAATTTGCTACCCAAAGAGCTGCCCTGAATTCCTCCAGGTCAAGAACTCCAGGAACATGGATGCTGCCCAAGGTGCCAGGCAGCACTGAAAATCTATACCAGCAAGCAGCCCCGCCAGCCCCGCCAGATAACCTGTGGGGTCCCACAGTTCTCGGCAGCTGGACGCCTCTGCCCACTTCTCTCTCTCATCGAGCCCACAGCTCCATGGCCTCCACTTGCAAAGCGAAAGTAGGTCACCTGGCTATTTCAGATTTTAGAGGCAGGCGAGATACAAGAGAAAGGAATGGAGTGGGTGGAGCCAATAGCCAGGGATAAGAGGTGGAGAGCTGGAGAATTCAAAGATCTTTTGTAACTTTCTGAGATAAGGAAGGAAGAAGGGAGGGAGCGAGGGAAAGAGCAAGGAAAGAAGAAAGATGGAGAGAGGGTGGAAGGAGTCTGGCAGGCAGATGGTGATTTGCAGGCAGGGGGGCAGACAGTCTCCGAGAACCTCTGAGACCGGAGGCTGGAGATGCTAAGTGAGCAATCTTATCTGCAGCCCATTTAATTGCCTGGGGAAGCCAGGGCAATGGAGGAGGCCACATGCTCTGCTAAAGCTTTCAGAGTGGTCCCTGGGGCTTACTCCCTCCAGGTGACTCCCATTTAGGCCAGTGTTAATGGGTCCCCTGCCGAGAAACCCTTGTCAGACAGTGCAGTTAAAAGGGCCTCATTCAAATAATTGTCATCAGAACCAAAAAGGCCCCGGGGCTGGGAAGGTGAGCTCAGGCTGCCCTTGCAGGCAAGCCTGGAGCGAGGCAGCTCGCAGCCGGCAGCCCCGGCTCTGCTTGCCTTTCTCCAGGGGACAGCAGGGCTGTGCAGATTCAGGGTTGCACTGTGCATAATGCTCACCTCGGGGCAGGGCGCCTAGTACAAACCCAAGATCAGATTTCAGATCATGATAGCAGGCGGGAGGGAGGAAATGTGAAGAATCTAGAATTTCCCCCCAGGGAGGCTGGAGGCATGTAAGCTTGGTTCACTTACTATGTACCAGGGGCTACTGCAGGTGCTGGGGATGCTGTGCTGAGTGAAACGGGCAAGGCCCTGCTCTCAGGGAGCCGAGGTTCCAAGGAGCGGTGACAGAGCTCAGGAAACTGACACATAATTAACAGGCTCTCAGAGAGAGAAGAGAATAAATAGGATGAAGTCCTAATGATTGGCTGGGAGTGGGGGCCACGAGGAAGAGCCGTGTCAGAATGACCAAGAAAGGCTTCCCTAAAGATAAGACCCGTGAGCCAAAACCTCAATGTTAGGAGGAAGCAAAGATCTGAGGAAAAGGGAGTCTGGGGTGGAGGGAAGAGCAGGCAAAAGGCCTGAGTTTGGAACCAGCTCAGCATGTTAGCAGGACGGAAAGAAGGTCAGTGTGATGAGCACACAGTGAGTTACAGGACATAAATCAGAGAAGTTGGTCCTTGTGGCGGTCAGCCTCCAAAATAGCCCCCAGCAAACTTAGGAGACTGAGTCAAGCTCCCCAGCTCACATGGGGGGTAAGGACTTGAGCCTGATCCCACGAACGGACCAGATTTCTCAAAAATGCAAGCAGCCCAACTGTCCGCACCACCCCACTGTTCCTGAATCTCCAGCCTCACTGCACCTGCAAAGGGGACTCTGGTTCTTAATTAGTGTCCATGGAACGTGCTGATTTCCTCCAGGTGCAAGGACCTTCCGCATATTTCTGACTATTTAACCACATATTTTAATCCATGTCTTTCCCCCCCACCCAATTTATTTACTAATGAAACTGTTCAAATGAGTCCAACTTGCATCAGGTCTCGCCTTCAAGGCGTTTTACAACAAGCTTCGAGAAGGTCCCTGGGGAATGCTCTTTCTGGTGGGGCTCAGTTTGGGGGTGAATGGAGGATCAGTTCCTCATACTCCCTAAAGAATGAGTCAGGCTGCCCTCAAAAGGATCGGGCAAGGGCTCTGATTGAGTGGCAGGCAGGACTCAGGGTCCATGACCCCATGTGTGCCCGCACCACGACAGGCAGGAGGAGGGAGCATGATGTAACAACAGCCCAAAGAACCCAGCATGGAAGAAGACAGCCCAGGTTCTATAGCCAGCTGGGCCTTTCACAAGCTGTGCGACTGGGGGCAAGTTAGTTGACCTCTCAGAGCCTGTGACTCTTCAGTTGTGAAATTTGTTTCCTGAATTTCACTTTCTAAGGACTATGAAGGGGATTGGACGAGTTAATTAATGCATCTCAGAATACCAATGACAGTGCACAGTGGGTGCAGCGAGGGCGCTGATCACCTGGTTCATGTCCTGGGTCTTCTCTTTGCTACTTTGATGACTTTCCACCAAGGACGTAACTTCTCTGGGCCTCAGTTTTCTCATCTGTGTTACGAAGGAAATGACAGCACCCACCTCATGAGATTGCTCTCAAAATGCAATGAGATGGTAGAATGGTGTTTAGAACACATTAAGCGCACAAGAAATGCTAGCTATTGTTATTTTAATGTGCTAGAGTTCCTGAGACACAGTCAGCATGAGATAAATAGCAGGAGCCATTTGTAGAAACAGCCAATCAACACACAGCTAATGTCAACCTTAACGTTCCTGGGACAGATGCTGTCCCCTGAGTTCTCTTGAGGGCCACCTCCACTCTGAACCATTAGGCGTGGATTGAGTGCAGCCGTTCTTACACTTGAGCGTGCATTACCATCCCTTGATGCTTGTTAAAGCGCAGATTGCTGGGCCTCACTCCTAGGGTTTCTGATTCAGTGGGTCTAGAGTAGAGGCCTGATAACTCATGTTTGTAACGAGTCCCAGGTGAAGCTGATGCCGCTGTTCTGGAAGCACACTTTGAACCATCGATTTAATAGTGTAACTCTCCGGGAGCCATCTCCTTGTCAAGCTCTGGCCGCACGTGCCACCCATGAACCATGATCCCATCTCACTGCCCCATACAGCCCTTTCAATATGGCGGGCTAACTGGAAAGGGGCCACCAGAATTCCTTCTCGCATCCTCTCCTCTGATGCTGCATGCCACCCTCTCACCTTGCAGTCACCAGACAGCCATGGAATTTATCTAAAAAGACCAAGCTCCTCCCTACATCCCTGATCTGAAAAACAGACTTTTCCAGCAATACTTTATCAGCTGCTCTGCCTCTGTCTAGTTCTGGTTCAGAAAGGGTTAAGGAGTTTTTTGTTTCGGTGGACCCCAAATGTGAAGGGGTAGCAGTTCTGCTGCTTCCAACCCTCAAATTAAATCAGTCTCTCTAGGGAAAGGTGCGACTAGAAAGATTCATTGAAAAAAAACTCCCTTGATTCTGAATTTCATTAGCTGTGTGTTAATATTGTGACCAAAATTAATTTTAGACCAAAGTCAAAACCAGTTTTGTCTATTTTCCTTAAAAATATATTTTACCTTCGGAAACTTGGCAAATAGGAAAATGCAATTCACTACTAAATGAGCCTTGCTAATTCGCAGTGTTATCTTTAGAGAAGTGGTGAGGAAAAAAAGAAAGAACACAGAGAATTATAGAGAAAAATTTGGAGAAGGAAAAAAATGAGACTGGCACAAACGAAAAAATAACACTGCAGACCTAAAGGAATGGCTGGAAAATATTTTTGGTAAAAGGCCAGATAGTAAATATTTTCAGTTTTGCGGGCCATGGAGTTTCTGTTGCAACTATTGAGCTCCTTCCTTGTTTGGTGAAAGCAGTCTGAGATGATATGCAAATGAGTGCGTGTGAATGGGTCCCAATAAAACTTTACTTAACGAACGTGAAATTTGAATTTCATATAATTTTTACGCACCACCCATGTTATTTGTCTTTGTGTTTTTTCCCAACTATTTAAAATGCAAAAGCCACTCTTAGCTTATGGATTGTACAAAAAGAGATGGTCACTGAATTTGGTCCACAAGTCGTAGCTTGTGACCCCTGACCTCCAGAGAACAGTCACTTCTAAGCATCACGTCTGCTTTCAAAATGCTATCGCTACTTTAGGGAAATATTAGACAGGCTTGTTTTTCTCTTACCTGCATGATAGCGGTCATTAATTGGTTAAACAATCCCCTGGGCTGCTGGGGGAAAGAGATGGTTAAAGAGATGTGGGTGGCGGAAATATGACGGAATCTATCCGTCTGCCCAGTGAGAAATTTCTTTTCAGTCCCGATACCAGTTAGGTAATGGCAAATAAAGGATGTCTCAATCCCTTCTGGCATTTTGTCATTTGACGTTTCAATGCCAAGTAAATGTCTCCTTAGTCCAAATGATTTCATTTCTAGGACTTTCCCCCATAGATGTAAGCAAAAATATTTGTATGAGGATGTTCCTGGTGACATTGTCATACAGAAAAACTGGATGTAACCTAAATATCCACATTCAGCCACTACTTAAGAAATTCATGGAACATCCATACCACAGGGTAGTACGCAGCAGTTTAAAAGAATGAGGTCAGTTTTTATAAACTGATGTGGGTCAATGTCCAAGATGTATTGTTAAGGAAAAAAAAGTAAGATGCAGAGTAGTATGTTTGGTATTATCCCTATATTTACATATTTGAATATGTATAGTAAAAAATGTTAGGAGGGAAAAATCCCATAAATAGCAATTATCTTAGGGAAATGAAGCTAAAAGATGAAGACAGCAATGGGCTCTAACATTTTATCTTAAACATTTCTGTATTCCAAATTTTTTGCAACCAATTTTGGGTTTTTTTACGTTATATGATGGTTAATTATTTTATGCATCAACTTGACTTGGACGTGGGGGGTCCAGATATCTGGTCAAACATAACTTCCGGATGTGTCCATGAGGATGCTTCCAGAGGATGTTAGCATTTGAATCGGTGGACTGAGTGAAGTGGATCGCTCTCCCTGATGTGGGTGGCCATCATCCAATGGGTTGAGGGTCCGAAGAGAACAAAAGGGCAGGAGAAAGGGGACTCATTCTGCCTGACTGAGCTGGGATACCATCTCCTCCTGCCTTTGGGACTCCAGGTTCTCCGGCCCTCAGACTCAGAATGGATCCCTCACCACCGACTCTCCAGTTCTCAGGCCTTTGAACTACACCGCTGGCTTTCCTGGTCTCCAGCTCATAGACGGCAGATCGGGGGACTTCTCAGCCTCCATAATGGCGTGAGCCAATTCCTCCTTATCATAAATCCCATTCTAGAGCAAGGCCTACATTTATGTATCTAGAGAGAGAGGTGTCTGGATCTGTCTGTCTATATATCTCCTATTGGTTCTGCTTCTCTGGAGAACCCCTAATACACTTTGGTAATAAAAAATTAATTTAAAAAATGTCCCTCTCTTCACAAGAGGGATGGAATCAGGGAAGGGCTAACCCAGAACCTGCATAATTTTGCTCAAAGTTATTTGTTGAAATAAAGAATGAAAGAATTGGAGTAGTTATTTTTTCTTTACTTTTCCATCCAGTCAATATACAGTTCTAGAATAGGGTTATTGGGTACACTATACAAATGCATTTATTCTTTCAGTCCACATTTACTATACAAACACTCTGTGTTAAGCATTGGATTCTAATTTAATGAGATTTATGTGACTTTGAAGGACGTTTTTTAAAGAGTTGTTTTGAAAGCTGTTTGAAAGTTTTGGAAGTTATAGAAAACATGCACATATCAGGATTCAGAGTTTTATTATTTTATAGATATCCTTCATGGCAGTTAGGAAAGCAGGCCGTAATAACCATAAGAGTTAGGTGGTACCGTCTTAGTTTTAAGTTTTAAAATGGAGGTTTCATTGTGTCACTTTCACAAGGTCACACAATTAATAAGCGTTAGATTTGAATGTAGATGTGTGACTTCAAAGACTATGCTCCTTCTACTAACAGCAGAGACCAAGATCCTTTCACCCTTTTTGACACGGTAATAAAATCCGCAATTTTCCCCTGGGCTCATAGCCACCCAGAATAAAGTTTAAACATCCTAACCTCCGCGGAAATTAGTATGGCCATGAAACTGAATTCCAGGAGTGAGAGGAAGTAATCTATAGTGGCTTCTAGGAAACCTTCCTAGGACATAGTTACCATGGACCTTCTGCCTCGTCTTCCTTCCTTTCTTCTTCTTGCTGGCTGGAGCACCAGCAGCCATCTTGGTCAATGAAGTAAAAGTCATGTATTGAGTATAGAAAGATCATAAGTTCCAGAGAACTATGGAGCTACCATACCAGCCTCAGTCTCCCTGCCTCTAGACTTCATTTATAAAAAAAAGAAATACATTTCTATTGTTTAAGTCAATGTCATTAGGGTTTTATTGCAGCTGACCTTAATCTTATTATGCTATTAGAATACAATGCCTTCCAATCTGTCATCACTTTGGGGGAAGAAGTCCTGAACTACTATCAATAACAATTTCACCTCAAAAAATCTAGGGGGAATCAGGTCGCATAAGGCAACAGCCATGAATAGACAGCTTGTTCAAAGGGAAAGCATAATGGAATTCTTTCTGAAACAATTGGTGTTGATCTCTGTTTTGGGTAAACATTGAGATTCAGTGCTCACCAAAATCAATATTGACTTCGCCTTCACTTTGCTCAACATTCATGCCCAAGGCAATATACTAAGATGGAATGTGGGTGAGAGAGGTCAAGAGAACATTCTCCACCTCCTTCTGCATAAGCACAGTGCATGGGCTAGTTCTTAACAAACCTGTTAAGAAATACCAGAATTGAAGCCAAGTAAATAGTTTTGGATTATAAATGTACTGAGGATACACACAAAATGTCTTTTATGAACATTATTTTAAACGTATCATATTTACATAGTACTTGCTTAAAACCGTATTTTCTCAAGGACTATATTTCATCAAGGACATTTCGAAAAACATTGTTTTGTCCATTTTAGATAAACTTATACCCAGGAATTTTTAAAGTAAGACAAACTTAGAAAAACAAGAAAAAAGCTGAAGCTTAAAGCCTTTCTACCTCATTCAAAATCCTAAAAAAGTACCCTACATGGCATTTAGAAAATAGAGATATAATACTCTAACGTAAATGGACAGTCCCTACTAAAATGTTTTAAAGGAAGAGACAGCATGTCATTATTATTGCTTTTGTGCTGATTTTTTAAATTATATTTTCATTACCATGTTTTTGTGCTACAAGAAATAGCAGTCTGAAATATGAAATTAACATTTAACTTTGAAATTTCCTTTTAAAAAATTAAATAAAAAGATTTATAAAAACCAATAACTATCTACTTTAAGCTCTACATTCATTTCTTAAGCACGAGTCTTCCAGCAATTCCTAATTAGTGATAACCTCCAAATGGGCTATTTTGGCTTAATTTAATCTCAGGTTTTTTTCCTTTACGATACTTGTTAATTTGCAATGTATCTATGGGAAAGAAGAGTGATTTTTCACAAACAGCTAAAAAAATAGAACCATGTTATGGGACTAGGTATTTCAATGTAACCTGAGACCAGATCTAAATACGAGATCACATTATAGCTGTTCAATCAATTTTTGTCATAACGGCTCTTGAAAAGTTATGGTGCTTTTGGATGATCACTTTTTTTTTTTTTTGGATAGCAATGTTTTTGCCCCAAAACACATTAAATAAAAATGCTATAATAAGTGAGAGTTTGACACTGTGGTTTCAGGCACAGACACACTCTCCAATTTACCCAACACGACTGTTTCAAGTTAGAAAGTATCAAGTGGAACAAATTTGAATTGCAAGCTATCTTTGGATGAAGCCAAAAGATTTCGCGTGCGTATACACACCAAGAGAAAGGGATAAAGAGGCAGCGTCTTCTGTAGTGCTCCAGTGTGTTTTGTAATGTACTGTTTCCATGAGCACTCTCATTTTAGGCTTGTTCTGTCCTAAAGGTGTTTATCTGAGCACTGCTGTTCCATTTTTTGTGCAGTTTGAGTGCAAAATAGCCAACCCACCAGTCCCCAAATGGTTCAGAAATTACTGGAGAAAGTGATGCAGAAAGAAAAATGCGCTGTTCAAAGAATGATTAACTTCCACTCCTCCACAGTTGTCTTACCTTTCTCCTTTGGCAAGTGCAATAAACCTTCTTTGCATTGTATCTTCTGTACAAACTATATTTACGTAATTTCCATCTTTTATTTATTACATATATATGTAAATTTCCTTACATTGATCTATTTTTCCTTTTGCAAATTGTGAGAACACTTTGGGTTCAGATGGAATGCATCATAATTTTCCCGTTAAAAGTAATGGATGGGGCCGGCTCCGTGGCCTAGCAGTTAAGTTCGCGCGCTCCGCTGCGGTGGCCCAGGGTTCAGATCCTGAGCACGGACATGGCACCGCTCATCAGGCCACGTTGAGGCGGTGTCCCACATCCCACAACTAGAAGGACCTGCAACTAAGATATACAACTGTGTACGGGGTGGGGGGGAGGTTGGGAAATAAAGCAGGAAAAAAAATATTTTTTTAAAAAGTAAAGGAAAATTTTTTTTCCATTTAATGGGATTTACTTAGCAGCAAAGTTTTCAGGAATGAATTAAAATCATTAAACAAGAGAAAGGTGGATAGATTCCTCCCCATGCAGAAATAGGACAACAAATAGTCTTTCTCACTCACTTTCTCTCTTTCTTACTTTCTCCCCATGTGTTTGACAGACTCTTAACATGCACCCCAAGATTTTCTGCCCTTCTGGTATAAATTTCCCTGTATAATCCCCAGGAGTACCAAGATGGTAGATTTTATTGCTGTGATTACATTGTCACATGGCACAGTTGACCTTAGGATAAAGAGATTGCCCCAGTGGGACTGATCTAATCACACAAGTCTTTCAAAAGCAGAGAGTTTTCTCTGGCTGGTCATAGAAAGCAAAGTATGAGAAGGATTCAATTTGAGGGAGATTCTTGGTTGCTGAGAAGAAGCTGGCCACATGATAAGAACCTGAGGTGAGCCTTTAGAAGCTGAGAATGGTCCAAGGCCAACAACTACCAAGACAATAGGAACCTCAGTCCTACAACCACAAGGACATGAATTCTGCCAATGATCCAAGGGAGCTTGGAAGTGGAACTTTCCCTGGTCAAACCTCCAGATTAGGATGTGGCCCAATGGACACCTTGATTTCAACCTTATGGCTTCCTTAGCAGAGAATCCAGCTACACTGTGCCAGACTTCTGACCCACAGAACTGTGAACAAGTAAAAGAGCGTTGTATTAAGCTGCTAAGTTTACGGTAATTTGTTACACAGCAATAGAAAACTAAGATACCCCATATCAGTCAGGATAGACCAAGTTATATCACAGTTTAAGGAAACATTTTCAAAACCACAGAATCATAAAACAACCAAGGTTTGTTCACACAAATATCTGATGTGGGTCATTTGAAGGGTTCCTCTCAAAATAGTCCAAGGATGCTGGAAGCTCCTTTTTAGGAGGTGTTTCCATGATTGCTAAGAGAAGAGCACAGCAAGGGGGTTTTACAGCAGCTAGGCAGTGACTCATGTCCCTTCTGCCCGCAACCCATTGACCAGAACTAGTCATGTGGCCTTGCTCAACGTTAAGAAGGCTGATAAATATGATTCCCTTATACTGGCAAACAATAGTCATTTCCACCACCACCTTCTGAGTCTGCTGTCCTCCTTTCTCCTCCTACTTCCACATGTTAGCAGATTCTACCAACATGTGGGGCTGGTTTGAAAAGCACATCCATTCAGAGGTCTCAGACAGGATGAGTCAAGCCCACACGCATATTCAGTCAAGCTTCACACTATTCTTTAACATTTTTAATTCGTTGCCAATATTTAAAAAATTAGAACTTTTCCCATAAAAATCTGAATCTAAGTCTTCTCTCAAAACATTGGGAAGATCTTGCACTGATCTATTTCAAAGAATGAAGTGGAACTATATGGCCTGACCTCGAGTGTGTTCTAAACAGTGTTGTTACACGAGAAAAAATCAAATAAAACTTTTTTATAGTATGTCTCTACATACTTATGCATAAACGAAGTTCTAGAAGAATATATACACCAAACCATAAATTGTAGTTACCTGTTGGAAGTGGAGTGAGGTGGGGGTATTCCATGGCAGCCAGAATTTAAATTACGAGTTTTATCTGGCTATGAAAATTCACCAAGTTTGCTTTCCATCTTAGCAGAGATGAGAACAAGTTTATGCCCTAAACTGAGAGAAAGTCTCACTACCATTTATTTTTAAGATGTTTTATTTTCTTAAACACAGCAGAATAAAATGTCAATGCACTCGTGCCCTCACATAACCATTTTTATGAATTCTCCATTCTACTTTTACAAGAAAAGGGCAAACAACAAGAAAATGCTTAGGCAGGAATTAAAAAAAAAAACCTGAAGGTATTTTACAAGCCAATACAAATTCATTTTCACTTGTAGTCCCTGTTTAGCACTACATCCAATTGATGGTAGTCATAAGACTGATCTTGACACACTGAGAGAGCATGAATCATCAAAGAGAGATCTAACTGTGATTTGCTCTGTGGTGGATAGCTATGTGTTGCGTCTGCTCGGAATAAACTTCCATCTTCTGAAACGACTGATCTCTCTATCGGTCAAGGACTTTTGTCACTTTTGGCTACTCGTAAGTTATCCCCTCCTTTCCAACACTCCAATTTCTTTTTGGAAATTTATCCCTCACTCATTGTATTCAGAATCAGTGGCTGGTAAATCCAGGTATATGCCCTCTTATGGAAGGTGGAACAATGACACCCCTCCCCCAAAAATGTCCACGCCCTGATCCTCAGAACCCGTGACTACGTTATGGTATATGGCAAAAGGGAATTACAGTTTCAGACGGAATTAAAGTTGAGAATCAGCCAACTTTAAAATAGGGAGATTATCCTCGATCGTGGGAAAGGGAGACAGTGTCATCATAAGCGTGCTGCAGAATGGAAGAGGGAGGTAGAAGAGGAGAGTCAGAGGGAGATGTGGGAAGCAAAAGAACATTCAGAGAGAGATGCAGCATTGAAGACGGAGGCAGAGAGCCGTGAGCCAAGGAAAGCAGGTGGCCTCTAGAGATTGTGCAAACCAAGGAGACGGATTCTCCCTCAGAAAAGAACGCAGCCCTATTAACATCTTGATTTCAGCCCAGTGACACCTATGTCAGCCTTCAGATCTCCAGAACTATCCCATAACAGATTTGTGTGGTTTTAAGCTACTAAGTTTGTTACAGCAGCAATGGACACTAACACACTCTGTTGCTGCTGGAGAAGCCAGGGCAGTCTTTCTGGCAGAACCTGCTTCTGTCCCCCTCGAATGGAAACTCAGCAGCATCTCCGCTTTCTCCCAGTTTGATTCAAATTTTCCTTCTTTTTGTGACTCTCCAGTTTCCTTTTAATAAATGTATCCTTTTGTTTAAGCTGATTGGAGTGGTGCTCCCATCACTTGCAATGAAGGGTCCTGATCGTATTTGCTAAATCAGGGAGAAGACTACTTTTCAATAGATTTTCATTTCCAAGGATTATGATAAAAGGAACCGAAGTATTTATTAACCTGTAGGTAACCAGTTAATGACAGTAGTTACAATTCACTATAGGTAACCAAGATTTGAATGGAGGAAACTTGTTTTTGTAGGATGGCCTTGTTAGCCCATTATTTCCCCAAAAAAGAGAAAGAATAAGGACAGGACAGTGGGGTGCAGAAGTCTGGGCTCTGGAGCCATGCAGATCAGAGTTCAAATCCCATTTATTCTGCTTGCACACTGTGTGACCTTGGACGTAAGATGTCCATCCACTTGGCCTCCAGTTTTCCACATGGTGTTTTGAGCTCTGTGTTTCTGACTCCCGTCTCCTGTTTCTCAATTTGCTCCTGGGAACCTTATCTATTGCTCCCTTAAGACTATAAAAGTTTGAACGTTTTCTAGTCTCAATTTCCTTCTCTGAGAAATATGGACGATGCCACACAGATTTGGAAGATTAAATGAAATAATCCATGTACACAAATGATACAGTTCCTGGCACATAGTAAGTACTCAATAAATGCTAGCTGACAACATAAAACCAAGGACAAATGAACCTCCTTGAGCTTCAGGTTTCTCATTTATAAAATGAGATAGGCGTCTTTCTCATGCATACCGATAGAATTTTTAAAAATGGAGTATTTAAAGGGCTTGTCCGGCACAAAAATTGTCCCTTCACCTTTCCTCTTCTCAGAGAAAGATATTCAAAGCAGCATCAACATGAGTTGGTTCTTTTCTTCCCGTTGGCCTAATAGCATTGTCATTCTATTTCTGAGAAGATGGCAATCCCTGAGTTGGGGCTGTGCTCCGTTCTGACGCTGTGTGCTAAGTGCGTGATCAACTAGACCTGGTTAGCCCCATCTATAGCCGAGGGACCTGAGGCAATGAGCATTTTCTGATCTTTCCAGAACAGCAACTCCTCAGAACTGCTCTATTCCCACAGCCCTCAAAAAGTAGACCAGCCGCCTGTTCATATGTCCGGATTAACTGAGGGAGGAGTGAGGGAGGAGGTAAGTCCCCTGTTTACCAAACACTTTTTTGCTGAAATTCATTTAAGCCAGAAGTAGGCAATTAAGGGCAAGATGATTTAAAAGAAAAAACAAAAGATTCCCCGTTAAGATATACATATACTTTTAAAAAGCAGTTTTTCTGCGTTAATGCCATTTTTGCTGGCACATAAGCCATGCGGGTATATAAGACATTTATATCTCAATTCTACATTACATTTTTGGGGGAAAAATATAAATATGTTTTTTATTGTACATATGTACTGAAAGTGATTTTAAAGTAATTTTCGTTGGAGGGAACACATTCCTTTTGGGTGATTTCAGTACATTTTGCTCGGTATTAAAATCTAATAGAAAATTATGAGCTCTAGATGTGCAATAATATTGTGCTAACCCAGAAAAAAAGATATAAAATCAGCTAGAAGAAATATTTTGATATCAATGATTAATGTTCCATAGCAAAGTTAGAGTAATCATAAATTTAAATCTAATATATTAAGGAATTAACCTTACTTTACCTCTGATAAGCTGTGTGGTCTGTGGCTTATTGTTTGTGTTATGAAATCTCCCTTTAGGTCTACGTGTGCTGTGGTGCTTTGCAGTGTGGAGTTCTGCCACTAGGGGCAGCATCATCTATTATTTTACTTCCATTGCTGGGTAATTCAGGTGTACACTTTGCTTGTGTAGGAAAAATACAGTAGCTTGCTTTGCGACTCTGGGAAATCACTCCTCTTTGGGCCTCAGTTTTCTCAGGAAAGATCTGGACTAGATGAGCTCTGAGGTCCTGACAGTTAAAATTCCACGGCTCAAGGATTATTCTTTTTGCTGTTCTTAAGATGGAGTTGTAGAGAGGAGAACTGAGTCATCGTTGCAGGTAGGACATTGCTTTCACTCTAGGACTTAGACCAAGTCAACTCTTTTCACTGGTTCTTAGTTTTCTTAATTTGAAGTGAGATGAAGTTCATGTTTCCCAAATGCTAGTTCCTCTTGCTGCACCCCAATACTAGCTTCTGGTCGAGTAGGTTTGGCAAGGCAGGGCAAAGAGAGTTGAATGGGCTTCTTTCTATAGAACTTCACAGTGTCTTTTAAGTAATAATGTGATTGACTACTGAGGTACTGGGAGTTCAAAGATTGATTAGATGATAACGACAATTGTCTTAGTTTCCTACAAACGAGGTGGCTTAAAACACAGAGATTTGTTGTCTCATGGTCCTAGAGGCTAGAAGTCCGAAATCAAGGTGTCAGCAAGACCATGCTCCCTCTGAATGCTCTAAGGAAGAATCCTTCCTTGCCTCTTTTAGTTTCTAGTGGTTTCTGGCAATCCTTGGTATTCCTTAGCTGGTGGCAACGTGATTCCAATCTCCGTCTCGCTCTTCACATGGCCTTCTTTCCCGTGTTACTCCTCTGTGTCTCTATTTTCAAATCTCCCTCTTTCTCTTGTAAAGACACCAGTCAGTGGATTAGGGCCCAGCTTAATCAAGTAAGATCCCATTTTAACTTGATTAAATCTGCAAAGATCCTATTTCCAGATGAGATCACATTCAAAGGTACTGGGAGTTAGGACTTGAATACATCTTTTGGAGTGACACAATTCCACCCACCGCAGAGCATCTTCTAGCCTCTCAAAAATTTATGTCCTTCCCATGGGCAAAATATATTCACCCTGTCCCAATATCCCCAAAAGTCTTAACCTATTCCAGGATCAACTCTAAGTCAAAAATTTCAATACAAAGATCAACTCAAAGACTCCCAAATCTTATCATCCAAATCAGGTATGGGTGAGATCTAGCCTGAGGCAAGAATTACAAAGAATGTAAGCCATATGTGGAGCTGTGAACCTAGAAAACAAGTTGTCTGTATCTAACATACAATGGTGGGACTGACATAGGATAGGCATTCTCAGTCTCCTTCCCGTAGGAAGAAAGTAGAAGGAATAATGCGGTCATTGTCCCAAGCAAGCTTGAAACTCAACAGGGAAAATTCCATTAAGTTTTGAATCCTGAGAATAGTCCTCAGTGGCTTGATGCTCTGCCTTCTGGGCCCTAAGAACCCTGATATCCTCAGGGCTACCTTTGGAGTCATTCTTCTTTTTTCTTGAAGGGTAACATATTTGCAACTGAGTACCTCTATCAGCTTGTGTCCTGCCTGTGGAATTTTGGAAGCGCAACAGCCTTCCTTCATTTCATGCTGTCCCTGTCCCTTTTAGTCCAGGCTGGGAAAGTTTGTGCTGGTAGAACATTCTGAAAAACCTCATCGGTCTCTTGTGCAATTTACAGGTCTCACACCATCAGACAAGAGGGCCTTCCACAGATCCTTTCTGGGTAATCCCATCTCTCTTCCTGACTTCTGCTGAGATGACTGATTATATCCATTAGTCAAACATCTAATCTCTTTAGCAAATGGTTGTCTGGCCACACTCTCTGGACATTGTCTCCAGAGCATGCTTTAGCATCTTTTGAAATACAGATGGGCTGAGAATTTTCTAAATCATCAAGTTATGGCTCCTTTTTGCTTAATAATTCCTTCCTTAATTTATCTCTTTCTTCTCACATTTTACTATAAACAGCAAGAAGAAACCAGGCCACGCCTTCAACACTTTGTTTGGAAATCTCCTCAGCTAAATTCCAAGCTCATCACTTACAACTTCTACTTTCCACCCAATGCTAGAACCAAATTCAGGCGAGTTTTCTGCCACTTTATGACAAGGATCACTTTTCCTCCAGTGTCCAATAATTTTCTTGGTTTCCTCACTACCTTTTGAGGCCCCACCAAAAGCACCTTTAATATTCATAGTTACACTACATACTGTTCATGACAATATATGGATTCTCTAAGACAATAGAAGCTTTCATTACCATCCTCTTCACCTCCTCCTGAGCCCTCACCACTATCTCCCTTAGTGTCCAGATTTTCTACCAAGAGGCTCTTCAAGTCAATCTAGGCTTTTTTTATCAAGTATCTCAAAATTCTTCCAGCCTCTATCATTAGTCAATTTCAAAGCCACTTCAACATTTTTAGGTTTTGTTGTAGCAGTACTCAGCTTCCCAGTACCGCATACAGTGTGAGTTTTCTAGGTTCACCATAACAAATTACCACCAACAAAATGGCTTATAACAAGAGAAGTTTATTTTTGCACATTTCTGAGGCTAGAAGTCTGATATCAAGGTGTTGGCAGGGTGATACTCGCTCTGAAGGCTCTAAGAAGGAATTCTTCCTTGCCTCTTCTGGCTTCTAGTGGTTGCTGACGATCCTTGGCTTGTGACAGCGTAACTCCCATCTCTGCCTCCATCTTCAAATGGCCTTCTTCCCTCTGTATCTGCTCTGTGTCTCTGTCTCAAAATATCCCTGTTATAAAGACACAAATTAGTAGATCAGGGCCTACCCTAATCCAATATGACTTCATCTTAACTCAATTATCTCTGCAAGACCCCATTTCAAATAAGGTTACTATAGTCATAGGTACTAGGGGTTAAGACTTGAGCATATTATCTGGGGGGACACAATTCAACCCACCACGATGATGATGATTGGGAGAAGAAGGAGAATAAGAGAAAGAAGATGATAAAGAAGATAAGACAAAAAATGATCGAGCACTTATTAAGTGCCATGTAGTATGCTAAGCATGCTTTGCCTGAATTATTTCATACAGTCCCTTAGAAGCCCCATAATAAAAGTACCATACTCTTATTATCCTTATTTTTCGACCAAACAAATGTGGGCTCTGAGAGGTTAAAACTGTTGCCCAAGATAGAATGAGTTTGAGATTCACCCCCGTTTTGATGGGACCCTGAGCCTATCTATGCTCCTAACCACAATGCTATCTTGCTTCTTACAATACTACACTCCACCCTTGAGGATTTCAAAGTCTGGTGAAAGCATCTTCTTCTTAAATTTTACGTTCAGAAAATGATAAACCAATTTTTGCCCAAAGTGGGACATGTACCGCTGGTAGTACACGTGTTGATTTTAGGTGATACGCAGAATCAGGCCACATAGGGGAGACGGTATTCCCTTAAAAAACAAACAAACAAACAAACAAAACACCTTTTTATTTTGAAATAATTGTGGGCTCACAGGAAGTCGCTGCAAAAGCTCTTTATCCAGCTTCCCCCAATGGTGGCATCTTACGTAACTGCAGCAAGTTATCAGAATCAAGAAATTGACATTGGTACGATATTGTCATCTAGGCTACAAACCCTATTCTGACTTCACCAGTTTTCACTTGTATGTACATGTGTGTAGCTCTATGCAATTTTATCCCGTGCATAGCTTCGTGTAACCACCACCACGATCCTGATTCAGAACAGATCACCACAAAGGCACCCTCTTATGGGTATTCCCTTTTCAATTCACTTCATGACTTCAGGGAGAACGTCTCCACCTGCAGTCACTATTTCTTTAACACCTAACGCTTTCCTCTCTCCCTCTTGATCAGAGACATCACAGATCCCAGCCTTAGAGTCTTCAGCAGACAAAACTGTCAAACAAGCATTGTTATTATTTTATTTTCCCCTCTAATTTTACATGTCTATTTGTGGCAGGACGTACTGGCTTCCTGGGACCATGAGGAGTGACATAAAATTGTTTTCTTTTAAACAAAGATATTTAAGTAACAAAAGTGAGTTACAGTAAAGAGAGCGAGGAAGTAAATAGTAATACAGGTGGCATGCAGACAGGGCAAAGAAAGTGAGAGAAGATGGTAGGCGTGTGCTTAAAGTTTGCAGAACATTGGGCTAAGAAAACTTTGAACCTAACTCAGATGCAGAGGTGTTTTATGACATCCAACAGGAAGAAGAAAACTCAGGCGTTGTCCCTGGAAATGCATAGCAGGCCCATTAAAACTGGAAATTAAAGGAGTGTGTTTTTTATTCTGGCATTTCAAGGCCTTTTTGTGAAAGGAGATTTCAATTTGGCTGGTCACTCACACGAGTGAGTCATCCAGCCAAGCTTTGTATTCTTCGTGTCATTAAATATTGCTGCCGCAGGGGTGGGTGGCACACGAGGGCTAGGACAAGGCAGCAGCTTTATTCGGAAAGTCTGGCAGTCCTCTGACAAAGGCTCCTGATCTGAAAGGAAGTGGTGTCACCAAAGGGCAGATCTGCAGTTTTCTTCAACGAGCTAGGAGGGAAATGGGGACGAAACTCATCGCATCTGTCCCCAGAAGAGCCAAACGTGCATTGAAGCCGGTGCTGCAGAGGTGAGGCTGAGAGGCAATCAACGCGAGGGGCTAATAGAGATGGTTCCGCTAAGTGTTTAGCTCATTATTTCAGCTTTCGTGTCTCTTATTGTTAGAGTACTTCACAGAATATATTACGGCGCTTTCAGATAAATGGTCTAAACCCACGCTAAGTGAATCAGAAAAATCAATTAATTTGTAAAACCGTACTGCTGGAAATAATGTTAGGTCTGTCCTTTTCTGGGCAGTGGATTTTTCAAGGTGATTTGGCTGGTGATCCTTGAAGTTGCAAGTTGTGTATCAAATAATAGAGTTGGTTTGTTTGCTTCCGTCATTCATTCCGTCAATATTTATTGAGCCCCCTACAATGTGTGAGACACAGTTCCAGGCACTAAAGATATAGGAATTGAATAATGCAAGTTCTTACCTTCTTAGAGCTTACATTTCTCGGAGCGGGGAGGCAGAGTAAACAGATGAACACATCAAGCCATGCCACATAGTGATATGTACTATGGAAACAAACACACGAAGATATGGCAGAAGAGGGCAGGGAAATGAAGGCCCCTCTGTGGGGAGGATAGTCTGAGTGATGACTCAGTAAGCACTTATTGAACACCTACTATGTGCTGGGCATTCTGTGGGTGGTGGGGGGAGGAGTAGAGGGAATAAAAAGATTTATTGGGCATCCACTTTCTGGGCAAGGTATAAATCATAAAAACAACGATTATAAAGGTTCAGATACAGCATTTTCCCCAATATCCCTCCAAGATGGGTGTTATTCCCATTTTACAGTGAAGATTTGGGGATTCAGAAAATTTTAATTACTCTTCGTAGCAGAAAAGTTCCAGCACTGAGAATCTAGCTCAGGTCTGTTTGGTTCTAAAGCTGTTTCACTCATACCATGTTCCCTTCTCTGTACAGACAGAATTGGAGAAGGGACCAATGAATTCAAGACTCTTGGTGCCACCATACATGCCCAGAAAGATCATCACCTGTCAAATATAGACTAAGACACAAGGTCCTCCTAACCTGATTTCATTTCACCAGTGAATCAGAAGGCATTTAGGGTCTTATGGGACTTGGGTCAGCATTCTGAACCTCAATTATTATTAATGATAGATAGATGGAAGTATTGACAAACAAAAAGTGGTGAATATGCTTTTGAATAACAGAAATTTTGACTCATAAAAATAGAAAAAAGAAGTTGAGCACTTTGCAGATATCAACCCAGGCCTCTTTCCTGCATTCCAGATGCATCTATCCAACTGCCTACTGACATCTCCACGTGGATGTCCAGCAGGCATCGCAAACTCGACACGTCCCAAACCGAACTCCTTATCTTTTCCCAGTAGACTGCTTCTCCCACGGTTGTTCCCATCTCATGTCCTAACAGTGCCAGTAGCTCAGGACAAAATCTCAGAAGTATCCTTGCTTCTCTCAGCATCCAAGCTCTCAGAAAGTCCTGCTGACTTTATTCTCGACACACATTCAGAGTCCAACCACTTCTATCTATTTCCACCTTTCATGTGCTGTCCTGAGACATCATCGGCTCTCGCCTGGATTACTGCAATAGCCTCTAGACAGGATTCCAGGCTTCTCTCCTCCCCTCTGGTCAATTCTCAGCACAGTAGACAGAATGATCCGTTAAAAGTGTAAGTCGGATCATGTCACACCTCTGCTCCATATCTGGCAGTGGCTCCCCATTTCACTCAAAGTAAAACCAAATCTCTTTCAATGGCATAAAAGGACTTGATGTGATGTTTTCCCCACAGCTCTCCGACTGCCTCTCCCTCTGTTCTCCTCTTGTCCACCTGCTCTTGGAACGTTGGTCTCCTCGCTGCTCCTTAATGTTCCAGGCACCCCTTCCACCTCCTGGGAGCCATTGCCCTAGTTTTTCTCTCTACCGGGACACTCTTCCCACCAGACATCTTCTTGGCTAACTTCTTCACCTCCTTCAGATCTTTGCTGAAATTTTGCTTTCTCAATAAGAGCCATACCGACCACCTACGTAATAATGCAAACTGCCTTCTCTCTGCCCTGGCATGTTCGGTCCCTTTTGCCCTGTTCCACTTTGAGTTTTTTCCATAGCATAAATATCATCTTCTATCACACTACATCATCTACCTATTATATGTGTTGTCTGAATTCCCCTCCCAGGATGTAAGCTCCCTGAGGATAGATATCTTTGTTTTATTCATTCATGTATCCCAAGCACCCAAAGCATAATGCCTGGCACAAAGCAGACAAGCAATAAATATTTGTGGAACAAATGAACGAGACACCTCCCCTGCCCATCAACCTGACTGCGAGTTCCCCATATTTATTTGTTGAACTGAGAAAGCCTATAACAGTGCTGTATGAAGAGTGAAAGAATAGGATTTCATTCTTCCAGTTCATCTGCTCTGTTGATCACATGCATGCTAGGCATCCTGAATGTCACACCAACAACGCTGGGAGCTGGAAATAGAGTAAATCTGAGCAGTTAAAAATTCACAGCTTGTCTGGGGCATTCTGCAATGTGGGCAGCAGCTGGTTTGTCCCACAGGCAAACCCTCCAGGATAGGACAGCTGTAGCCCACATCATTTCAGAGGAGTTCTGATTTGGTTAGAAGACCTGACGACACGTTGCCTTTTGCATCTTTTTTTTATTCCCTTTCCAGAGAGGAAGACTGAGCACTTTAGTGTCTAAGCTCCTGTTATAACAGGCTCTATCCACCACTGCATGCTGGAGTGAACAACATAACAGTGAGAGAGAGAACTGCTACCTACCGTGCAGGTAAGAGGGAATAGGATGAGATGCACAAGAAAACAGGTCTCTTTTGTGGATATCACAGTCTGTCCCTACGTTATCATTGAGGGGGAGGGAGGCAGGAAAGTCGGACAGATGCAGAGATGGGGTAGAAATGGTAGTGGGAACCTGAGGGGAGAAGATATGAACCATTGTCTTGGAGAGAAGGAAAGAAACTCACAAGGGAAGCCCCATCGGTGTACCCTGCTGGGCTCCAGGCCAATTCAGGTGTGAAGTCACGTATGTAAAGTGTCCATTGTAACAACTTTGTTTCAAAACAAAGAAATACATCAATGCCTAGAAAATAAAACTAAAGAAAATAAAGCAAAATGCTAGCTACTAAAAGAAATAGTCTGTCCACCAGTGTTAACTGAGCTTTTTCATGCCTGGCTTGATTTTTCCTGGTTCCTCAGATGGCCTTGAGGAGGAATAGTTGGTGATGGGCGATTCAGAGCCCCTTACTCCCTATGTGTCAAACAACCATTGATGCCAGGACAATCTATAGAAGAGAATCATGCCAACATGCCTCGACAGCCTTGAACATGCCCAAACTCAGATCCAATAACATCACTGTGGAGTCTCTATCTTGAAGAAATAATGCCTAACTACCCTAAAAGCTTCAAAAAAAATAGATGCTAACTATAAAACCATTGCATGGATAATAGCAAAAAATTGGAACTTGTTCCTGTGTCCAATCGTAGGAGAACAAAGTAAACCAGGGTGCATCCGCCAGTGCACCTGTGACACACAGGGCTCAAAATATACATATATTGACATTTATTATAGCCTTGTTTTTCAGCAAGAGACAAACTGGGAATAACCTAAATATTCATAAACAGAAGTATGGTTAAATAAATTGTGGTACATCCATACAACACAATAATAGGCAACTGTTAGGAGTAGTGATGTCAACATATATGTACAAACATGGAAATATATCCATGTAAATAAACTCCATTGAGGTTAGGCTTTTCTTTTTCTGTTTTGTTCACTGATATAGCAGCAATACCTAGAAAAGTACTAAGACATAGTGAATGCTCAATATACAACTTTTAAATAATAAACATATTTCTTAGCAAAAGAAAAAGGCTATGAAAGAATATATGCCTTACAGTCAATTTGCGTATGTGTGTATGTGTATACGTGTTTGTACTTACACGTATGTACACACCCATATATTACTTTACTAGTAAGGATAGGATAGGTTATATTGCTGTAACAGACAATCCCTAAATGAAACAATCTGTGTTATTTCTCCCTTACTCTACTTGTCAATCATGAGTTGTCTGGGAGCTCTGCTCTGCGTCACTTCTCTCTGGCTGATGAAGCAGCTACTAACTGGAACATTCATTGTCAATTGTCATGGCAGAGGGAGCAAAAGCCCTGAATGGTCTTATAGAGATAACTAAATACCCGCGACTCATTGGCCAGCACTAGTCACGTGGTCTAACCAAAACAGAAACCATCCAGCGAGTGCAACCCTCCTATTCACCTGAAAGATGGAGAACTAGAAATATTTGGCAAACAACATGAGTGACTGCTACAAACACCATACTGGAAGACACCCATGGAATTGTTAAAAATAGTTACAACTGAGGAAGACTTTGGGGAGCAAGGGGTTAATTTTTAATTTTTATTTTGTATACTTCCATATCTTTGGACACTTTGTAATTAATTTATTCTATAGTGAAATATTTTTAGAAGTGGGTATAAATTTTTAAAATATACATTAATATAATGAAATATTCTGCAGTCCTAGAAAAGTTTAGGAATTATTTTTATAACATGGAGACATTTTCATGCTATGATGTTAAGTGGAAAAGGTAAGATAAAGCATCTTTATATAGTATCATTTCAATTATCTGAAGAAATGCTTAGAGAAAGAACACCAGGAGGAAATATGCCAAAATATTATTAGTACTTTATTTAGGTATATTTGAGTAATGAGATTATGCCTGTTTTCTTCTTCTCCTTTTCCTTAATATTTCTTTAGACTCTGCAAATTTTCCACAATGATTAAATGTTGCTATTATAAAAAGAAAAAATATAAACTAAAAAAAAGGCTTATCTCCAGGGAAATGATGGCCTAATATGTCAACTTTAACTCTTAAAACATAAGTGGACAAGTATGCCCATAACCATAACTTTTCAGGAAAAAAAGTCAGTAATAAGTGGACATTTTTCTTTCTCAGAAATTGAGTTTTATAAAGCCTCCCTTAAGTTTTATAAAACTCCTGGAAATAGGGATGGGTTTATAGCCCAAATAGTTCCTCTCTTTTAATATAAAATGGGGAAAAAAACTGGCTTTTATAAGGACTACTTTCCACTGTTGTTCTAAAGTAAGATTTCTACAAAACTTCAAATAACAACCCAAAAAATGAGTTTTCCATTTTGCCAAAATAGATTGCTGTTTTCAACTGGTCTTGATGAAAATACTCCGAAAGAATGTTCGTACCGTACTTCTTTCATACATGGAGTTGTAGCTCGGTTTCACACAATGTTGAATCAGAGAATTTTAAAGCTGGAAGGGCTCTGAGAAATACCACATAGATTGAAACGGAAGCTCAAAGAGACCGGAGATAATATCAGCTGGCGTTTATCAGGCACTAGGTCTTTGTGAACCACCCACACAATAGGATTTAACGCTCCTGGAACTATTAGGATTTGAGGCCAGATAATTCTTTGCTGGGGGCACCATCCTGTGCATTATAGGACGTTCAGCAGCATCCCCGGACTCTACCCACTGGATGCCAGGAGCATCTCCCCTCAGTTATGACAACCAAGATGTCTCCGGATATTGCCAAATATCTGTTTGATGATGTTTGAGAACTACCGCCATGTGACCTTTTAAAAATCCCCTCATGACAAAGGAGACATTATGACGCCCGTTTTACAGAGGCGGAAGGACCTCGCTTCTAGTCACAGAGCCAATAAGTGACAGAACCAAGACTCGAATCTGGCTCTCCATGCCTCGACGTGATAGGAATGTGAACTACCAAGGAGTAAACACTTATGCATAATGTCAGGCATCGTGCTAAGCTTAGACTTTACTTGCATACCCGCATGGCATCCTCATATCAACCCTACGAAGGGGAATCGCTCATTATTCCTGTTTTTCGCAGGAGCAAAGTGAGGCTTAGCAACGGTATATAACTTGGTCAAGGTCACATAGCTAGAAAGCTGCAAGGCTGAACCAGAATCTGGCTCTGTTTGACTTCACAATTCACACTCTTCACCTGCAGCCTGAGGCTTGATGATACCGCACTGGTTGCCAAGGGAAGCTGGGAGAGCTGAGGCCATACGATTTGCTCATACAATTAAAGGGAAGGCCTGCTGTAATTGAACTCATTGGACATTCATTCATTCATTCTTTCATTCACTGCAGATACCCAAACACTGGGGTGGCAGTATAGCATAGACTAAAGAGCACAGTCCCGAATCTTGTTCTGCTAATTACTAGATGTATGACCTTGGGCAGGTTGCTTAACTTCTCTGAGCCTCAAGCCTCCTTTCCCTCATCTGTAAAATTGGGATGAGTACCTATTTTTAGGATTATTATGAAGAGAGAATGACACCATGCAAGGGAAACGCAGAACATAGTCTAAAACGCGCTACGTGATCGATAAAGTTTTTTAATAAATGTGATTACTGCTGTTGTTACCTTCCAGAAGGAATTGAGCTGGCTAGGTTCTGAATGCATGCAGAGTTGAATAACATGAAAACAGCCAAAGAAAAATCATCATGCAAGGAAAATACAATTGGAATGCCAAAGCAATCCTGGAGCTGTCTAACATGCTAGCTTTTACCTGCTGTTCCGTAAGTTAGCTTTTGAAAAAAAAAAATCACATCAACCCATGTTCATCATTAAAATTTTTAAAAAAGATTTTGACGTTGTGCTGGCAAATGCAATGAGATATTCTTACAACGCAACTGTACTCAAAAGAAATTAAAATACATCTCCAATTTTCAAGATTTCTTATCATTTTGCCTGTTTCCACTTTGAGGATTTGGGGGCGAAAAAGAAAACAACTTCTGTTGCTAGGAACATTTCAATAAATGAAGATATTTCTCTGCCCACAAAGATGCCCTCATGAACCAGTTCCCCTGTTCTCCCCCAAAACCAAATTACACACAGATGTATGGCTAAGCCTGAAGACGTTTATTAAGGCAAGTCATTTCAATTCTGAATCTAGTTACAGATTCAAGACACCAAATGTGAGGGAAAAAAGATTGGATGAATAATATAAATTCTTCCTCCCAGGAAAGCTTTGCTTTATCTGGTGTGAATCTAATCATCTGCCCAGTTTGTATTTATGCATATGCAAATTGGGCGGATATTCTAGAAATCATGAGAAGGCTAGATCTAATATCTAGGGGTCATGATTTAGCCTTGGACGTCTTGTGGTCATTAGTCAACTTTCTAAAGTTGCCTCTAAATAAAATCCATGGAACTAGTTAATTCACGCCCTGTGGATGGAGCTTTCAGCTTCCCACTTGGGAGACTAAATTTAAAAGGATAATACCTTTGGAAAAATACTAGAGTCCGTATTAGAATAACCAGATCAATCTTGCTGAGATGTAATCAGGTTAATCTGGCTGGGAAGGCAGCAGAGCATCGTGGTTAACTATGGGGAGCTTTAGAGTTTGAAAGGACTGACTTCAAGTCCTAGCTCTGCTTTTAATTGCTGTGGCAGGCAATTAAAAGATTCCCGTGTCTAATGAATCTCCTGCAATAAATCCCCTCTGTTGTAGACACTTGGAGAGCCCTGTTTCCTGGTTGGACCCTGACTGACACAATGATGTTAGAAAGAAGAGGAGAACCAGTGGCACAAAACAATGTCCTCCGACAATTCTCACCTCCTGGTACTTGTGTACCCGCCTCCCTTTGAGTGGGGGCTGGCCTGGCAACTTGCTTCTAACTAACAGAATATGGCAAAAGTGACAGGATGCCTTCTGTGATGAGGCTACGAAAGATGGGATTTCTGTCTTGCTAGAAGATTCTCTTGCTGGCTTTGATGGAGTAAACGTCCATGTCGCGAGCTGCCCCGTTGGAAAGGGCCTGTGCCAAGGAACTGAGGGCAGCCTCCAGCCAACAGCTAGCAGGGAACTGAGACCCTCAGGCCAACGAGCCTGGAGGAACTGAATCCTGCCAACAATCAACCATGTAAGTGAGCTTGGAAGTGGATCATTTCCCAGTCAAGTCTTCAGATGAGACTCCAGCCGTGGCTGACATCTTGATTGCAGCCTGTGAGAGCTCATGAGCAGAGGTCCTGGCTAAGCTATGCCTGAACCCCTGGCCCACAGAAAGTATAAAAGAATACATATTTATTGTTTTAAGCTGCTAAGTATGTGATAATTGGTTATATAGATATAGATAACTAACACCCAAGGGGCTATACCACCTTGGGTGAGCCACTGAACCTCAAGGAGCCCGAGTTCCTCATCTGTAAAATGGGATGCCAATACCCACTTCTGCCAGGCAATGCCTGCCTCTAGGCTCTGGTAACACCACCTCCTCCCTCTGTCCCCAGCCTAGGCGTGGGAGTGGTTTCCTGCCGTTGCTAATCTCTCGTTGCCTCACAGATGACTTCTCTGCATTTCCCTCCCATGTCTAATGAATCTCCTGCAATAAATCCCCTCTGTTGTAGACACTTGGAGAGCCCTGTTTCCTGGTTGGACCCTGACTGACACAATGATGTTAGAAAGAAGAGGAGAACCAGTGGCACAAAACAAGTCACATAAATACTCAGATGACACAAAGATATTTTGAGATGGGATAATATCATTCATTGTCAATCAAAAAGGGGAGAAAAAGCTAGAGCCCTCAGAAATTACCCAAGGATCAGTCAGAAAGTCAATGTAAGGTCAATGACTGGTGACCCAAAAGCTTCCATTATGGGTTGTCTTTCTCAGCTCTGTTACTCTACATGCACAATGTGCACCAGTTACTTCCCTGTTTTCTTTCACCCTCAACTCTTGATGGTTTATGTTCTGTCCTTAAGGACTGCTCTTTCTTGAAAATGAATGATTTGTTCGAGTGGTTCTAGATTTCTAGGAATTGATGGGAAACACCTTACTCTATAGAACTTTGGAGAAGTTATTTAAACTTGCAGAACCTCAATTCCCTCATTTGTAAAATGGGAAAATTATAGTACCAACTTGTTCGGTTGCTGTGAGGATGAAATGAGCACTTGTAGATGCTGAATCAGTGAGTTATTGCATTGTACCTATGTTCCCTAGAACCTATCTGACATCTACTCCTTCTATAGAATTCTTTTGTCTCCATCACCATGCGCTATCTCCATCCATCTAAACTCTCCTTTTCCATCTCCTTTATTGACTTTCATCTTTCTCCTTGACCATCCTTAACCATGGATGAATATCCTTTGCCCTTGATTCTTTCTTTTATTTTTATTTTTTGCTGAGGAAGATTAGCCCTGAGCTAACATCTGTGCCCATCTTCCTCCACTTTGTATGTGGGTCACCACCACAGCATGGCTGACGAGTGGTACAGGTCTGCGCCCAGGATCTAAACCTGTGAACCCAGGCCACTGAAACAGAGTGTACTAAACTTGACCACTACACCACAGGGCTGGCCCCTGCCCTTGATTGTTTACTCTTCTTTTTCTACATTTATACCCGTGATGAAGCTCAAGGGTTTAACCATCACCTCTACTCATGTAATTCCCAAATCTATACCCCTAATTCTGACTTCTCACTGGACTTGTATTTCCAGCTGAATACGGAGGTAAAACACAGACTAACTGAACTGAAAGCGACTTTGGAGAATATCTAATCCAGGAGTCTCAAACTCAACTGCCTAGAGGGGACCAGGAAGGTAACTTGATGTGTGAAGCAGGCTGGGTATAGATGACAAATGGCAAGTGGTATTTGGCCCCAGTGTCAGGAAGACAATAGGGCATGGTGGAGGCTATGGGAAAACTGGGAAACATGTCCATGTCCAGTCTAAAGGACACAGCTGACACTTGGCTTTAGCCAACTGCTGGAAGCAGAAATCTGGGCCTTTGTGTGAAATCTCCCAATTGTGAAATATGGGTAGCTAATTGAAATGTAAAACCATTTGTCTAACAAACAAACCACATCTGCCACCAGTTTGCCTACTCTGGTCTAATGCAGTGCCCTCAGTTTTTAAAAGATCAAGTGACTGGGGCCCAGAAGGGTTATGTGATGGATGCATTGCTAACATCTGGCACAGCCATAGCCAGAATCCAGGTTTCCTTACTCCGAATTCCGCTTGTTCGAAAACTAACTCATTATCCTTTTCTTCTTCCCCAAACTGGCTCTCCCTGTTTCTAAGAGCAGACTCAATTTTCCTGCTATTTTCTCAGGCTAGAAACCCAAGCCTTTGATTCCTGTCTTAGAGTCCCCATGTTCATTCTGGCACCAGGTCCTCTCTTTCGTAGCATCTCTCTCTTTCATTTTTTCTTTTCCATTCTGACTGCCAGAACCTTACACCTAGCCAGGTCAGGTTTCAATTGCTCTCTTCATGTGCAGTTCCTTCCAACCAGAACCTTGGTCTGTCTGTCTTAAAATGACTCCTCTGCCTGGCATTCATTGTCCTTCTTAATCTGTCCCCAGCTAACAAGTCTTTTTCCCACCTACAGATGTATTTCCTCTCTTGTCTCTTCACATAGTTTGTTACCCACACTTACCTGTAGGGGGAGCTCAAAATCCTCCTCTCGTTCCTCCAGTTGCCTTTGTTTACCAAAGATAATTGGCCCACATCATGGGACGAAGCTTTAGCACAAAATCAGAAGTTCTGATTCCTTCTCTTGAAGGCATCCTGGCCAGCTTCATCTATTATTAATACAAATAATAATGACAGTCATGACAGGTACCATAGCTGAGAGCTGACCATGAACAAGTCAAGGTGTTTTTCCTGCAATGCTTGACTTAATTCTCCCGAAAACTCTATGGAGTATTCTGCTTTGAAGACGAGGACACTGGCTCAGAGAGGCAGGGGACTTGCCTGAGGTCACAGGGCCAGGAAGCGGTGGAGCTGAGATGCTACCCAGGTCTGTCTCTCCAGAGCCCAAGTTCTCAATCCTCACGCGATGCTTTCCTGCAGCCCTGGTGTAAATTCTCGTGGCGGGACCCGTGTCTGACTTCTTTGCAGCCTTCAAACTGCCTCGGTTTTCTCATCTGTCAAATGGCAATGATACAAATCTGTACTGGTGTCCAGGGCTGGCACAACAAAGTACCGTGAACTCAGTGGCTTAAAACAGCAGAAATAGATCCTCTGTCAGCTCTGGAGGCCGGAAGTCCGAAATCAAGGTTTCAGCAGGGCCCTCCCCCTTAGAAGGCGCTGGGGAAGAACCCTTCCTCGCTGCTCTCCCAGCTTCCGGTGGGTGCCGGCCATCCTTAGTGTTCCTTGGCTTGTAGCTGTATCACTCTAATGTCTGCCTCTGTCACCACGTGGCCTTCTTCTCTGCCTATCTCTGTCCTCTCCTCTTCTTATGGGGTCACCAGTCATTGGATTTAGGGCCCACCCTAATCTAGCGTGACCACATACTAACTTGATTACGTCAGCAAAGACCCTATTTCCAAATAAAGTCACGCTCACAGGTCCCGGTGGACATAAATTTTGGGAGGACAGTATTCAACCCAGTGTACAACCTTTCAGGATTGTGGTGAAACTGAATGGGACCCCGTACTGAAAGGCACATCTCTCAGTGCCCAGTGACTCGGCAAATGTTACCGCACGTCTCTCATCACACCTGCAGCCAGAGGCTGTAATGTTCACTTGCTGATACCCCAACGCAGGTCCTTGGCCTCATCGTAGAGTCTAGACAGGCAGTTCTGCACCCGAGCTGCAAGTCAGAATCACCTGGGGCATTTTTAAGACCAATGCTCAGGTCTCACCCAAGACTTATCCAATTGTAAACTCCTGGGTGAAGTCTGGGAATGGGAATGCTTGCAAAGCTCCCCGGGTGATTGATTGCAATGTGCAGCCAGGGTTGAGAACCACTCATTGAGATTAATGTGGTCAGAGTCCCAAGAGAGAAAAGCCAGTATCGTGCAGTTGGAGTGCCTCTGGAAACAGCCCTTATTTCCAGAAGATTAGCTCAATAGAAAACCGGGCTTGTGCTTTGGGAAGATAGAAACCAGTGAGACTTGTCACATTCAGAGTTGTGTGTAGTCCTTCCGTCTTGTGGGAAACAAAGCGTTGTTATGATGTTAGCAAACACAGGGTTGGCTTTCCATCAAACAGCGTCCAGCAGGGCAAGGAGAGAAAAACAAAACAAAAGCAGAGGAAGGACCACATGTGTCTACAGTGTTTTCCAATGAAATCAATGGCTTTCAATTTGGTCCTGAGCCCCCCGTGGCAGAAATATCATGCAGAGAGGGCCAGGAACCAACTGCCACTACTGTGCATGGACACGATGAACGAAAGAAGAGCACGATGCAAGAGGCAGGCTTCAAGGATGTAGAATTTTGTGGTTGTCGTCATTAACTGCGAACAGATCCAGTGCCGATGCACATGGAGAAACTGAATGGAATTTGAAATCTTCCCTCAGGACTCTCAACACTAGTAAGTTTAATTGAGAAGCAAATTCAATTCAATTCAACACATATTCAGTGAGGGCTTCCTATATGTCAGGTCCTATGGATGCCTGGCATATTCCAGTGGATATATTAGATATAAGCCTTGGCGAGCTTATACTTCTGGAAGAAGCTTAAATTGTACACTCAATGCACAATTGAATTGGGA